>NC_083223.1:17136691-17472941 GCF_032191835.1 Heteronotia binoei | reverse complement strand
ATTACACTTGCAAAATAAATAAATGAATAAATCCTGGGCAAAACCCACCAAACGGTGTTTTATTCATCTGTTCAAATATAGAAATCCTGCCTAGCCAAGCTCTCATACCGGGTTTGCATCAACAAAAAACATTGGCTTGGCTCAAGTATCAAACAAAACTGTGGTTTATTTTAACTTTGTTTAGCTCAGGAAACCAGGACGCTGCTGGTTTGTCGTGAGTGTGACGGATGGTTCATCTGCTGGTTTGTCTTGCTAGTTTATCTCCTTCACTCCATCACCAGAGAATAAGAAAGAATTAAGACAGAATGTCTGTTTTGAGTGGAAGTTACACTCGCAATATGGTATGATAGAATTTGGGAAACTTTCGTTACGTCTCAAATGACTACAAATGTATTCTTTTTAGGAGACTCTTTAAAATCGACCATATGCAATACTATTGTGATCCAGTTATTATCTTAAAGCCAACAATGTTCTACCAAATTGAACAGATTATAATATATGGTTGCTTACATAAATGTGTTTATTCTATTCCTTATCCGTATTACATAAATGCGTTCATTCTATCCCTTTTCAGTATTTTAAACTCTGATATTACACTAAGGATCATTAGCTTTTCATTAACTGTTCAGGAAACCTAAAATGTAAATTTGATAAAGATAGAGGAAAGGAAAGGTCCCCTGTGCAAGCAATACAAAAAACATTATTCTGATAGGTTAAGGTAAAGGTAGTCTCCTGTGCTAGCATCAGTTGTTTTCGACTCTGGGGTGATGTTGTTTTCACAATGTTTTCACGGCAGACTTTTTATGGGGTGGTTTGCCATTGCCTTCCCCAGTCATCTACACTTTCCCCCCAACAAGCTGGGTACTCATTTTACCGACCTCGGAAGGATTGAAGGCTGAGTCAACCTGGAGCTGGCTACCTGAATCAGCTTCCGCTGGGATCGAACTCAGGTCGTGAGCAGAGGGCTCTGACTGCAGTACTGCAGCTTTAACACTCTGTGCCACGGGGCTCTTAGATAAAGACAGAGTCATCAATATATTAATATGTAACTTCCTTTGTAACTTTGTTTGAATGCTGGTTTATGGATACATATGTTGATCTCACACACTAATTGTTTGTAATGCTTTGAATGTAACCCCCTATGTTTGTTATGTTTGTTATGTCAGTTAATTTAAAAAATTCAATAAAATTTAAATTAGAAAAAAAAGAATGTCTGTTTTTACTTATTTGCTAGCAGGTGAAGCATTTTCTGTTTTGTCTGGCATTTCCTCACTGGCTCTCATTGGCATTTCCTCCCATTCATGCACTTGTGTGTTCTGTTTTAGTAGCTTTAATTGCTTTTATATAGTTATATATGTTTTATTCTTGTTGTCATGTTGTTATTGGATATGGAATGGTATTGTATAGCTCAATCTTGTTAGATCTTGGCAGGGCTTTTTTTGAGCAGGAACGCCGTTCCGGCTGTCTTGGTATCAGGGGTCATGGCCTAATATGCAAATAAGGTTATGCAGGGCTTTCTCTACAGAAAAGCCCTGCGCGAAACAATGGTGACATAAGGAGTGTGGCCTAATATGCAAATGAGTTCCTGCTGGGCCTTTTCTTTTCTTTTTAAAAAAAGTCCTGGATCTTGGTAACTAAGCAAAATTGGTAGTTGGATGGGGGACTTCTACTTTGCCGAAGAACAAGATATTGGATTTATATTCCACCCTATACTCTGAATCTCAGAGTCTCAGAGCGGTCACAATCTCCTTTACCTCTCCCCCCCCCCCCCAACAACAGACACCCTGTGAGATAGATGGGGCTGAGAGAGATCTTACAGGAGGTGCCCTTTCAAGGACAACTCCTACAAGAGCTATGTGGCTGACTCAAGGCTGTTCCAGCAGCTGCAAGTGGAGGAGTGCAGAATCAAACCCGGCTCTCCCAGAAAAGAGTCTGCACACTTAACCATTACACCGAACTGGCTCTCTGAAGAAGGCAATGGCAAACCACCTCTGCTTAATCACTTGTCTGCAAAACGCTATTGGCTCACCATGAGTCAGCTGTGACTTGACGGCATTTGCACACACATACACACACTGTTGTTTTTGCTCACTGTCTTGTGGACCCTTAATTGGGTGGAGAGGCAGCTTATAAATATTTTAAGTAATCAATCTGTGACGGAACCGGCCCGATTCTGCCTTCAGACCCGGTCCCGTCAGCTCCCTATTGAGTCGCCAACTCCTGGAGGGAGCTATTTCTCCTCCTGCCCCTTGGGCTCGCTGCCACCACCTGCTCAGTCTAGGGGTTCAGATTGAGAGGAACAGGACTCCCAATCCCCCTCTCCAGCTATGAGGCCAGGCCTCAAGGTCCTCTGCCACCCTGCACTTGGGTTTCACAGAGACCTCAGCACTTCTTTGGGGCACCCCTGGAAGATTGGCACCTTATCCAACTGCATGCCTTCCCCCTTCCCCGGGGCCCCCCTTCTCAACACAGCGTGGTCTAGAGCGGCTGGGGATCTATGTGGTACAGAGATTGACTGCCAGCATTCAAAACAGCAAAAAAAAATATTTATTTAAAAGAGAAAAAGAAAGGGAAAGAAAAACAAAACAAAAACAGTTGCATTTAAAAAGTTAGCACAGCACAGCACCCGCACATCAAACAGCATGACAAAGAAAATGTGTTATAAACGCATCCTACTGTCCCTGATCTAAACACACCCTGCCTTTTGGGATGACTTACTTGGTCTTACTGCCTGGAGGCCTCATTTTCCTGATTAGGCCGCATGCACAGGCAGAAGCCCCCACACTGGCAACCTCTTCCTTCGAGCTGCAGCTGAGAACTGAAAACTCTTCCTCCTAACTCACATGCAGAGAACAAAAGAACGTCCTGTCTCTCTAGGAGACTTTCCCCCTAGCGTTGTTGGTTTGGCTCTGGAAGGGAGGGGGGAGTGAGGGGAAGGCTAGGCCCAAGCCTGCTTCGCAGTTTCATGTTTTCCCTCCCAATGAAGCTCCAACCTGGATTAAAATGGCGTTTCTCCACACAATCCAACAACTGGAGACAGGGCTGTGGCTCAGTGGATGAGCATCTGCTTGGCTTGCAGAAAAGTCCAGGTTCAATCCCCGGCACCTCCAATTAAAAGAATCAGGTCGTGTATGATGTGAAAGACCTCTCTACCTGAGATCCTGAAAAACCGCTGCTGGTCTTACGATACTGACCTTGAAGGGGCAATTCAGTATAAGCAGCTTCATATCTTCAACGGCAAGCCGTAGTTTCAGGTCCAAGCTGCTTCAACTGAGCCAGACTAATCAATATAATGGCTCGTATTCAGGCTATCGCGTCGACTACGGTTACTTTAATTCAGCCATATTTTTGCAGCAAGTGTGATCTGTGTCCTTAGGAAGATGCAGCAGTTTACTGATCACTGCTGCCAGAGAGTATTACTGCTCCATCTAACTATGGGGGGGGGGGGGAAACTATCTTGAGTTGGGGTAGGCTGCCCTGAAATCTTTTGGCGTACCACATTCCCCCCAACCCAGGATATTCTCGCTCTCCTTCAGAAAGAGAAACCAGCAATCAATCAGACGCAGCTCTGTTTCCACTCCAGTTCCACCACAGCATTTGACTTCGCATGGTGGCTGGGAGCAGGGGTGGAATTCTAGCGGGAGCTTCTTTGCATATTAGGCCATCACCCTGCTGATGTAGCCAATCCTCCAAGAGCTTACAAAAAAGAGCCTTGTAAGCTCTTGGAGGATTGGCAGCATCAGGGGTGTGTGGCCTAATATGCAAAGGAGCTCCTGCTAGAATTCCACTCCTGGTTGGGACCAATGTTCCCTCTGAGCTGCAGAGTCTTGTGAGCCAAAATTCTACTTTGTGAGCTATTGGCATGAAAGTTGAGAGCTGCTGGCATTAAAGTTGTGAGCTACTGCATAAATTAGTGTGCTCTGGGGCCATCTTTCCTGAGCCAAGACAAAAATGTGTGAACTGGAGGCTAAAAATTGATGAGCTAGCTCACGCTAACTTGGCTTAGAGGGAACACTGGTTGGGACTAGCAATGGACAGAGATCAGAAAAATGGAGGTCCATGGAGGTTTGTGGTTCACAAATTTCATGAACCATGAACTTCTGTGGACTTTCCCAGTTTTCGAACCAGTTCATGGTTTGTGAAGTCCATGCAGGGTGCAACCCAGGAGTGGGATCAAAAGTGGGATCCTGAGCTGTGACATTCTCCCACAAGATAATGACTCGGCCCTACCCCACCAGCTTGAGTAGATATAAATTACCTGCCTACCAACTTCTTCTCAATTTGACCCAGAGAGAACTCCAGTTTTCTGGGTTATGCCTCTGAGGATGCCAGTCACAGTTGCTGGCGAAATGTCAAGTCTCACAATGCCAAGACCACCACACAGCCAGGAAAATCTACAACAACTAAAAGATCTTCTCTTTATTTGTTCGTTTTATTTACAGTGTACCTTTTGCACTGAGAATCAAGGCAGATTGCAGGGTGTCGGTCAGTGCAGTCAAACAACATGAGAGATCTAATAAGCAATGCAATTCGTAGGATTATAAAAACAATCTTAAAGTATTAGACACGATATGTTAAAAACAATCTTAAAGTATTAGACACGAGCAAGTTTGGTGTAGTGGTTAAGTGTGCGGACTTTTATCTGGGAGAACCAGGTTTGATTCCCCACTCCTCCACTTGCACCTGCTGGAATGGCCTTGGGTCAGCCATAGCTCTGGCAGAGGTTGTCCTTGAAAGGGCAGCTGCTGTGAGAGCCCTCTCCAGCCCCACCCACCTCACAGGGTGTCTGTTGTGGGGGAGGAAGGTAAAGGAGATTGTGAGCCGCTCTGAGACTCTTCGGAGTGGAGGGCGGGATATAAATCCAGTATCTTCATCTACCTCACAGGGTGTCTGTTGTGGGGGAGGAAGGTAAAGGAGATTGTGAGCCGCTCTGAGACTCTTCGGAGTGGAGGGCGGGATATAAATCCAGTATCTTCATCTACCTCACAGGGTGTCTGTTGTGGGGGAGGAAGGTAAAGGAGATTGTGAGCCGCTCTGAGACTCTTCGGAGTGGAGGGCGGGATATAAATCCAGTATCTTCATCTACCTCACAGGGTGTCTGTTGGGGAGGAAGGTAAAGGAGATTGTGAGCCGCTCTGAGACTCTTCGGAGTGGAGGGCGGGATATAAATCCAATATCTTCTTCTTCTTCATCATCATCATCATCATCATCATCATCATCATCTTCTTCTTCTTCTTCTTCTTCTTCTTCTTCTTCTTCTTCTTCTTCTTCTTCTTCTTCTTCTTCTTCTTCTTCTTCTTCTTCTTCTTCTTCTTCTTCTTCTTCTGTCAAACAATGTAATAATGGCATTACGAAACTCAAAAACAATTCCGTAAGAGCAGATAACACATACCATACACAGTGGCATAGACTACAGTCATGTTCTTTTTATAAAGGCACTATTTGGAAGAGCCTCGTGGCGCAGAGTGGTATAGCTGCAGTACTGCAGTCCTAAACTCTTCTCAGGAACCTGGGTTCAATCCCGGCAGAAGGTAGCCGGCTCCAGGTTGACTCAGCCTTCCATCCTTCCGATGTCGGTAAAATGAGTCCCCAGCTTGCTGGGGAGAAAGTGTAGATGACTGGGGAAGGCAATGGCAAACCAGCCCATAATGAAGTCTGCCATGAAAACGTCGTGAAAGCAATGTCACCCCAGAGTCGGAAACCACTGGTGCTTGCCTTTACCTTTTTTATTTGGTAGTGGACGTGAATTACATAGATTTGAAATGTTTTAACAGCAAACTGCCCTTTTCCCACCTAGGTCTCACCGAAAACATAACATCACGCCCCCCCCCCCCACTTTGTATAAGAGGTTTAAAAGACCCTATTTAAGGGAAGTAAACTAGGCAAGAAGGTTTTCTGTGGACAAAACAGGAAGGGGAAGTACTGGCAAAGTACTGTGGCAAAGTACTGTGGACAAAACAGGAAGGGAAGTCTGATTAGTGGATACATCAAAGGCTACAGTGCCAGTCTTCAGATCCTGCACAGGTACCAGCTTCCTATCCGTCTGGAGTTGGCAACTCTACAGCAAGGGTGCCTCCTTGTCCACATTTTTCTGCTGGATTTTGGAACCTCAGATGATTTGGTCTAGTTTAGAATCGACGCACTAGGAATTCTCCATTTCTTTGGGATTTTAAATTTGTTCTTTTATTGAGTATGCACAGTTTCAAATTCTCACTTTCCATAACAGGTTCTGTAACAGGTTGGGAAGGGATGGTGGCTTGGTGATAGAGCATCTGCTTGGTAAGCAGAAGGTCCCAGGTTCAATCCCCGGCATCTCCAGCTAAAAGGGTCCAGGCAAGTAGGTGTGAAAAACCTCAGCTTGAGACACTAGAGAGCCCCTGCCAGTCTGAGTAGACAATACTGACTTTGATGGATCGAGGGTCTGATTCAGTATAAGGCAGCTTCAAGTGTTCATGCTCTCCCTACTATAGATCACTAACATGTGAGAGCATGCATTGATGAAACACGCAAAAAAGCAATATCGATGTGATTGTACATTTGTATAAAAATTCTTTTTGTGTTAGGTTTAATCGTATACCCTTGACTGAAGAATGGTACACTCCTTCTATCTGGGATGGTCGTCCTCTTTCACCGAGCATGCAGCTTCGGGAGGGACGCACATGGAACAGTGAGGGAGGTAGGGAACCCCACGTAGCCAGCCACATCAACTGAATCAAACCTGGCGACCAATGAGGTGACAGATGTCACATCCAGATCACCCTCACATCCAGGTTTAATCAACACACAGGAATAGATGTATGCATCAATAAAACATTGCATGCAAAAATCTGATGCAATACAAAGTACAGTAATATCAAGCTTGCTTTCCCTCTATTGTTTTAGCGCTAGATGTATGGGATCAGGGAAGGGACAAGTTAACTGAAAGCAGCAAACTCATATCCTCCAGTCCTGGAATTCTTTTGAGAAAGTGCTGTAAAAGAGTATCAGGAATCGGCTTTAACACCGCCACGTAGAGCAATGCCAACGACGGGGCGTCCGAAGCCGCACGTGGCTTGATGAAGTAAAAGACTGATGTGAACAAGTAAAGCTGAATGAAAACCATAAATCTCGCGGAAGATGCAAGCAAGGGGAGAAGAGCATCCCTAATTCAATTCCCATTGATCCATTAGGCACAGCCCTGCCAGCAACTTAATTAAAAACAGTCTTTCATATCCGATAAACTTTGTGAATCAAAAGCTATTTAAAAAAACTATTTTACCGGGACTCGCAATTTCCTGCCTCTCGCTAGCGCCGTAATTTGGAAGGTCTGCCAAAGAGTTAGCCGCATCCGTTTATGTGTGGGTGCTGTATCCGTTGATTTGAAAAGGATGGGAGGGGGGATGCTGTATAAAGTACAGCGAGTTGTGTTGTTAGGTGCTTGCCTTCCATTATAAGTAAGTCAATGGCTCTTACGATCGACTGGCAGAGCAGGGAGGGAGAGCAGGCACAGGGGTGCGGCTAGGGAAATACCTGGGGATTTGGGGGTGGAGCCTGGGGAGGGCGTGGTCGGGGGAGGGGCCTCAATGGGGCATCATGCCATAGCATTCCTCTTTGTCCTGTTTCTCCAGGAGATCTGATCTCTGTAACCTGGAGACCTGTTGGAATTCTGGAAGATCTCCAGTCATTACCTGAAGATTGGCAACCCTAAGCGTGGCCCAGTCTCGCTGCTTCCATGCAACACGTGAGTCAAAGGCAATATATATCGGAATAGCAGATTGATGTCTGTGTCATTAAAGTATCCTGGGTGTGAAGTGCAATAAATAAGAGTCTGTTGTAATGTTAAAAAAGTAAATTTAGTCTGCTGTGCAAGCACCGGTTGTTTCCAGCTCTGGGGTGATGTCACATCACGACATTTTCACAGCAGACGTTTTACGGGGTGGTTTGAAATTACCTTCCCCAGTCATCTACACTTCCCCCCCCAGGCAAGCTGGGTACTCTTTTTACCAAACTCGGAAGGATGGAAGGCTGAGTGAACCTTGAGCTGGCTACCTGAACCCAGCTTCCGCCGGGATCGAACTCAGGTTGTGAGCAGAGAGTTTGGACTGCAGTATTGAAGCTTTACCACTCTGTGACACGGGGCTCCTGTTGTAATGTTAGCTCTGGGTTAAGAAGAAGAAGAAGACATTGGATTTATATTCCGCCCTCCACTCAGATTCTCAGAGCGGCTCACAATCTCCTTTATCTTACTCCCCCACAACAGATACCTGTGAGATGAGTGGGGCTGAGAGAACTCTCACACAGCAGCTGCCCTTTCAAAGACAACCTTGGCCAGAGCTATGGCTGACCCAAAGCCATTCCAGCAGGTGCAAGTGGAGGAGTGGGGAATCAAACCCGGTTCTCCCAGATAAGAGTCCGCATACTTAACCACTACACCAAACTGGCTCTCTTAAAATGAGGGCATAGGTTTCTCAGGTTTAATTTAAACAAATAACACACATATAAACATCATTCTAGTTTGCCATTAGAAAAAATAATACATTAAAATATAATGGAAGATGGTTTAATAAATGTAATGAGATAAACAGCCAATATCCCTTAATTGAGTATGTCAATACAAAAAAAACCCCATTATTCTGATAGGTAAAGGTAAAGGTAGTTTCCTGTGCTAGCACCAGTTATTTTCAACTCTGGGGTGACGTTGCTTTCACAACGTTTTCACGGCAGACTTTTTACGGGGTGGTTTGCCAGTGCCTTCCCCAGTCATCTACACTTTCACCCCAGCAAGCTGGGTACTCATTTTACTGACATCGGAAGGATGGAAGGCTGAGTCAACCTGGAGCCGGCTACCTGAACCAGCTTCCGTTGAGATCGAACTCAGGTCGTGAGCAGAGGGCTCAGACTGCAGTACTGCAGCTTTACCACTCTGCGCCACGGGGCTCTTAATTATTCTGATACACTATTCTAAAAGAACACATGAAGTTGCCTTATACTGAATCAGACCCTCAGTCCGTCAAAGTCAGTATTGTCTACTCAGACTGGCAGCAGCTCTCCAGGGCCTCAAGCTGCGGTTTTTCACGCCTATTTGCCTGGACCCTTTTTAGTTGGAGATATCAGGGATTGAACCTGGGACCTTCTGCTTACCAAGCAGATGCTCTACCACTGAGCCACCGTCCCTCCCCATAAGAGAAATATATTGGAATACCTTGGAGTCTGTTAATTGCTCAATTTCTCCTCAAGCATGGGCTAAATGGAGAATATCTTTTTCTCAGAGATATTTCTGTCCATCTCACCCTGGAGTTAAGGTGGAAGGGTGGACACAGCATCACGAGCGCTCCTGCTCTAAGCAGGCAAATGGTGACCCTAGGAGTTGCTTAGAAGAGACTCAGGATAGCTGAGGGATTGTCATGAGCCCTGACGAGAGGGAGCTGGAAGGGTTAACAGACCGGGAAGAGTTGCCAAGCAGCTCCTCAGCTGAACAACCAGCAGCTGGCCCATCAATCACTCTCCCCACATTCCAGGCACTGGTGCCAGTTGTTGACGATCAATCTCCTCCAAGCTCTCCCCCTCCCATCTCAAAAGTTTGAAGCAGGCTCTGGAAAGAACTTTCAGAGCGAAGACATGAGGCACACCGATGCTTCAGATCTCTCAGTCCTGAGTTCTAGCAGGCTGATTGAGGCTCCCATATAACTTCCACCCAGGACCTGGTAACCTCATGGATACAACAAGTCTATTCCCTGGCTTGCATCCATGCTTCTTCCTGATTCCAGATCCTGACCTGCTTGAATTCCTTGGCACTGTGACCCTTTGGCTTTTGGACACTGACTGCTGACTCCGGTTTGGGGTTTTGCTTTGGTGACTTGGCCTCTGCTTGACTTCCTGGACTTTGACCTTGGTCTGACTTTGGACTCCCTCCTGCCTGCCCCCTGAGAACGTGGCAGAGATATTCTGAACTCCTGGACACCAGTCCAAAGGAGCCAGGGGTTTTCAATCTTCTCCCTGCCCAGCTACATTTGCAGCCGAGCTGGGAATCCTATTACTGTGCATGGCATTCTATAAAGATGGTTTCCAAATAACCACAGTTCGTCCAATATATCTTGAGTTTACATAATTTGGGTGTTCATCATCGTATTGGACTCAGTTGTTCCCCGATGATACCCACATTTGGATCTGCCGCTAAATGAGTTTGGGGGAACTCTTGCAATTTGAGGAGAGTGTTTTATGGACTCCTACTGCTAAATGAAATTGTTTAAAGCACTTCTCGTGTATTAGGTATGGCACAGTGCGCTTTATTGGAGCCCTGGTTGTTCCCACTTTGTATTGTAAAGTAATTGCTTTATAATACTATATTGTGCTTTTGGAGATATCATGTTTTCAAAACAATTTATGTATTATGAGTTGCAGGTAACATTATATTTATTATTTTGTACTATTGCTTCATAGCATCATTTGGTGACTTGGATGTGTTTTATGCAATGGTGGAGTAGGAATATTTCAATTAAATAAGTTTTAATTGTTTTAGGTTTTTATTAATGAAATAAATATAAATGTCCTTGTGCAAGCATCTTATAGAAGCTTTGGTGGTTCATGCTTCAATATTTATATAACCATGAAAATAGTCTAATAAGAATGGAGTCTAAGAAACCACATATTGGTTTTTGGGGTCCTCAAATTTCCCTTTATTGTTTTTGCTACTGTTTGAACCAGGACTTTTTTTTTGTAACGGGAACTCCTTTGTGTTACGTATGTGGACTCAACTGAAGACTAATGGCTGTTCCTGCCTGGCTCATTGGAGCCATACAGACTGAGCTTGGGGACTTGGGCACAATGGGCAGCAAGATCCAAATCTCTGCTGCCCTGCTCCAATCACAAGCCTCCGCCGGTTTGAATGATCCAATAACGTGCTTGCGCGGGAACCCGGAGTTTTATACAAGTTTGGCGCCATTGGCTCAGTTCTCTGTCTTTACTGTGCAGCCTAAAATGCTGTACCTAATAAAGAGCTGTTATTCACTACCACCTTGCCTCTTCAATGCCTAAGAACCCACTAGGCCACACAACCCTGATGTAGACAGGGCTTTCTCCCCCCCCCTCTAAGCAGGAACGCACAGGAACGCAGTTCTGGTCGGCTTTGGCATCAGGGGGTGTGGCCTAATATGCAAATTAATTCTTGCTGGGCTTTTTCTACAAAAAAGCCTGATGTGAAACAATGGTGATGTCAGGGGTGTGGCCTAATAGGCAAATGAGATCCTGGTGGGCTTGGATGTAGCCAATCCTCCAAGAGCTTACAGGGCTCTTAGTATAGGATCTACTGTAAGCTCTTGGAGGATTGACTACATCAGGGGTATGTGGCCTAATATGCAAAGGAGTTCCTGCTACAAAAAATACCCTGGTTTGAACCCTTTCTCATGCTTTGGTACTTTCATCTCTTTGAGAATCCATTTGTACGGTTGCCATTGTTAATACACTGTCCCAAAGATGAACACATGAAGTTGCCTTACACTGCAGCAGACCTTTGGTCCATCAAAGTCAGGACTAGAGATGGGCATGAACCAACTTCCAGACTAAAAACTCATGATAAACTGGGCTGGTTCGTTGGTTTGTGAACCACGATTCAGGCAATCATGTTGTTAGCGAACCACCCCAAACGGCCATGTTTTTTGAGGCAGTTTGTTCAGTTCATAGGTCTCTTCCAATTTATTTATTTAGGAAGAAGGAGGGGGAGGAGGACTGCAGATTTATACCCCACCCTTCTCTCGGCGTCTCAGAGCGGCTTACAATCTCCTATATCTTCTCCCCCACAACAGACGCCCTGTGAGGTAGGTGGGGTTTAGAGGACTCTCACAGCCGCTTCCCCTTCAAGGACATCCTCTGCGAGAGCTATGGCTGACCCAAGACCATTCCAGCAAGTGCAAGTGGAGGAGTGGGGAATCAAATCTAGTTCTCCCAGATAAGAGTCCAGACACTTAACCGCTACACCAAACTGGCTCTCCAGTTTATTCATTCAATTTAAGGAATCGCCTCATCCCAGCTAATGTCGGGCTCTGGGTGATTTACAACAGTGGGTAAAAATAGTCATATAAAACCAATCAAAATGATTACCTGAGAGAAATCATAAGCCCTGGTGGCGTCTGAGTAAATAACCTTCTGTTTCAGATTTCTGGATGCTACATTGTGGGGGGATCCCAAATAAGTGGAGGAGGGCGGTGCCAGCTTGGCAACCGTTGCTGTCCTAATCAAAAGCCTGGCAGAACATCTCTGCCTTACAGGCCCTGCGGAACTGTAAAAGATCTCACGGGGCGCTGATGTTCTTTTCCCATGCTGAGGTGAGCCAGCTCTGCAGCATGCCTTGGTGAGTGAAGGGAAGCAGTGTTTCCTCTAAGCTGAGTTAGTGTGAGCTAACTCACTGTTTTTTAGCCTCCGGCTCATGCATTTTTGTCTTAGCTCATGAAAAATGGCCCCAGAGCAAACTAATTTAGGAAGTAGTCAAATCGCTTACTCACAACTTTAGTGCCAGTAGTTCACAAAGTAGAATTTTTGCTCACAAGACTTGACAGCTTAGTTGTTGTTGTTGTTCAGTCGCACAGTCGAGTCTGACAAATTTGCGACCCCATGGACCAAGTCACGTCAGGCCCTCCTATCTTCCACCATCCTCCGAAGTCTGCTCAAATTCGTGTTAGTTACATCAGTGACACTGTCCAGCCATTTCATCTTTTGCTGTCCCCTTCTTCTTTTGC
The DNA here is from genome assembly GCF_032191835.1 of Heteronotia binoei. NCBI lineage: Eukaryota > Metazoa > Chordata > Lepidosauria > Squamata > Gekkonidae > Heteronotia > Heteronotia binoei. Next base: position 17,460,231 of record NC_083223.1, on the reverse strand, counting down.
CTTCTGTCTTTCCCAGCATCAGGGTCTTCTCCTGTGAGCGCTCCCTTCTCATTTGGTGGCCAAAGTATTTGAACTTCAGCTTCTGACCTTCCAGGGAAGAGTCAGGGTTGATTTCCCTCAGGACTGACTGATTTGATCTTCTTGCAGTCCAAGGGACTCTCAAGATTCTTCTCCAGCACCACAGCTCAAAAGCATCTATTCTTCTGCGCAGAAGAAGATGACATTGGATTTATATTCCGCCCTCCACTCAAGAGTCTCAGAGCGGCTCACAATCTCCTTTATCTTCCTCCCCCACAACAAACACCCTCAGAGGTGGTTGGGGCTGAGAGAGCTCTCCCAGAAGCTGCCCTTTCAAGGACAACCTCTGTGATAACTATGGCTGCCCCAAGGCCATTCCAGCAGCTGCAAGTGGAGGAGAGGGGAATCAAATCCGGTTCTCCCAGATAAGAGTCCTCACACTTAACCACTACACCAAACTGGCTCTAACAGCCATACATTACTACTGGGAATACCATAGCTTTGACTATACGGACTTTCCATCGCTTAGAGTATTAAAGAGAAGGCATTTAAAAATGCAGAAGCTCTCCACAACTCATGAACCAACAAACTACAAAAAGTTGGGGAAACTGAAAAGTTCATGGGGGTTCATGGTTTGAAGTTTTCATGAACAACGAACCACCATGAACCTCAATTTTCCTGGTTTGTGCCCAGGACTCTCTACTCTGACCGGCAGCAGCCTTAGGCAGAGAAGGGTCTTAGGCAGAGACGGATCTCAGGCAGGGCTTTTTATGTAGCAGGAACTCCTTTGCATATTAGGCCACGCTCCCCTGATGTAGTTAATCCTCCGAAAGCTTACAGGGTTGTTAGTACAGGGGCTACTGTAAGCTCATGGAGGATTGGCTACATCAGGGAGGTGTGGCCTAATATGCAAAAGAGTTCCTGCTACAAAAACAGCCCTGGTCTCCGGCATCAGGTACTACTTGGTTCTTTTAAAACTGAAGATGTGGAGGATTGAACGTGGGACATTCTGCACGCCAAGCAGAATAGGTGCTCTGCCCAGAATGGCATCTGATTTCCAAACTACCCTTGGAGGAAATGGCGGCTTCAGGGGGCGGGGTTTGTGGAATGACGTCCATACTGAACTCCCTCACCTTCCCCAGAACTGCCCCACATCTCAGGAATCTTCCAGAATGGAGTTGGCAACCATAACCTGGGGGAGGGGAGGGAAATCTTGCCTAACCCCTTCCCACCACAACCTTTTTCCTCCTTTCACTCTTGTTTTTCTCCTCATATATGCTGATAATCCTGAGCACTGTGCGTTTACAAGTCTGCTATGTAATTTATTAATCATAGAATCTGAAGGGATCTTCTAGTTCAGGGGTGTCAAACATGTGTTCTGGGCGCCGAATCAGGCCCTCAGTGGGCTTCTATCAGGCCCCCAAGCAACTGGCTGTCATCTGCTTCCTTCTCCCTATATCTTGCTTCCTTCTGCATCACAGCTTGCTCTGCAAGGCTTGCTAAATTGCACAGGAACTACAGAGCAAAACTCCTGTTTTCTCCATTGGCTGAGGCTCCTCCCTTGGGGAGGAAGGGGGGAAGGCAGAGCTTGTTTTTCCAGGCTCTCTCAATCACACAGCAGAGCTACGAGCCAAGCCTCTCTTCCTTCTATTGGCTGAGGCTCCCCCCCAGTTCCCTGGGGAAGGAAGGAAAGAGCCACAGCATCCTTTGCCTAGTTTTTTTTGGATCCTATGGGAGAGATACAAAGAAAGCACCTTTATGACCAATGAGTGCTAATGTTTTAAGCATGTTTTAAGTTTTTAAACAAATATATATTTAACTGTGTTTGTATGTGACTTTATATAGTTGATATCTCTGCTACCTAATCTTAAATAGGTCCACACATGGCCCGACCCAACAAGATCTTATTTAAATCAGATCTGTAGGGTTGCTAAGTCCCCAGCTTCCCGCAGCGGGAGAACCTCCTCCACCGTTGCTGGCACGATGATGTAACCTGGATGTGACGTCATAAAAATGGTGGCGCCCATGTGGGGCCACTCTAGGCATTTCCAGTAAAACTCTATGGCTTTCCCCGACGCTCTAGCCATTTGGGAGGTAAAAACTCTATGGTACCTATGCACCATAATGTTTTTACTTCCCAAATAGCTAGAGCATCCACACTTGGGTGTTGCAGGTGAGCCACCATTTGAGTGAGGTGCTGTACCTGAGTAAGCAAGGCTGCTAGCTGCCCAGAGCCTCCACTTGCCTCCTCATCCATCTTGTGGAATGAGTGTGTGGGTGGAAGCAATCTGTCATGTTCTCAGGGTGCAGGCAGGCAGGAGTCCAAAGTCAGTCCAAGGTCAAAGTTCAGGAAGTCAAGCAGGAGCCAAGTCACCAATGCAGAATCACAAACCGGAATCAGAAGTCAATGTCCAAAAGCCAAAAGGTCAGGGTGCCAAGGAAATCAAGCAGGTCAGGATCAGGAATCAGGAAGGAGCATGGATGAAAGTCAGAGAATAGACTTGTTGCTTCCACAAGGTTACCAGGTCCTGGGTGGGAGCTATATGGGAGTCTCAATCAGCCTGCTCCCTGGGTAGCAGTGATCTGCTAGAACTCAGGGCTGAGAGACCTGAAGCATCGGTGTGCCTCATGTCTTCACTCTGAAAGTTCTTTCCGGAGCCTGCTTCGAACTCTTGAGATGGGAGGAGGAGAGCTTGGAGGAGACTGATCGTCAACAGCTGACACTGGTGCCTAGAGAGTGATTGATGGGCCAGCTGCAGTTTGTTCAGCTGAGGAACTGGCTGGCAACTCTTCCAGGTCTGATAACCCTTCCAGCTCCTCCTCTTCAGGGCTCATGACAGGCTGTCAGATGGCCATCTAGCCTTTGTTTAAAAACCTCCAAGGAAGGAGAGCCCACCACCTCTTGAGGAAGCCTGTTTCACTGAGGAACCGCTCCAACTGTCAGGAAGTTCTTCCTAATGTTTAGTTGAAAACATTCATATCCCACCTTTCTTCGTGGTTCGAGGTGGCTTACAATAACAGTTAAAACATCTTCCATGAAAACCAAAAATAGAATGTCACAAATCTCTCCCCTTCCTCCCTTTAAAGGATGCTTGCCAATTCAAACCCCCTCAAAAGCCATGGCAAACAGGTAGGCCTTGCGGTGCCTCCTGAAGTTCTCCAAGAAGGGGGGGACCCCTCACCTCTTCAGGGAGCCCCTCCCACAGAGCTGGAGCCCAGGGTGGAAAAGACCCAGGCTCTAGCTAATGCCAGACAGGACCTCGTGAGGATAGTGTTGGGATATTGCAAATGTCACTCCTTCGGTCACGAATAGAGTTGCCAGGTCCAATACCTGGGATATTGGAGGTGGGACCTGGAGACTTTGGGGGTGGAGCCTGGAGACTTTGGGGGGCAGAGTCTGGAGAATTTTCCATTCCTTGAAATAAATAAATGAAAATTCTTTTCTGAGTTGGACCTGGCACGTTTTAGAGACTTTGACACCTATTGGGATGAAGGCTGTATTTTCTCACACACCTGGGACTTAGGCAAATTGAAGGAAGCTAGAACCATCCAGGGGTATTAGTCATGGCAGCAAAATGGAGCCTCCACAGTCAGAAACAGTGTAGACTGTAGATTTATACCCCTCCCTCCACTCTGAAGCACAGTCTCAGAGTGACTTTTTTTTAAAAAAGGTAGTCCCCTGTGCAAGCACCAGTCGTTTCCAACTCTGGGGTGACGTTACATCACGACGTTTTCATGGCAGACTTTTTACGGGGTGGTTTGCCATTGTCTTCCCCAGTCATCTACACTTTCCTCCCAGCAAGCTGGGTACTCATTTTACTGACCTTGGAAGGATGGAAAGCTGAGTCAAGCTTGAGCCGGCTACCTGAACCCAGCTTCCACTGGGATCAAACCCGGGTCGTGAGCAGAGAGCTTCAACTGCAGTACTGCAGCTTTACCACTCTGCACCATGGGGCTCTTACAATCTCCTTTCTCTTCTTCCCCCACAACAGACACCCTGTGAGGTAGGTGGGGCTGCGTGTGCTCTGACAGAAGCTGCCCTTTCAAGAACAGCTCTGCAAGAGCTAAGGCTGACCCAAGGCCATTCCAGCAGCTGCAAGTGGAGGAGTGGGGAATCAAGCCCGGTTCTCCCAGATAAGAGTCCACGCACTTCACCATTGCACCAAACTGAGAAGCTGTGTTGCATTCATACCCTACTTATAAGCTTTCCAAAAGCAGCAGAAAAAGAGACTGCTGTATTAGATTGCCTTCGGAGACTTCTTACTGGATTTTTTTTTTTAAAGTTCCATTTCCCATGAATATCATCTGACTCAACAGAAACTGACCCTGCCCCATTTTACCTTGCGCGACATTAGACAATGCAAAACTGATCCTTGTACAAAATAGAGATATTGCTTAAATGAAAATGGGTTTTCTCCACTTAACTTCTCCGTCCTGATTTCTTTCCTCCAAAAAGGAAGACATTGCTCACTCCGAGAGTCCATTAAGGGTGGGGGAGGAATGCAAAACCATTCCGCTGGATTCCATTCAACTCTTTCATCTGAGCTCAAGGATTTAAATAATGCATCATCTCCATGTCCACAGTAATAATTTCTTTAGGACAAGGTATAAAATAAATCGGATTAAATGTCAAGGAGATACATTGCCTGCTAGGAAATTAACAATGTCTTGGGAACTTTCCATAGGCAGGAGGTACGGTACTTTCTTGGAACCTGCACATAGAGCTTTCTACAACTAAACTTTCGGTCTTCTCAAAGCTATAGCGAAAACATCAGGCCCTTTTGGTATTTTGAAGTGACCCAGAGCCAGTCCATATGTAATAGATGTTATCCAGCCCTAATAATAATAATAATAATAATAATATATTTTATTTATACCCCGCCCTCCGCGCCGAAGCAGGCTCAGGGTGGCTCGCAACATGTAAAACTTTCAACTTACAATATAAAACATTGTCAAAACGATATATATAATTTACTAATTAAAACCATTATAATTAAAAAAACATAAAAATTACAATAAAAATTAACATTTACAGTGCTATACTCTAGATGTTCTCCATGGTAGTTTATGATGGCCAAATGTACCCTTGTGCTGTCTGCCTGGCAGAATGAGGCGAAAAGTAGCTCTACAACTTCTTTTTCTCTCAAGATATTATGCTTTTGTCTGTATTCTCATTTTCCTCACTTGTGTTTTCCTCTTGCTTAGGGCAGGGGTGTTGAACTCATTTGTTATGAGGAGGTCTTTTTTTTTTTTTAGCAGGAACGCACGGGAACACAGTTCCAGCTGGATTGGTGTCAGTTCCGGCTGGCTTAGTGTCAGGGGTGTGTGGCCTAATATGCAAATGAGTTTCTGTTGGGCTTTTTCTACCAAAAAAGCCCTGCGCGAAGCCATGGTGATGTCAGGGGGTGTGGCCTAATATGCAAATGAGTTCCTGCTGGGCTTTATCTCCAAAAAAAGCCCTGGGATGGATCTGACCTAAAGGAGACCTTGTTGGGTTGGGCCATGTCTGGCCGAGCCATGTGTGTACCTTTTTAAGATTAGGTAGCAGAGATAGAAACTTTTTAAAGGACACACACAAACACGACCGAAGATTTTTTTTTAAACCCTCAAAATAAAACATGCTTAAACATTCACACTTGTTGGTCTTAAAGGTGCTTTCTTTGTATTTCTCCCATGGGATCCAGGGAACTGGGCAAAGGAAGCTCTGGTTCTTTCCCTCCCTCCCCAGGGGACCAGGAGGGTGGGGGGAGCCTCAACCAATGGAGAAAATCAAGGTTTTGCTCTGTAGCTCTTTTTCAATTGAGCAGGCCTTGCAAAGCAAACTGTGATGCAGAAGGAAGCAAGAGAGAGGGAGAAGGAAGCATATGACAGCCAGTTGCTCTACGGGCCTGATAGGAGCCCTCCGGAGGCCTCATTTGGCCCCTGGGCTGCATGTTTGACACCCCTGGCTTAGGGGTTCTTTTCGTGTTGGCTTTATGTCTGTCATATCTTCCAGCAGATTTAAATCTGCAGGGTTTTATGCCAGACATACCGTGAGGCTGGGCTTTTTTTTGTAGCAGGAACTCCTTTGCATATTTGACCACACACCCCTGATGTAGCCAATCCTCTTGGAGCTTACAGGGCCAAAGAAAGCCCTGCTGTGAGGTGATATCAAATCGACCACTAGAGGGAACAAAATATGTGCACAACAGCCCCCACAAGCGACAGGAACACACAAGGAAAATGAGAATGCAGAAAGAACCATTGTACAGTAATAAAGAACGTCTCCAAAGTATAGCCAGTTACCACTTACAGTTTGCTTTCTGTAAAACAAATGAACAAACAAAACATTCTGGGGAGAGGGGGGAACAGAGCAACAGGGGTTAGTTTTTCCACACAAAAAATAATTATGGGATCACAGTTGAAATACACTACAAGCAACAAAACATAACTGTGATATATATAGGCTACCATACTTTTACTTATGGATTTCACAAAAATAGACAGAAAAAGAGAGCTTTCCATTTTCAACAGAGCTCACTGTCGTTTAGTCACACAGCATCCAATTAACTAGTAACAACAATAGACGCGTTTCATGTTGCCACTTCATCAGTGTTGTTAATGTCTTCTTCTTGTTGAGCTGTATGTCGCGAAGGAGTAAGCCAGTCTCTTTAAAAAATAAACTCACACATGTGCAAAGCCTTCCATCTCATTGCTGGCCAAAACACTCTCCGTGAAGGAACAATACAGATAACAATGTTCTGGTAAAGTTTGCTATTGCCCTAATATGGTGCATTTTAAGGACCATGGGATGAATCCAAACCTTTATCCCCAAATTATTCAACTTAACTATTACAGGGAACGTATACTCATAGGACTCACCCAGTGTGGCAATATACTTTTCTATATGGAGCAGCCGATCGCTTGTCTTTTATCTGGTACAAAGCCTTCAGTTCTAAAATTGGCGTAATGCTCTTCAAAATGCAAGCAATGCGGCAATGAGACCTCATGGACGAAAATATTTCTTATAAGCCATTCAGGCGGGATCTTTTATACCCCACGTCGGCCCAAATTTTAGAGACCTCTGATGATTTTAAGGTACTTTTCTTGCTTGATAATTCTGAGCCAGAAATCAGAATTAATAGCAAAGTGGGTTTTTTTATAGAGCTATGGTTACTTATCCTGATATGTAGTATACGTATCAGGTTTTACTTTGTTGCTACTTTGTTTTTATGTTGTAATCCTAATTTTATTCTGTATGGATTATGTATTTTTTTTTAATGTGTAACCTGGCCGACTATTTTATATTCTCATATATGCCAATAAAGGCTGTCTTGTGTGTGTGTGTATAAGCCATTCTTAATTTTAAGCAGGAACAAAGCCAGTTTGGTGTAGTGGTTAAGTGTGCGGACTTTTATCTGGGAGAACCAGGTTTGATTCCTCACTCCTCCACTTGCAGCTGCTGGAATGGCCTTGGGTCAGCCGTAGCTCTCATAAGAGTTGTCCTCTCAGCCCCACCCACCTCACAGGGTGTCTGTTGTGGGGGGAGAAGATATAGGAGATTGTAAACTGCTCTGAGTCTCTGATTCAGGCAGAAGGGTAGGGTATAAATTTTCAATTCTTCTTCTTCTCGTCTTCTTATTGATGGCCAAAAAGCTTTAAAGATACTACCAACTGCTGGTCCTTCTTAAAAGAATGTTCCCTGTAATTACATGCAGCTGGCCACATAGTCTCAAGGCCCCAAAGGTGCACGACCCAATCCAAACCTTAGTCAAGGTTGCCAACTTACTTATTTACAATGCTGATGTAACATCATGACAATTTAATATTTTTCCTTTTTCCTTTTTGTCAAAGGCAACCTCACAATTTATATGTGGTCCATGTGAGGAAGCAAGGTGGCATGGAGGTTCACGCTGGGGGTGATGGTGGTTTAGGGATGTGGGTTCCAAGTCATGTAAGGTTTTAAAGGTGAAAAATAGTACCTTGAATTGGACCTGGAAGCATAAATGTAATCACTGGAGATGTCTTAAAATCAGAATAAGATCACACCTTTAGGGCTCTAGTCAGCAGATGAGTCAGCTATGTTCTGTTGCTCTGTGACATTTCCACTTCAAGAGAAGTATTCAAGGGCAGCCCCATGTGAAACACATTGCAGTAGTCTAGGCTCAAAGTTTTCTGCACTTCATTTTATTTTATCTCACCAAGAAAGAGACAGAGAGATGAATAATCATGGCCATGGTCCTGGTCTGGATTCGGACTCTATGGCTGCATTCAGATTGGCAATTGGACCTGACCCAGCCACCCCAGCCCCGGATTTAAAATGTGCATTTACATGTGCACATCTGGGCCGTGAGAACACCCACTTAGTCTTCCTGGTACTCCAATTGTGCCTCAAAAAGTTACCAGGTGCTTCCCAGTGGCAAACTGCTGAAGCGCTTACATGGCATGTTTCTGGGCCATTTGAACAGCCGGGGCCCGCCATGCAAGCACCTTCCAAGATAGGGTTGCCAATCCCCAGGTGAGGGCAGGGGATCCCCTGGTTTGGAGGCCCTCCCTCATCTTCAGGCTCATCAGAAAGCCGGGCAGGGGGGCGGGGAGGAATGACTGCTGGCCATTATTTCCTATGAAGACCAATTCCCACAGGGTATAATGGAGAATTGATCCATCGGTATCTGGGGCTCTGGGGCAGCTGTGTTTTGAGGTAAAGACACCAAATTTGCAGCATAGCATCCAGTGCCCCTCCCCCAAATACCCTCCAAGTTTCAAAAGGACTGGACCAGGGGGTCCAATTCTATGAGCCCAAAAAGAAGGTGCCTCTATCCATTATTTCCAATGGAGGGAAGGCATTTAGAAGGAGCGTGGTCCCTTTCAATGCGATGGCCAGAACACCTTTTTGTAGAAAAATAGGCGATGGAGCTTTTTAGCATAACGCATTAGCATATGCCACCACCCCCAGCCAAAAGCAACCTGATGCAAGAAAGGAGAGCCCCGGGCGAGCGAGGCCTTCTTGGGCTAGTTGGAGATCCAGCCAGCCCAAGCAGGCCCTGCTCACCTGGGGCTCTTCTTGTCCACCCCCCCCCCCCCATCAAAAGGCCAGGAAGCCACCTGCTGCCCAAAATCACATAAGAAGCGGAGAAAGGGTGGCGGGGGCAGCTCCAGGGGTTAACAAGGGCTGCTGGGGGCGTGGCAAAGCCCCTGGTGGCTGGCTGGCTGCCTGCTCTCCTAATCCAGGGATTGTTATGCAGCTGCACCTGCTCTTCAATGGACAAGGTAGGTGGGGAGGAAAAGAGGGAACCATCAGAAAGGTTTAGGAGCTGCGTTCCTGCGAGCTGCTGCTGGATCTGAGGCCTGATTGAGTCTCTGATTCAGTGTAAGGCAGCTTAATGTGTTGACCTGTCCCAGGAAAAAGGTATTGTGCAGTTAATCCTAGGTACCGTGTTTTGCATTTTCCAGGCTTCAGGTCAGGGAAGTATCATTGCAGCGCTGCATCGGTATCTGTGGGCGCATTTGCCGCTCTCTGCCAGTTCCTTCTTCCGTGCTCCAGAAGTGTTCTAATTATCTGGAGTATGGCCAGGAAGCATTGCAAACGTGCAAAAAGAAGGATGCTGTATACAGAGAACATTTATTCAAGGCAGGGGGGGAAGCGGCAAGGAAGGACTAGACTCCCTTCTGTGAGGAACAGCCCCCTAAAAAAACAACACATCAACCCCCTCCCCCTCCTCTGCAATGGCTCTAAATAAAAGATGACATTCTGAATGGCTTTTATAGGGCAGGTTCTCAAAAAGTGCTAAGAAACAGATGAGTTTCCAAAGCCCTCCGAAAGTACTGTGTTTGTAAGGGGCTTGCTGGCCTCCAGGTGGGGCCTGGAGATCTCTTGGAATTACAACTGACCTACAGGGTACAGAGGAGGAGGAGAAGAAGAAGAAGAAGATGAAGAAGGTTGTCCCAAGGAGCTCCCCCAGTTTGGAGGCCCTCCCCCCGCTTCAGGGTCATCAGAAAGTGTGTGGGAGGGAAATGTCTGCTGAGCACGATTCCCATCGGTTATAATGGAGAATTGATCCATCGGTACCTGGGGCTCTGGGGCAGCTGTTGTTTTGCCCCAAAGTCAGTTTCCCCTCCTTGCAGTGGCTACAACTGGGGAGAGCCTTCTTATCTGTTCTGCCAGTCTCTGCTCTTTCTGGTCCTCCCAGGACATGATTTCCTGATAGGGTTGCCAAATCCAATTCAAGAAGTGTCTGGGGACTTTGGGGGTGGAGCCAGGAGGATTTGGGGGTGTAGCCAGGAGGCTTTGAGGGTGCAGCCAGGAGCAAGGGTGTGACAAGCACAGTTGAACTCCAAAGGGAGTTCTAGCCATCACATTTAAAGGGACCGCACACCTTTTAAATGCCTTCCCTCCATTGGAAATAATGAAGGATAGGGGTACCTTCTTTTGGGGCTCACAGAATGGGACTCCCTGGTCCAATCTTTTTGATACTTGGAGGATGTTTTGAGGAGAGTCATGGAATGCTATGCTGCAAATTTGGTGGCTCAACCTCAAAAATCAGCCCCCTCCCGAGCACAAGGATAAGTGGATCACTTATCCATTATACCCTATGGGAATTGGTCTTCATAGGTTACAATGGTGTGCCCAGCAGTCATTTCCCTCCCCCCTCGCTTTCTGATGACCCTGAAGTGGGGGGAGGGCTTCCAAACTGGGAGATCCCCTGCCCCTACCTGGGAATCGGCAAGCCTATTTCCTGAGGAAACAACAAGCTATTAATCCTCTTACAGGAAATATCACCCTGGCTAAAAGAAAAGCTTACAGGCAGGGTTGTTGTTTTTTTTAGCAGGAGCTCCTTTGCATATTAGGCCACACCTCCCTGATGTAGCCTGGCGCTTACAGCAGGTCCTGTAATAAGAGCCTTGTAAGCTCTTCGAGTATTGGCTACATCAGGTGGGTGTGGCCTAATATGCAAAGGAGCTCCTGCTATACAAAAAGCCCTGCTTATAGGAAATAAAAGGTTGAGAGTGTGGAGGTACTCCGTAGGTGATTATTCTTCCTGGAAAGAATCAGGTCTTCAGGACTGGATGCTGGTAAATACGGGCTTTTGCTTGTTCTTCCCTGAGAAGAAAATGCGCAGCCATTAATCAAACTGGAGGTATAATTACAGCCTCCTAATTACGGGGAAGGAGCAAGTAATACAGATTGGCAGGTATCTTCTCTGGGGGGCGCTTTTGGCAAACATCTGTCGGGATTCTGAGAGGAAGGAGGCCAAACCGCGCGTCACCCGGGAGAGCTGGGATGCATCCCCCAACTTTTTCAAACTACTGGAACACCATTGAAGGGACCAGTTTGTTCCAGTTAGGGGAGGAGTGTCGCTCCCTTCCCCTTTATGGTGTTGTGTTTTTTCTGACCAAAATCCCCACCACAAATGAGCATCCGGCCTGGCTCGCTTTGAGCTTTCCTTTTTTAAAAGCTCAGAGAAAATCTTCCATCTAACGTGTAGTTTTGCTGCAAGGCTATGAACTTGTGTGTGCATATTTAATTGTATTGGGCCGGCCTGATCTCAGAAGCTAAGCTGAAAACCCTACAGGGCAGCCATAAATCAACTGCTCGACTCTTCACAAACTGCAGAAAGAGGCAAGTTCTTCAAACAGAGAGAGATCCACAATATTCCTCCTTCAGGGCTTTTTTTGCAGCAGGAACTCCTTTGCATATTAGGCCACGCACCCCTGATGTAGCCAATCCTCCTGGAGTTTACAGTAGGTCTTGTATGAAGAGCCCTGTATGTCAAGCATCGATATTTCTCAAAAATCAAGCATTTGTTTTTTAATCAAAAGTTGCTTTATTGTTAAACTCCATAGCTTGCCCAAGGACGGACTCCTTGGAAGTAATGATATACATAGCATTGCATAGTAACTTATAGGCATGCTTCAAAGGGATAGATTACAGATAACATCAAAAGAATAACATAAAGATGCAAATTGAGTTGAGGGTTCAAAGGCTACTCACTAGTATCTCTTCATGACTAAGGAATGTCAGCTAATAAAAACATTTCCGTTTCTCACACATTCTCTGCGAACCGATAAGATCTGGCTGTGTGAATCTGGGGGAGAGGCACTCTACACCGTTAACACAAGGTTACTCTAAACATCCTGGGTCCAGATGGATTTATTATGCACCCTTTGGTTAGAAGGAGAAAACGGGGGGTGGGCGGAGGGCATGAGGAGTGTTCTGCTTTGTATCTGGCTTGTCTGCTAAGCACCATTAGAAATAGCATATAGAAATGGCATGCTTGACACTGTAAAGCTCTTGGAGGATTGGCTACATCAAGGGTGTGTGGCCTGATATGCAAAGGAGTTCCTGCTACAAAAAAAGCCCTGCTCCTTGGAAATGGGAACTGCAACCCATAGTCCTCAGTGCCAACAATATCAGCTGTCTCATGGGGAGGGGAGAAATTTGACTGCTTATGGTTTTGAGGGCTAGATGATGGCATAATTGCGGGGATTTTGGACGTGAAAGGTGATGCAACATCTCATTGCAGTAAGCACACTTGTAGCGTAGGGGGCACAGTGGAACTAGCAAGGTGGTCAGGCCAACTCCTCTGCCTGGTTTCCTCTTGTCTGCTCCGCTGCTGTTGCTTTGTTACCTAGACTGCTAATTTCAAAAGATTTATTTCTTTCCAACTGCTCCTTCCCTCCAACTTTCTCCAGTAGGATCGCTGGCTCCAGGCTGGGGAATAGCTGGAGATTTTGGCAGTGTAGCCTAGGGGGGACAAGGAACTCAGCAGGGTGCAATGCCATAGACTCCACCTTTTAGAGCAGCCATTTTCTCCAGGGGAACTGGTCATCTGCAGATCAACTGTAATGGTGGGAGATCTCCAGGCGCTGCCTGGAGGTTGGCAACCCTATTCTCCAGCCTTCCATAAGGCTGGATGAGCCATCTGTCTTTCTGAGTTAAAATGCATGTCTCACCTTTACAGTCACAGTATGGATTTCTTTAGCAAGAAAGAACATCTTTTTCAGGGCTTTTTTTGTAGCAGGAACTCCTTTGCATATTAGGCCAATCCTCCAAAAACTTACAGCAGGCTCTGTACTAAGAGTCCTTTTAAGCTCTTGGAAGATTGGCTACATCAGGGGTGTGTGGCCTAATATGCAAAGGAGTTCCTGCTATTAAAAATGCCCGGATTCCTTCTTTCTTAAAGCAACAAGCCTTATTTGGATATTATCCTAAGACAGGTTTCCCTTCACTCGGGCATGGCCAGCTGAAGTTGGAGGGCATGAGGTGGCCACGATGCCAGCTACGATGTCAGCTATGGGACTTCTGGGGAAAAAAGCGGGGTAGCTCTAGGAATCGCCATAACTCTGTGGTAAAACCATAAAAACCATAGCATTTCCAGTGATTCCTAGTGTGACCCTATTTCACTTCCATGTTGTGATGTAGTGCTTCATGCGCAAGTGCCATTTTAAAACACAGGCAATGGGAGCCTGGTGGCAGGCAATGGGAGCTGGGGCTAAGGCATCTCTGCCTCAGAGGGGGCTTTGCAACCCTAAACTGAAGATAACAAGTGAGAGGAGGCCGCTATGACAAGCACTACAAGGTCACACACAAAGTACTGATGATTCGGTTCTGGAAATTTTGAAACTTTAACGAAAGAAAACACCAAACTTGGACTCTTTTTCAAGTTTTCTGTTGCTTGTCTGAAATCTACTCCTTGCCAGGGTTGTCCCTACCACTAGGCAAACTAGGCAATCACCTAGGGCGCCAACCTTCTGGGTGTGCCGAATTGGGTGCCCCCCCAAGTGACTCGGTGACATAGCACGGTAGGGGGGCAGAAGTTAGCCTTGCATAGGGTCTCAGTCAGTCTAGGGCTGGCCCTGTTCTCTTTGCTATTCCCTTCCTACCTCTGTGGGTCCCCCTGAAGTGCAAAGGTAAGAGGACAACTGGGCCTGGGTGATCTGCCCCCTGTGCCCAGCTGTTTTCTTTGCTTTGCCAAGTAATAATACAGCGGCCAGTTTTTAAATTAACTCTTGGTGCAGGTTTTCATTTCTGCAGAAATTGGTGCTTCACTTCCCGGATGAGTTTGTAATGTAATGGTCATGCCCACAGCCCTGGGAATGACTAGTTCTAATATAGTTTGAAAATGGGATCTTATGCTTTGCTTTGCCTTATGAATCCTTTCTGCAAATGGACTTTCCACAAATGTTCCATATTTATGGACCACAAAAAGTTTGGGTCTGGGGTAACCTTAGAGTTGCCAGGTCCCGTTTGGCCACCAGCAGTGGAAGGGGGTGGGGGTGGGTAGGGTTGCCAGATCCAGATCGGGAAACTCCGGGAAATTTGGGAATGGAGCCTAGGGGAGACCGGAACTTCTGTGGAGTAGAATGCCATAGAGTCCACCTTCCAAATCATTCATTTTCTCCAGGGGAACTGATCTATGTAGCTGGCATCATCTGGAGGCTGGCATCACACCTAGTCATGAGTTGTGGGCAGGGCTTCTTCTGCAGAAGGAACTCCTTTGCATATTAAGCCACACACCCCTGACTTAGGCAATCCTCCAAGAGTTTATGAAGCAGAGAAATAACTAGGTTTCAACGAGGTGTTGAAACGATTTACGTTGACATCAAAGAAGAACTTAGCCAGGCATAAGCCTCTAAAATGACTAAGTTAAAGTTATTTTCATACAAACCGTTTTTATTCACACCCCAAACAAGCAGGCAAGCCCCCTTATCTATTCAACATGCCCTACCTTTCTGTAATTTCTAGTATTTTTCCACTCCTCTGTCCTCCTGCTTATCAGCTCTTGCAAGAAGCTTCTCTGAGGTCTCTTCGTTATCTACTTCTCAACCTTCAATCCACACCCATTGAAGGCTGTCTGCTTCTAACAGTTACTTTAAACATTGCATCAGACACCCTCTTTGCTTTTAAAGGCAAAAAACATATTTTCATTTATTATTATAGGGGTATTCATTAATTATTCAGGGGTCCCCCTTCACTTAGTACATGGCCTACTTGAAGGCTAGGCTACATCAGGGGTGTGTGGCTTATTATGCAAAGGAATTCCTGCTAAAAAAAAGCCCTGCTTGTGAGCAGTGTTCCCTCTAAGCTGAGTTAGTGTGAGCTAGTTCAGTTTTTTTAGCCTCCATTCAGGGCTTTCTTTTGTAGCAGGAACTCCTTCACATATTAGGTAGGGTTGCCAAGTCTAATTCAGAAAATATCTGGCGACTCTGGGGTTGGAGCCAGACTTTCCCATTCCCAAAATAAATACATACATAAAATAAATACATAAAAATACAGCAGTGCAGTTCACCTGAATAGTCATCATTTCCTCATCCCCCAATAGCTGCAATTCTAGTAAATGAAAGTGAACGTACACAAAGCAGCCAAAATGCACAGAGTTTGCAAGCTCACATTTTTGTGATTTCACTGGACTTTACTCACAGGGACGGCTGTTCTACAGGCTAACACTGGCAAATAAAAAGAGAGAGAGATGGAGTTTTCCTCCATCCCATAAACAGGTTCCAAGACTCTGAAAACAATGCAAAACAAGCACAGAGACACACACAGACTCTTACCGTCTCTGGTTCCTCTACAAAGACTTATGAAAAGTACAGGGGCTGTGCGTGCTCTCTCTCTCTCACACACACACACACACACACACACACTTACTTGCTCTGAAAAGAAAGCAAAACAAACCTGAGGGAGTCTCATGTGGCTCTGCTGCTGGTCCATCCCATTAAATACTTCCTGCTTCCCGCTCAAATTTAAAGGCACATATACATTTTAAAACAAGTTTGCAGGCTTCTAAACCTGTGGGATCTAAACAAACATTCTGGCTGCTGAGGTGGGGCTTCCCCCTGCTGGCCAGCTGGCTGGGGGCTGGGTGGAGCCTGAAAAACCGGGGATCCCCAGCTGGCACCTGGGGATTGGAAGTAGGGTTGCCAAGTCCTACCCCAGAAATATCTGGGGACTTTGGGGGTGGAGCCAGGAGACACTGGGGTGGAGTAGGAGGGAAGGGGGGAAATGGCGCCGGGGAGTGTGGCGAGCCGCCCCGCAGCTGCCGCCTCTTCTCCGCTCGCAGTGGCTGCTCCTCCGAGATGGGCTCAGCCTGAGCCCATCTCGGAGGAGCAGCCACAGCGAGCAGAGAAGAGGCGGCAGCGGCGCAGCGGCCTCTTCTCTACTCACCGTGGCTGCTCCCCCGAGATGGGCTCAGGCTGAGCCCATCTCGGAAGAGCAGCCACGGCGAGCAGAGAAGAGGCGGCAGCGGCGCAGCGGCCTCGCCTGCTCCGCCTCTGGGGTGGAAGCGGAGGGGGGGGTGGAGGCAGGCCGGGGGGGTGGCGAGCTGCAAGTCCGGGTCCTAGAAGGGCCCGGATTCGCGGCTCGCCATGCTCCTGGCCTGCCTCGCCCTCCCCTTCTCTGGTTTTGCCTGCTCCTCCGAGATGGGCTCAGCCTGGGCCCATCTCGGAGGAGCAGCTGCGGTGGGCGGGGAGGGGGCGGCAGCAGCGTGGCGGCCTCGCCCGCTCCAGGATCGAGCGGCTCGCCATGCTCCCGGGCGCTGTTTCCCCCTCCCCCCGCTTCCATTTTTTTGGGGAGCGGGGGAAGAGGGTGGAAAACCTGCGGTCCCCCGCCAGGGCGGGAGGGTTGGAAAGCCTAATTGGAAGCCTAATATTAAGCCACACAGCCCTGATATAGCCAGTCCTCCTGGAGCTTACAGTAGGCACTGTAAGAAGAGCCCTGTAAGCTCCTGGAGGATTGGCTACATCAGGAGTGTGTGGCCTAATATACATAGGAGTTTCTGCTACAAAAAAAAGTCTGGCCTCCAGCTAATAGTTTTTTTAGGCTCCAGCTCACACATTTTTGTCTTAGCTCAGGAAAAATGGCCCCAGAGCAAACTAATTTATGCAGTAGTTCACAACTCATGTAGCTCATTAAGTAAAATTTTTGCTCACAAGACTCCACAGCTTAGAGGGAGCATTGGTTGTGGGTTCTCTTCACTTTCCACCCATGTGCTTCCAGATTTGGGTTGGTATCATGGCTCACAGAGAGAAGGAGCTTCAGCAGTCCCTCTCCTCAGATGGTCCAGAGAGTGCTATTTATCTCACTGGGAAACCCACATGTGAATTTCCGAAATAGACCACTTAGTTTCTCCCCCTCCCACCCCAATTAATTTGTCATCTGTTCCGTGCTTTTCTTTGCTATCTCAATCACTTAAAGAGATTTCCACGCTGCCTGAACAGAGCCTTGCTTACATTAAAATAAGTTAGCAATATAAAACCAAGATGCTGTTTGAACAAGATGTTAAGACAGTCCAACCTGCCTGCCTGTCCTTTTCCACCACCACAGCCCTAAGTACAGTGCGTGCAGGGCCTGCCCTAGGCCGTCTGGTACCCTAGGCAAGGCTAACCTCTGGTGACCACCCCCCCTGCACTGATAACATCACCAAGTCACATGGGGGGTGCCCAATTCGACACCTGCAAAAGGCAATCACCTAGTTTCCTAGTGGCAGGCCCTGAGTGAGTGATCATCCTCTGAGTGAGTGATCATCCTGAGTGAGTGATCATCCTCAACAATGCATGAGGGAGCCAATGAGCATGATTGCTGTTGTGGTTTGCAACTGGAAATAAGACTGGCAGAAATAAGACTGGAAATAAGACTGGCAGAAATAAGACCGGAAATAAGACTGGCAGAATCAGTTTTTTTGAATGTCACAGCGAGCATGCCTCATTCGCATACAGATTTTTTTGGTAGCAGGAACTCCTTTGCATATTAGGCCACACACCCCTAATGTAGCCAATCCTCAAAGAGCTTACAGGGCTCTTCTTACAGGGCTTACTGTAAGCTCCAGGAGGATTGGCTGCATCAGGGGGGTGGGGCCTAATATGCAAAGGAGTTCCTGCTACCAAAAAAAGCCCTGTGGAAGCAAGCCTCTCAGAAGCCTAACTACACTACACTGACCAGTCCTGAGTAACCTGACACACAGGGCTTTTTTTTGTAGCGGGACCTCCGTTACATATTAGGCCACAAACCCTTGATGTAGCCAATCCTCCAGAAGCTTACAGGGCTATTAGTACAGAGCCTACTGTAAGCTCTTGGGGGGGTTGGCTGCATCAAGGGTGTGTGGCCTAAGATGCAAAGGAGCTCCTGCTACAAAGAAAGCCCTGCCAACACACACCCCTGCCCCCAAACAGACTTTGGACCAAGCAGACCAAATGTGAACAGCAGTTGAAGAGAGCACTAGAAGACAAAAGAAAACAGAATCCTCTGTGGCTAGAAATCCACTTGGTGTGCCCAAAGCCAGAGTCTTATTTTGCATACAGAACTTGTGAATTCAGTGCAGTGCTCGCCCTGAAGGGACCTTGTCATTCATTTTGCGAAGCTGTTTTGAGAGTGGAGAAGAAGCTGGTCCTCCAGGGTCCTCTTCTGTCCATTTAGAACCCTTTCAAGCAGCTACCGTCTCAGCTTTACCTGACAGTGAATGTCAACCGGCCAGCAGCTCAGGGCCACCCTAATGGAGTCATTGTCTGTACTTCAGAACTAATTAGCTCAGCTGTACCAGAAGGTACATGTCCCCATACAATAATGAGCATAAATAAGGTTATTTAATAAATCAAGAGGATGCTGTTTTATTAATAGCACTGTAATGCAAAGCTCCCTTCCAGCTTGGCATAGCAAGACTCCTGATACAGTAAACGCTGGTGGCTTCCTCCATATTTCTTTTCTTTGAGATGGACAGAAGAAGAAGAAGAAGAAGAAGAAGAAGAAGAGGAGGAGGAGGAGGAAGAGGAGGAGGAAGAGGAGGAGGAGGAAGAAGAAGATATTGGATTTATACCCCACCTTTCACTCTGAATCTCACAATCTCTTTTATCTTCTTCTCCCACAACAGACACCCTGTGAGTTGGGTGGGGCTGACAGAGCTCTCCCCGAGGCTGCCCTTTCAAGGACAACTCCTGTGAGAGCTATGGCTGACCCAAGGTTATTCCAGCAGCTGCAAGTGGAGGAGTGGGGAATCAAACCCGGTTCTCCCGGATAAGTCTGCACATTTAACCACTACACCAAACTGGCTCTCTGGTGGTGCTGCTACGAAGAATCAGAATGCAGGGATCCACATCCACCGGCCTTTATGGAAACAGAATGCTCAACGTGAGGCCAGCAGGCACAGGCCAAAAAACACTGACGGGCAGGGAAGAAGGCAGCAGCAGTGACCTTGATGCTGTGGAGGGGTGGCCATGATGATCAGTGCGATGTCTGACATCTGATCACAACTCACCCAATACCAGGTCTTTTTTTGAGAGCCGGTTTGGTGTGGAGAGCCGGTTTGGTGTAGTGGTTAAGTGTGTGGACTCTTATCTGGGAGAACCGGGTTTGATTCCCCACTCCTCCACTTGCACCTACTAACATGGCCTTGGGTCAGCCATAGCTCTGGCAGAGGTTGTCCTTGAAAGGGCAACTGCTGTGAGAGCCCTCTCCAGCCCCACCCACCTCACAGGGTGACTGTTGTGGGGGAGGAAGGGAAAGGAGATTGTGAGCCACTCTGAGACTCTTCGGAGTGGAGGGCGGGATATAAATCCAATATCTTCATCTACCTCACAGGGTGTCTGTTGTGGAGGAGGAAGGTAAAGGAGATTGTGAGCCGCTCTGAGACTCTTCGGAGTGGAAGGCAGGATATAAATTCAATATCTTCATCTACCTCACAGGGTGACTGTTGTGGGGGAGGAAGGGAAAGGAGATTGTGAGCTGCTCTGAGACTCTTCGGAGTGCAGGGCGGGATATAAATCCAATATCTTCATCTACCTCACAGGGTGTCTGTTGTGGAGGAGGAAGGTAAAGGAGATTGTGAGCCGCTCTGAGACTCTTCGGAGTGGAGGGCAGGATATAAATCCAATATCTTCATCTACCTCACAGGGTGTCTGTTGTGGAGGAGGAAGGTAAAGGAGATTGTGAGCCGCTCTGAGACTCTTCGGAGTGGAGGGAAGGATATAAATCCAATGTCTTCTTCTTCTTCTTTTGTAGCAGGAACTTCTTTGAATATTAGGCCACGCCCCACTGAGGTTGCTAATCCTCTTGGAGCTTGCACTAGGCCCTCTACTAAGAGCCCTGTAAATTAAATTAAATTGGGTGCATAGTTGGATTAAATTTTGCCCTGACACATTAGACATATTATCCATAGAGTGCTTTATGCCGGGTAGTAGTAAGGGATCGAATACCTCTAGATCAACACCAAGACTAGTTGCTAGATCTTGAATGTTATTGCCCACTCCAGAATTAAATTCACCAGCTAAGATGAAATCTGCCAGCAGATATGCACAAATTAGATGTTCAACAAGGGACATTAGGGTACTCCACTGTTTAACTGTGGCAGTATTGTCACTCAATGGGGACATATAGAGATTGATTACTACTAAGGAGACTTCATCGTACGTAAGAATCACCTGGGCCAAGTCCTGGAATTTCTGAAGATTGATGACAATGGCTTTGTATGCTATTGAAATGAAGATTGTGAGGCCAGCTCAAGGGCAGCCCATACGACTGATTTTCATTGCAGGTTGAGAGAAAGATTTGAATCAATCCAGGTAAATCGGGGAGACTGACCACATCTAAGAGCTCTTGGAGGATTGGCTACGTCAGGGGGTGTGGCCTATTATGCAAAGGAGTTCCTGCTACAAAAAAAGCCCTGCCTGGTACAAAAAAATCCAGACCAAATTAGAGGTGTGGTCAAACTGTCCCAAGCCACCCGTCTGATCGCAGCCTGAGTGACAGCCAGACAGATAAAGCTGATATATTCCAAAAGGTGTTAAGATACACAAAGCAATTGACAGTAAGCCTGTTAAACAGATAGGTCTTCCACTTTCTCAGTCATCATTGGAATAGTGCAAGCCAGCCTCAGATGTGATTTTAATTATCTTGGAATTGTGCTGTTAATTAACCCGATAAAACGGAGCTGGATTTAACACAGGATTAGGGAAGCAATCACATAAGCAGCTGTCACAAGAGTCGTGGAAGGGTTCCCGTCTCTTTTTTAACCTCTCTCTCTGCATGAACAAAATTGTGACGACAAGGTGGCCGAAGTACTACCAAACGTCTGTTGCGACTGGAACACGATGTAAAATAGCACTGAACTTTTAAAAATGAAATGTTAAGCAAGGGAAAAAAATATCAAGCTTGAGGCATCTGGGCTTTCTCCTGCTCTGCTTTGAAAGAAGAACATGTCATGTCTAATCTGCACTAGTTATTGCGAGAACACGGCTGTTCCAAAGGAATTATGCCTGGACAGACAGTTTTCTATTTCTGTGCCATTTGGGCCTAGAATGGGAATCAAGTGATTGCGGCCTGCATGTCAGTCTGCTTACTCATGAGCAGGGCTTTTTTTTTGTAGCAGGAACTCTTTTGCATTTTGGGCCACACCCCTCTGATGTAGCCAATCCTCCAAGAGCTTACAGGGCTGTTATTGCAGGGTCTACTGTAAGCACTTTGAGGACTGGCTACATCAGGGGTGTGTGGCCCAATGCGCAAAGGAGCTCCTGCTCCAAAAAAAGCCCTACTCATGAGCAAGTTCCACTGAGTTTGATGGATTACTGCTTTCTTTTATCTTGTTACTTTTACTTCATAGCTTGCCCTGTGGCTAGGGTTGCCAAGTCCAATTAAAGAAAAATCTGGGGAATTTGGGGGTGGAGCCAGGAGACTTTGGGGGTGGAGCCAGGGACAAGGATGTGACAAGCATAATTGAACTCCAAGGGAGTTCTGGCCATCACATTTAAAGAGACAGAACACCTTTTAAAATGCCTTTCTTCCATAGGAAATAATTAAGGATAGGGGCACCATCTTTTGGGGCTCATAGAATTGGACCCTCTGATCCAATATTTTTGAAACTTGGGGGGTATTTGGGGGAGAGGCACTAGCTGCTATACTAAAAATCTGGTGCCTCTACCTCAAAAAATAGCCACCCCAGAGCCCCCAATATCCATGGATCAATTCCCTATTATTCTCTATGGGAATTGTTCTTCATAGGGAATAATAGAGTGCCCAGTAGACATTTCCTTCCCCCCCACACACTTTCTAAAGGGGGGGGGTGGGCCTCCATACCAGGGAATTCCCCCCTCCCTGCCCCCTCCCTCTCTCGCACACACACACACAAACACTTACCTTACTTGGTCTTCTTCCAGCAGAATTTGCTGGCTGTGAAAAAGAAAGTAAGACTGCACAGGAAAAGAAAGGGAGGGGCCGTTCCTGTTTCCTGTGCAGCCTGAAAAACGGATCCCAAGCTGTAAAACATGATTCCTGCAGGTATGTTCTCTCTCCCCCCGCCCCCAGACTTTTTAAGAGCGGGGGAGGAGGCTGAAAATTCGGGAGTCCCCAGCCAGGGCGGGAGGGTTGGGAAGCCTACCTGTGGCTGAGACTCAAGGTAAATTATCATAATTGTCCTCACTTCTTTGCCAGCTTGCCAGCTCCTGGTTGGGAAATACCTGGAGATTTTTGGGGTAGAGCTCAGGAGGGTGGGGTTTGGGGCATAATTCCATAGATTCCAACTTCCAAAGCGGCTGTTGTTGTCAAGTCGGCTGAATTCAATAACGAGTCTCTTGGTGAAACAGAGTAACAAGTTTATTGTAAACAGAACTAGAGACCATGGCAGAGATTGAAGGACTGAAATACATAGGCACTAAACCAGCATTTAAGGTATGGATGAAAGGAATTCCTACGGTGGGGGTAATCTATGCAACACATTTTCGCACTAGGATGCTACTCCCTTCATTCCCAGGCCGAAGCCTCGACGCCCCATCCTCCCACAGAGAACAAGGCTGGGAAGGCGCCCTTATCTTATTCACATGTTAGCATTTCAAAGCAGACTACACAACAAAGGCCTCTCTAGTGAGGGGGCAGGAAAGTGAGCTAGCAGCAATCGGTGTACACTGTAAAGTACCCAGACTCCTTCACTTCAGAACCAAACTTAATACAGGTATTGAGTAATTCATAGCAGACTTGACATACTGCCCCCCCTAGGCCCCCTCCCCTGCCGGGCGGGCTTGCGAGGAGGGCGGTTCACATTTATGGCTCAGCAACTCGGGCCTCGAGAGGCTCCGGCACTCCCCCTTCGAGGGGAGGGTTGGTGAATCTTGTGAGTGCCACTTGGACGGCTCCGGGGATCGGCGCAGTAGGCTGCAATGAAAAACAGGGTGGACTTTACCAAGAGCAGGGGGGAGGTCTAGCTCTACTGTCACCGGGTTGATTACCCGCTTGATCTTAAATGGCCCTAGGAACTTAAAAGCCAACTTCCTAGACGGTTGTGCCAGAGGCAGGTTTTTTGTTGACAGAAATACAGAATCCCCCACCTTCAAGTCCCAGACTGGCACATGGCTTTTATTGTACTGTCTTTTATACGCCTCTTTGGCCAGCTTCAGGTTTTCTTGTATGGCTGGCCAGCATTGGCTGGGACCTTGCCACCATTGCTCGAAACTTGAGCCCGTCAATCCCTCCCCCCCTGGCAACATGGGGATCGGCTTCCCCTCATACCCAAACACTGTTGCAAAGGGAGATGCTTTGGTGGAACTGTGAGCGCTGTTGTTGTAAGCGTATTCTGCGAAGGGGAGGAGGTCCACCCAGTCTGATTGGCGTAGGCTTACAAAGTACCGTAGGTACTGCTCTAGCACCCCGTTCACTCTCTCCGTCTCTCCGTCCGTCTGGGGGTGATAGGCAGAGCTTAGCCCCTGTTCCATCCCTAATAATTTACAAAACTCCCGCCAGAAGGTGGCAACGAACTGAGGCCCCCTGTCACTTATGACCTTGTCAGGGATGGAGTGATGTTTGGCCACGTGGTCGAAAAATAAAGCTGCTAGTTTCTTGGCTGTGGGTAACTGGCTGCAGGGGATGAAGTGGGCTTGTTTTGAAAACGTGTCCACTACCACCAGTATGACTGTTTTCCCCCGGGAGGGTGGCAGCTCGACTATGAAGTCCATGGACACATGGTTTCCGGGATGTACAGTTTCTCTCCCTTGTACCAAAGACCGTCTTTTCTTTTCTGCAACCCCTCTGGCCGCCCACCTCCCTCCCGTTCGGCCTCTAGGGCGATTCGTTCTTTGCTTAGCCCACTCAATTCCTTTTTTCTCTGCGAGCGGGTAGTGACCATAGCCGCCACTTGCGTGGGGGGGATCAGGGAGTCTACCACCTCCTCCCTCTGGCTCTCATGCTGTGGGAGCCTGGACAGGGCGTCCGCTAGAAAATTGCGGGTCCCCGGGATGTGCTTCAGGGTGAAGTCGAATTTGGAGAAGAAGCCCGCCCACCTGATTTGTTTTTCACTCAATTTTCTTTTCCCTGTTAGGGCCTCTAAATTTTTGTGCTCCGTCCATATCTCAAAGGGCACCCTGGCTCCCTCCAACCAGGACCTCCAAGTTTTCAGTGCAAACATGACAGCGAAAGCCTCTTTGTCCCACACCGACCAGTTCCTCTGCTCCTCCGAGAACTTTCGCGAAATGTAAGCGCAGGGTCTCAGCTTCCCCTCCTCATCCCTCTGCATGAGAATGGCTCCTACGGCGACATCGGAGGCATCGCATTGGACCACGAACCCCTTCCGCTCATCTGGGTGGCTTAAGACCGGCTCGCTTGTGAACAGTTGTTTAAGCCGGTCGAAAGCCGCCTGACAAGTCGGTGTCCAATTCAGCCTGGCCCCTGGTCGCTTTGCCTCTTCCCCCCTCCCCTTCGTCTTCAGGAGGTCTGTTAGGGGCAGAGCGATTTGGGCGAACCCCTCAATGAATCCCCTATAGAAATTGGAGAATCCGAGGAAACTTTGGAGCTGTCTACGTGTCCTCGGGGGGGCCCACTCTAAAACTGCCTGAACTTTGGCTGGATCCATGGCCAGCCCGTCCCCAGACACCCGGAAGCCCAAATAGTCTAGTTCCGTGCGGTGGAACTCGCATTTGGACAACTTGGCGTAGAGCTGGTGCTTCAGCAGGGTGGCCAACACTTCCCTCACTAGTTTCACATGGGACTGTTCATCTTGAGAATAAATAATGATGTCATCAAGGTACACCACCACCCTCTTGTACAGAAATTTCCGCAATACATCATTTATGAAATTCATGAACACCCCAGGTGCCCCTTGCAATCCAAACGGCATGACCAAGTATTCAAATTGTCCCATCGGTGTGTTGAACGCCGTCTTCCACTCATCCCCCTCTTTGATGCACACTCGGAAGTACGCGTCGCGCAGGTCAAGCTTTGTGAAAATCCCCCCCCCCCGCCACCGTGCTTAGCAAGTCTTTGATGAGGGGGATGGGGTAGGCATTTGACATGGAAATCGCGTTAATCCCACGAAAGTCAGTGCAAAGCCTAAGACTGTTGTCCTTTTTCTTTCTAAACAACACGGGGGCCGCGTGGGGGGCCGTCACGGGTCTGATGAACCCCCTTTTCAAGTTCAAGTCTAGAAATTTACGCAACTCCTTCTTCTCAGCCCACCCCATTTGGTAGAGTTTGGCCCTGGGAAGGCTTTTCCCGGGGATCAGTTCTATCGCACAGTCTGTGCTCCTGTGGGGGGGTAGCTGGTTGGCCTCCCGCTCACTAAACACTTCCATTAGGTCGCGGTAGGCGTCCGGGACATGGTGCACCTCTTCCACCAGGACGCACGCCCTCTCCCGAGCGGCTGGCGCTCGTGGCCCCCATGCCGCTTGCCAAAGGTGCTGGCTGCAACTTGGGTCGGGAAATCTGATGGTCTGGGCTCTCCAGCGGATGAGGGGCTCGTGCTTCTCCAACCACCCCACTCCCAGGACCACGGGGTAGCCGCAGGCGGGCGCGATCACAAATGTCTCTGAGTCCCAGTGGTCCTCAATCCCCAGGGGGCACGGCTCAGTCTCTTGCGTGCAGGGTTCCCCCCCCATTACTGACTCATCCATCTGTTCAAAGTGCATGGGGTGGGGCAGTTGAAAGCGTTCCAACCCCAGAGCCTCCACCACCTTGGGGGAAATCAGCTCTCTATTACAGCCCGAGTCTATGAGGGCCCGGATCTGTAGGAACCTTTTTAGCTTTGGGTTCAACAATTTGACCACTATAAAGTACAACCTTCCCGTGGGTCTCACCGTTAGCGGTGCCTCCTCCCGGTCGACCTGCTGGTTGGCACCGTTCAAAGCAGGTCGGCGTCGTTTCCCGCCGGCTCCTCTTCCCACGCCAGCTCGGCCAGCTCCTCGGACAGACGCACCTCCTCCTCTTGCAGGTCCTCTTGCACCAGGAGCGCGCTGCCCTTCGCCGCATCCTTAGGGCGGCCGGTGGTCTTCTTGGGGCCGGGGGTGCCCGGGCGGGTGGCTCCCTGCGGTGGGGCAGCCCCGGTGGCTGGTTGGGGGCAGCCGGAGGCCAGATGGTTGGGGTCCCCACACCGGAAACAACGTCGGGGCCCCCCCGGAGCAGCCGCCGCCGGCTTCTTGACTTTAGGTGGCTCAGCCTTCCCGGGGGCTGCTTTCGGCGTTCCCCTGCTGGCGGCTAGTGCTTGGCGCAGCATTGCCACTCGTTTCAGGTTGGTCTCCACCTCCCCCGCCAGCTGAATCCACCCCACCAGGGTATCGGGGCTGGCTTGCGTGAGTGCCCTATCCAGGATGCTCGGGTTCAGCCCATTGGTGAAGTGCTCCATCTTCATCACCTCGTTCCAATTCCGAGCCCGGGCGGCATTGGCCTGGAAGTCGGCCGCGTACTCTCGGATGGATTGGGCCCCTTGCTTCATGTTCCGCAGCGCCGCCAGCGCTCGGGTTTCTTGCAGGGGGTCCTCGTACTGGGTCAGTAGAGCTTGCACGAAGGTGTTTACGAAGTGGAGGACCGGGCTGTTAGTTTCGCATAGGCTCACATACCACTTCTTTGCTGCGCCCCGCAGCTTCGACCCGAGGTAGTCCACGCGGCTCATCTCATCGGGGAATAGGTCCCCCCAGTAGTACATGTAGCTGTTCGCCTGGATCGCGAAGTAGTTCACTTCCTCCGGGTCTCCGTCAAACGTGGCGTCCAGCTCCCGGCCTCCCCCCAGGTCTCTTTGTCTGACCGGGGCAGGAGGGTGCGCCGCTGGGGCTTGCGGGGCCGCTCCGGGTGGAGGGGCGGCAGGGCCCGGTTGAACCGGGGGTCCCCGCGGACCCGCCGGGGCTGGCTGCTGCTGGCGAGCCCCGGTCACCCCCAGCGCTCTGCCCAGCTGCGCGGTCAGGGTCTGCATCTGGTCCTTGAGGTCTCTCACCGCCCCGTCGATCTCCCTGCGGACCATCGCTCGAAACGTTTCGTAATCCTCATCAGCCTGGTCCTTGGGTCTCGCCCCTCCGTCATCCGCTCCACACTCGGCCCCTTCGCCTCCACTCCCGGGGTCTTGAGTCCCCGCAGCTCCGGCGCCTTCGCTTGCCTCGCCCGGGTTGGCGGCGGCGGCCTCGGCCAGTTGGACCCGCTTGGTGTGGCGGGTCATGATCGCCTCCCGTCGGACCGGGGCTTGATCCATCAGCGTGGTGGAGGTCCTTGGCTGGTATTGCCGTGGGGTCACCACCAGCTGAAACTGGGGAGGGGAGGCCGCGGTCCTTCTGGCAGTATGGATGTGCCAGGGTGTCTCGGCCCCCTCCACTCTGGTTGGGAGTTCTCCGTTCTCCGGAGACTGTTCGGACATCGCCTTTTCAGTTGCCGGAAAGGTTGAACTCCAAGATAGGGGAGTCCTTCAAAATGTCAAGTCGGCTGAATTCAATAACAAGTCTCTTGGTGAAACAGAGTAACAAGTTTATTGTAAACAGAACTAGAGACCATGGCAGAGATTGAAGGACTGAAATACATAGGCACTAAACCAGCATTTAAGGTATGGATGAAAGGAATTCCTACGGTGGGGGTAATCTATGCAACACATTTTCGCACTAGGATGCTACTCCCTTCATTCCCAGGCCGAAGCCTTGACGCCCCATCCTCCCACAGAGAACAAGGCTGGGAAGGCGCCCTTATCTTATTCACATGTTAGCATTTCAAAGCAGACTACACAACAAAGGCCTCTCTAGTGAGGGGGCAGGAAAGTGAGCTAGCAGCAATCGGTGTACACTGTAAAGTACCCAGACTCCTTCACTTCAGAACCAAACTTAATACAGGTATTGAGTAATTCATAGCAGACTTGACAGTTGTCTCTGGGTGAATTTGTCTCTGTCGTCTGGAGATCAGTTGTAATAGCGGGAGATCTCCAGCTACCACCTGGTGGCTAGGCTTGCCAATCCCCAGGTCCCAGCGGGGGTTCTCCCACTTTCCCAGGCTCCTTCTGGCCCCAGTCAGCTGACCAGCGGGGGAAGCCCCACCCCCACAGCTACTATCACCAAATGTATGGCATGGAATTAGCACCAAAACTGTTGTTTTAAAATTGCATTAATAATTTTAAATTGTAAATTGTTTAATTTTAACTGATATTATTGCAATTGTTTTGATTGTTTCATTGCTGATATACAATGTTGTTAGCCGCCCTGAGCCTGCTTGTCACACCCTTGCTCCCGGCTCCACCCCCAATGTCTTCTGGCTCCACCCCCAAAGTCCCCAGAAATCTCCAGATCAATTCCCCATTATACCCTATGAGAATCAATCTCCACATAGGGAATAATGAAGTGCTCAGCAGACTCCCCCTCCCCCCTGTTTCTGGCGACTCTGAAGTGAGGGATTGGCCTCTCTACTCATGAGTTGCAGCCAACTTCGGGATCTCTTTGGATGGTTCAGTAGAGGGAGAGCAGCAGCATTTGAATGAACTTATACAAGAAAAGGAGATCCAAGTAAGATCTGCCGCCTGTTCTCATCCCATCCTCACCCCATCCTCCGCAGTGTGACTGAGAAAGCAGTAGCAGATTTTTGAGCTGCATGCCAGTTGCCTAGGGTTGCCAAGTCCAATTCAAGAAACATCTGGGGACTTTGGGGGTGGAGCCAGGAGCAAGGGTGTGACAAGCATAAATGAACTCCAAGGGAGTTCTGGCCATCACATTTAAAGGGACAGCACACTTTTAAAAATGTCTTCCTTCCATAGGAAATAATGAAGGACAGGGGCACCTTCTTTTGGAGCTCATAGAATTGGACCCCCTGGTCCAATCGTTTTGAAACTTGGGGGGGGGGGACTTTGGGGAGAGGTACTAGATACTATACTGAAAATTTGGTACCTCTACCTCAAAAAACAGCTCCTCCAGAGCTCCCAAAACCTTCAGATCAATTCCCCATTATACCCTATGAGAATCAATCTCCACATAGGGAATAATGAAGTGCTCAGCAGACTCCCCCCTCCCCCCCGTTTTTGGCGACTCTGAAATGAGGGATTGGCCTCTCCACTCACGAGTTGCAGCCAACTTCTTCCAAGTAACACAGACACATCCCAAGAGGAAGCCTTTCCAATCGGAGACTGGAGCCTCCGGAGGGGGAAAGTCACATGGTGGCTTTGGGGGCGGGGCTTCCCCCCGCCGGCCAGCTGACTGGGGGCAGGAAGGAGCCTGGGAAAGTGGAAGAACCCCCGCTGGGACCTGGGGATTGGCAAGCCTACAGTTGCCTCCTTGGCGTCTGGAAGTGGAAGGGCGCAAGCGAGACGCCTTGGCAGTGTGAAACCGCCAAGCCACCCCAAGCTCCATCCATTTTTTTAATCAGTGTCCCTGATTGTTCCAAGTATTAATTTTAAGGGCCTAAAACCTCTCCCAGCTCCTGGAAAGCACCACACTACCGGTGAGATGTCGCCACTGCCCATTCTGCCCTGTGATTAGAAGACATAAAATACTGCTACTTAGTGAAGGTAATTATGTATCCCAGCGTGGCTCCTATCAATGGGATTAATACTGACAGGTTACAATATAATATCCGCTGAACTGCTGCACGGGCCTTCGGAATGTTTCAGCCTTCCTGAGTGGGGAGTTATAAAACTGACACCGTTTTGACAACAAAACAAAATATAGCTGGTGGAAGCGGGTTGAACGGCTTGGTGATTCTGTGCTGACACGGATTGTCATTCCCCACCCCCTATGGACATATAGATGCCATCAATCCGTGCTGTTTCTCTCTACCTGCTGAGTCACTCGCACACTTATCATGTGCTTTGGTCTGCCGCAGACCCGCACAATTTGTGACAACAGTATCTTGGGGAAATGCCTTTTTTGCAGCCTGTCTGCCATAACTAGGTTTTCTTTTCTAAATTTGTAATTAATTATTGTAAACCACCCTGGAACCAGTTTTTGGAGAGTGGGAGATAAATAAATGATGCAAGAGGACACTAAATGGGGCGGGGTTGTGTTTTCCTTGGTCAGCCATCACACAGAACTGGTAGGGGTCTGCAAGTGAATTCTGACAAGTTAAGATTACCTTTTTTACACTGGGGAAGGGAAATGGAGGTTCCCTTTAGAGGAATCATATGCCCTTTAGAGGAGGAGGAAGAGGAGAAGGAGGAGACTGGAGGAGGAGCAGACAGTCCCCTTCCCACAAGAAGAACAGGAAAGATAGGTGGGGCTGAGAGAGCTCTGAGAGAACTTCTCTTGAGAGAACAGCTCTGAGAGAACTGTGACTGACCCAAGGTCACCCAGCTGGCTGAATATGGAAAAGTGGTTCTTAGAGTCTTCTGCTCTTAATCGCTATACCAAACTGGTTCTCCATATGCCCTTTAGAGAAGCAGCTGTAGACAAGGCCTCCAGGGCAAAATATACTCTAGACCACTCCTCTTGAACCCCCCAATATAAGGTTGCCAAGTCCATTCCAAAAATATCTGGGGACTTTGGGGGTGGAGCCAGGAGCAAGGTTGTGACAAGCATAATTGAACTCCAAAGGGAGTTCTGGCCATCACATTTAAAGGGACCGCACACCTTTTAAATGCCTTCCCTCCATTGGAAATAATGAAGGATAGGGGCACCTTCTTTGGGGGCTCATAGAATTGGACCCTGTGGTCCAATCTTTT
The DNA here is from genome assembly GCF_032191835.1 of Heteronotia binoei. Taxonomy (NCBI): domain Eukaryota; kingdom Metazoa; phylum Chordata; class Lepidosauria; order Squamata; family Gekkonidae; genus Heteronotia; species Heteronotia binoei. The sequence goes on along the minus strand of NC_083223.1, from coordinate 17,429,380 downwards.
TGAAACATGGAGGGCATTTTGAGGAAAGGCACTGGATGCTTTGCTGAAAAATTGGTGCCTCTACCTCAAAAAACATCCCCCGCTTGCTAGAGCCCCCAGATATTCACAGATAAATTCTCCATTATACCCTATGGGAATCGGTCTCCATAGGGAATAATGGAGTGCCAAGCAGACTCTCCCCCCCCCTGGTTTCTGATGAAGGAGGGCCTCCAAACAGGGTGATCCCCTGCCCCCACCTGGGGATTGGCAACCCTACCCCAGTAGTCCTCTTCAGGGACATTTTCAGAAGAGCACTGGAGTAAATTAACTGAGATTCCAGCCAAGGAAATGGACTATAATGAAAGCAGTTTAAGGAAGATTCCTTTTATTTGCTAATTGCTGCTTTTAAAAAAAAAAGGAAGTCTGAAAGACAGTGAAGTTCAAATGCAGATGAATTTGGAGCATACAGTAGAGAAGGCAGTTTTGCGGTGGGAATATTTATGGCCGTGCAGATCCTTGGTGGGGATAAAGATAGTCTCATTTATCTAGGGTTTATTTTGGCTTACCCTGAGTCATTACTATGAAAATGCTAACCAAACTCTTAGGGCGAAATGGGAGAAATGTAATGCTTTACTGATGATAATAACTATGAAATGTTTATAGAGATATATAAACTGTGTAGAAAAAAGCCCACACCGTTTTGTGTATATCTGCAACATTTTATATGCACTATGTTATGCTAACTCTATATTCTCTATGGCTTTCACTTGAACTGTAATTAATAGCATTTATCCTTTAATTCACTTCGGTTCCTCACAGAAAGAGTACAGAGTGGGTCTTCTTTGGAAGAATGTAACGGCTCTCAGTTTCCTTTAGGATTTGAAAAGATTATGGATAATATCTCCGGTAACCGGGCCCCTCTGGACCACCAGTTAGGGCAGGGGCGGTCCTCCCACTAGGCCAGTTAGGCATATGCCTAGGGCGCCAGGCTAGGGAGGGTGCCAAATTGGGCCCTCCTGACCCGGCACTGTAGGCAAATGTCCAAATTTTGGCAACCTCCCCACCCGCTCTCTGATGACTCCGATCCTCAGAGAGAGAGAGCGGGAAGAGTGCCTGGCCAGCCTGCTGTGGTGTTGTCTGAGCATCCTCTGCTTTTGGGTGGATGTAGAGATGTGACCCAGAAAAAAACCCGGAAAAATTTGGAAAAAAAACGTTTTTTTCCTGAAGCCTTTTTTTTGTTTGTTTCCCCCCCCCCCTGAAAAATTGGAAAAATTGAAGAAAAGAAAATTGATTATGGAACATTTTATTTTAACATGACGAATAGAATATTTTAAGACAAGGTGTTCAACTAGTAAGCAGTTCAGGAGATTGTTGCTCCATTTGTTACAATTACAAATAAATATTATTTAAAAAATTCTGTTTGTAATAATTGTTTGCATACACTCTATTTCTAATAAGCTAGTTGTGATAACTTCATGCCAAGTAAAATTGTCCATAGTCATATTTTATAATTATTTTCAATCTGGAAAAAGAAAAAAATAAGTGCTAATGTAGCATTTTTTTTCGATTTTTTCCGAAAATTTCCATTTTTTTCTGAACCCCCCCTCCTGGAAAAAACCTTTTTTTTTTCCCGAGCTTCAAAATTCCCAGAAATTTTACATCTCTAGGTGGAGGATGGTCAGAGAATGCCACAGAGACTGCATGCTGCCTGGGTGTCCTCCACACTCGATCTCTGATGACTCCGATCATCAGAGAGTGAACGGGGGGGGGGGCACCTGTCCGGTGCACAGTCTCTGTGGGGCATGGGGGGTGGCGAGGTGGTGAAGGGGCATGGAGAGGCTGCAAGCCTTCCTGAGATGCCCCGCACCCTAGGGCCAGCCCTGAGCTAGGGGCAATGCTCCCTCTAAGCTGCAGAGTCATGTAAGCAAAAATTCTACTTTGTGAGCGACTGGCGTTAAAGTTGTGAGCTACTGGCATCAAAGTTGTGAGCTACTGCATAAAGGATTGTGCTCTGGGGTCATCCTTCCTGAGTGACGACAAAAATGTGTAAGCTGGAGGCTAAAAATCTGTGAGCCGGCTCACTCTAACTCAGCTTAGCGGGAACACTGGTTAGGGGTAGGGGGGGATAGGGCTGCCAGTTTCAGGTTGGGAAATGCCTGGAGATTGGGCTGGGGGTGGATCCCGGGGGAGGACAAGGACCTCAGTGGGGTACAGTGCTGTAGATCCTCCACAGCAGCCATTTTCTCCAGAGGAAGTGGAGTCTGTAGTCTGGAGATCCCCAGGCCCTTGGTGGCTCAGCAATACAGGAGAATCACAGACAGGAGAGAAACATACTACACAATACCATGACTGAACAAAACTGCCGCTCTCTTACAAATTATTATATTCTGTTCATAAAGCTTGAATCTACTCACATCTTACAATTTATGTTACTAATAAAAAAAACCCCACCTGCTCCCTGCTGGCGGGTTGGGGCCCCCCAGACCAGAGGATCCCCTGCCCCTGGTAGCAGCTTGGCAACCCCAGACCCAGGGCAAAATGTAGTCTTGGGGTCCTCCTCTTCAACCCCCCCAGTAGTAGATGCTATACTGTCGAACTCATTTGTTATGAGGGCCGAATCTGACATAAAAAAGACCGTGTTGGGCTGAGCCATGTCTGATTGAGCCGAGCCATGTCGGGCCGGGCCGGGTGTGTACCTATTTAAGATTAAGTAGCAGAGATATAAATTTTATAAAGAACACAGATAAACAAAAATATTTATTTTTTTTTTTAAAAACTTAAAACATGCTTAAAACATTAACACTCATTGGTCTTAAAGGTTCTTTCTTGTATTTCTCCCTTGGGATCCAGGGACCTGGGCAAGGGAAGCTCTGGCTCTTTCCTTCCTTCCCCAGGGGACTGGGCGGAGGGGGGGAGCCTCAGTCAATAGAAGGAAGAGAGGCTTGGCTCAGTAGCTCTGCTGTGCAATTGAGAGAGCCTGGCAAAGCAAGCTCTCCCCAAGGGAAGAACCTCAGCCAATGGAAAAAACAGAGGTTTTGTTCTGCAGCTCCTGTGCGATTGAGCAAGCCTGGCAAAGCAAGCTGTGATGCAGAAGGAAGCAAGAGAGAGGGAGAACAAAGCAGATCAGCCAACTGCTCGGGGGCCTGATAGGAGCCCTGCGGGGCCTGATTTGGCCCCCAAGCTGCATGTTTGACACCCCTGTACTATAGTGTTTTTAGAATACATGGAATACTGACATAAGAAATACATTATATATAGTTAAGTATAACATTTAATTTGTATTTAATGATGGTAAGCTTTAATATAGTGTTTAATGATGATAAGCTTAATGTATTTAATGATGTAGTATTTAATGATGATAAACTTATGGATAACCATGCATGCTGATTGACTAGATGGGCTTTCTGACTTGCGAAGCAGCCATATTCTTAGGGCTGCTAGGTGGGATCATTGGGCAGATGGTGGGATTGGAAGTGTTCCGGGAGTGGGTGGTGACATCACACAACGTGCTGATGTCACCTGGAAATGATGTAATTGTGTTGGTAACAGCAGGGGTGACATTCTGGTTTTTGGGCAAAATGCTATGGTAAAATAGGCACTAAACCATAGAGTTTTGCCCCCAACCCAGACCATCGCCGTGCAACACCCCCGACTCAATGATGTCACTTCCACATGACATCAGTGCATCAGGGACATTGTGTCAATTTGTGTGGCATGTTGCTGCTTGGAGGCAGGGTTTCCCCCACTGGCCAGCCATGGGCAGAAGCCTCAAAAACTAAGGGATCCCCTGCCCACTTGGGGAATGGCAACCCTACAATATTCTAGTCCAAGTAAGGTTAATAAAAGGGAACACAGGCTGTGGCAAATAAAATGCAAGTCTGTGATCAGGCAGGCAAAAAGGGATTATGAGGAGCATATTGCAAAAAACATAAAGACCAACAATAATTTTTTTCTCAAACACATTAAAAGCAGGAAACCAGCCAGGGAGGCTGTGGGGCCCTTGGATGACTAAGAGGTAAAAGGATTACTGAAGGGTGATAGGGAAATGGCTGAGAAGCTGAATGCATTTTTTGCCTCATCTTCACTGTAGAAGATAAGAAGTGTTTGCCCACTCCAGAACTGCTGATTTCAGGAGGGGTATTGAAAGACCTGAGTCAGATTGAGGTGATGAGAAAGGAGGTCCTATGACTGACAGACAATTTAAAAACTGATAAGTCACCAGGCCCTGATGGCATACATCCAAGAGTTCTGAAAGAACTCAAAGGTGAAATTGTTGATCTCCTGACAAAAAATATGTAATCTTTCATTAAAAACTGCCTCCGTTCCTGAGGACTGGAAGGTAGCTAATGTCACCCCCATCTTTAAAAAGAGTTCCAGAGAAGATCCAGGGAATTACGGGCTAGTCAGTCTGACTTCAATACCAGGAAAGTTAGTGGAGACTGTTATTAAAGAGAGAATTAGTAGGCACATTGATGAACAAAAATTGTTGAGGAAGTCTCAGCATGGGTTCTGTAAGGGAAGATCTTGTCTTACTAACCTGTTAGAGTTCTTTGAGGGGGTAAACAAACACGTGGACAAAGGGGACCCAACAGATGTTATTTACCTTGACTTCCAGAAAGCTTTTGATAAAGTTCCTCATCAAAGGCTCCTAAGTAAGCTCAAGAGGCATGGAGTAAAAGGACAAGTCCTCTTGTGGATCAAAAACTGGCTAATTAATAGGAAACAGAGAGTGAGTATAAATGGGCAATTTTCTCAGTGGAGGGTGGTAAGCAGTGGGGTGCCACAGGGCTCAGTATTGGGTCCGATGCTTTTTAACTTGTTCATTAATGATTTGGAGTTGGGAGTAAGCAGTGAAGTGGCTAAGGATTGGCGACCCTAACAGGCCCAGTTGTTATGACTGACCACTTCCCCTTAATGTTGCCAGCCATCCGGGGCTGTAGAAAAAAAAGGAAGACATGGTGTCAGAGAGCCTCCAGGTGCTGGCGGGAGATTTCCTGGGATTACAACTGACCTCCAGGAGACCGAGATCCGTTCACCGATTGAAAATGGCTGCTTTGGACTATGGCTTCTATGGCATTATACCTCACTGAAGTCCCTCCCCTCCCTGTAATGTCCCTCTTTGGTTGTGGGTTCCCAGGTTAGAGGGGCCAGTTCTCAGGTCCATTCAGCAGAGACAAGCTGGCTCAAAGCATCTCCCATGACAACTCCCATGACCAATGACAACAGCTGACATACAAAACTGGAAACTGAAACAAGAGCTCTACCCAATAGGGCCAAATTAAATCAAATAGACTGTTCCATTGCATATATATACTAAATATACCTTACTCCCCAAATCCCGCCCTTCTCAGGCTCTACCCCCTAAATCTCCAGGTATTTCCCAACCTTCAGCTGGCAACCCTACTTCACCTCTTTGCTCCTTCCTCAGCAGATAACCCACCCACCATGTAGGCTTGCCAGCCTCCAGGTAGGACCTGTTCTGCTGAAATTTCACTGACTCTCCAGAGAGCAGTTCCCCCAGAGAACATGGCAGTTTGGGAAGGTAGATTCTGTGGCCTCACATCCTTGTTGAACTCCACGCCGCCCCCCGGCTCTGTACCTAAATCTCAAGGGATTTCACAACCTGAAGTTGGCAACCCTACCACCATGATATGAATGGATTTACCTATGGCATACCATGTGCTGGCATTGACAGGCTATGGGCAGGACTATGCCTTTGCAAGAAGAAGATGAAGAAGACATTGCATTTATATCCCACCTTCCACTTCGAATCTCAGAGTCTCAGAGTGGCTCACAATCTCCTATATCTTCCTCCCCCCACCAACAGACACCCTGTGAGGTGGGTGGGGCTGAGAGAGCTCTTACAACAGCTGCCCTTTCAAGGACAACCTCTGCCAGAGCTATGGCTGACCCAAGGCCATGCCAGCAGCTGCAAGTGAAGGAGTGGGGGAATCAAACCCGGTTCTCCCAGATAAGTGTCTGAACACTTAACCACTACACCAAACAAGCCGGAGTGTGTCATTAAAACTGGATGGCTGCTTCCTTTAGGGGAATACGCTGTGAAAGATGGTGACCCTCAGTTACGCATGCAGAGCCAGGGAAGGGGGCAAACAGAATTCCTCCATGGTCATTTCTGTTGGCAAAAATAGGATGGGAGTGAAGTCTGAAGACCGTCTTCCCACTTTGCAGTGCTCCAAAGCCAAAAGGAAGGCTTTTTGTTTGTTTTTGTTTTTTTGGTATTTAAAATTTTATTAGATTTTCTTAAAAGAAAACACACAAAAATCATAAGAAAAAAAAGAAAAGGGAAAAAAAAAGAAAAGGGAGAATATATTTCAACTTACCTGTACAACTGGCACATCTTAGTTCTCTATTCTTTCTATAGATCTTTAAATTTAAAAACCCCTTTCTTTTCTCTATATATCATTCCTCATCTGCTTATTCTTCAGACTAACAGATCATCTGTTCATTTCCCCCAATTATTTCACAAAGTCCATCAGAGATTTCCAGTTAGTTATAAATGCATTGAATGACTTTAATCAAAGAAGTAAATTTAGCCCTCTCTGCTAATTCCACCATCTTCATTATCCAATCTTCTATTTTAGGATTTACTGAAGATTTCCATCTCTGAGCATATACTATACAGGGCTTTTTTTTGTAGCGGGAACTCCTTTGCATATTACACACACCCTGATGTAGCCAATCCTCCTGGAGTTTACAGTAGGCCCTGTAATGAGAGCCCTGTAAGATCCTGGAGGATTGGCTACATCAGGGGTGTGTGACCTAATAGGCAAAGGAGTTCCACCCTACCACCATGATATGAATGGATTTACCTATGGCATACCATGTGCTGGCATTGACAGGCTATGGAGCCCAAAGGGATGGCTTTTAAGGCGAGTTCTCCAGCTTATATCCAACCGAAGATTCAGCACCACTGACCAGACTCTTATCACATGTAACCAGGACTGGATCTACATGTTTTTTGAGGGGGGGTGTGTGGCAAAATTAAAATATGGTGCACCCCTATGGGCCTATTCTACTTTATGGGTCCATAGAATGGAATGGACTGGAAAGCCCAATTGGTGTAGTGGTTAAGTGTGCAGACTCTTATCTGGGAGAACCGGGTTTGATTCCCCACTCCTCCACTTGCACCTGCTGGCATAGCCTTGGGTCAGCCACAGCTCTCGCAGAGGTTGTCCTTGAAAGGGCAGCTGCTGTGAGAGCTCTCTCAGCCCCACCCACCTCACAGGGTGTCTGTTGTGGGGGAGGAAGATAAAGGAGATTGTGAGCCGCTCTGAGACTCTTCGGAGTGGAGGGCGGGATATAAATCCCATATCTTCATCTACCTCACAGGGTGTCTCTTGTGGGGGAGGAAGGTAAAGGAGATTGTGAGCCGCTCTGAGACTCTTCGGAGTGGAGGGCGGGATATAAATCCAATATCTTCTTCATCTTCTTCTACCCAATTTGGTGCCCCCCCTCTGGTGGTGCGTGGGGCAAGCACCCCCCTCTGCTCCCCCCCACCCCGATCCAACCCTGCATGTAACATCTCATTTGTCCCTTACATAAGAGGAGAAGAGGCTTGTGGGTACTGCTTTCTGCCTATAGTTGCAAAATCCAGATGTTTGCAAGGAGAAGCAGGTGGGGGGGGCAGTTGCCAGTGAACAGTGGTGAGTGGGAAGACCTCCTCTTCACTCACCATCCGCCACACACCACATCCTGTCTCCTGACATGGTACAATTCAGAATTCTGTTACTTCTTCATTCTATGTAATGGATACACTGGTTCTCATGAATTCAAGCACCAAAACAGTTCTCATACCGGTACGCAGATCTGGCTTAATTTGCTCTAACATGCTTTTAGCAGTGAGGAACGAAAATTTAAAAACTGCTATAAAAAGTTGGGTTTTTTTTTTTTAAAAAAAAAAATCAATTTGGCTTCTCTTTACCATTTAATTTTTAAAAAGAATCTCAATTAAGCCCTGTTGTGGAGAGATACTGTGTAAACCAGCATCCTTTGCAATTGTGGATTCAGCAGCACGATAAATATTGGATGAGAAGCTTTTAAACTCTTCTGTCAGAGCTCCGTTATCCTGCACTGTTGCTAATAAAAGCAGTAGCCCCGCAAAGAGACACAATGTCCTCCCTCCGAAGGGGAGGCCCTCTGAGAGCAATTTATCTTCATCGAGATCTTGATAAAATGAGGTTTCGAGATTGGTTAAAACCCACACCGCATCTGCCGTTGCAGCTAATGATGCTTCCATTTGTATTACTGAAAGGCAATTAGGGCACCATTTAGATGCAGCTATCGGCATCATCTGCGAGCCAAGCTTGCCTACTTCGGTCTATCGTGATGTCGGGGGTAGCCTTCCGCTGCCAGGATGAAGGGAAAAAAACCCCACATGATTCCTCAATCGAAACTCCGGACGATGCGGTGTCTGTTACATGAACGCCTCTAGAATGCTAATGCACAATTCCCCCTCCCCCAGTTTGAATCAGTGGACTGCCCAAGAAGTAGAGTTGCCAATGCCCAGGTGGGGGCAGGGGATCCCCCGGTTTGGAGGCCCTCCTCCCACTTCAGGGTCATCAGAAAGCGGGGGGAGGGGAGGGAAATACCTGCTGCACACTCCATTATTCCCATAGGGTTTAATGGAGAATTGATCTGCAGGTATCTGGGGCTCTGGGGGGGGGCTATCTCTTGAGGCACCAAATTCTCAGCTTAGCATGCGGTGTCTCTCCCCAAACTGCCCTCTAAGTTTCAAAAAGATTGGACCAGGGGGTCCAACTCTATGAGCCCCCAAAGAAGGTGCCCCTATCCTTCATTATTTCCAGTGGAGGGAAGGCATTTGAAAGGGGAGCAGTCCCTTTAAATGTGATGGCCAGAACTCCCTTTGGAGTTCAATTGTGTTTGTCCCAACCTTGCTCCTGACTCCACCCTCAATGTCTCACGGCTCCACCCACAAAGTCCCCAGATATTTCTTGAATTGGATTTGGCAACCCTCCCAAGGAGAAGCAATGCACCTCAGCAATAATTGCACAACGGACAGGGTTACCAGCAACCTGGAGGGGGAGGAAAAGTCTTGCCACTTTAACGGGCTTTGTTAGAAGAGGAAGACCTGACACAGCCTCAGACTGCAGAGGGGGTGGGGAGTATTATCAGTGAGTGAGTTAACTAGATAGACAGACCACGGGTTTCCTTCCTAAGAACATAAGAACATAAGAGAAGCCATGTTGGATCAGGCCAACGGCCCATCAAGTCCAACACTCTGTGTCACACAGTGGCAAAAATTTTTATATACGCACATACACTGTGGCTAATAGCCACTGATGGACCTGTGCTCCATATTTTTATCTAAACCCCTCTTGAAGGTGGCCATGCTTGTGGCCGCCACCACCTCCTGTGGCAGTGAATTCCACATGTTAATTACCCTTTCGGTGAAGAAGTACGCTCGTTGGTGGGCATGAGAGGAACGCCTTGGCACGGAGGAGAGGGCCGGCCAGACCCCCTCCTTCGCAACCCAGTAGTCCAAAGGAGACGTTTCCTGCGACTCGTTGGGCTCTGAAATTTAGTCCCTCACCATCGCAGCACCCGTATCCGCTCTCAGGAGCCTACCGCTCCCAGAGGGGTTAACGAGCTGCCCGATGAGTGTCATCTCGGCACTCTTCTTGGCGTAAGTTTGGTGGGAAACACTGCCTAGCTGGGGAGGTTGAGGATGAACAGCAGTGGAAGTGGCAGATGAGCTGCTTCCACCCCCCTCCTCCTCAGTTACCGGCACTGGGCCCGCCCTGACTCTGCAGCGCTTGACCTTCTGGGAGAGCTCGTCTTGCCAGCGATTGAGCTCATTGGCCCACTCAGTGATCGTGCCCTTAAGGCGTGGATCTAACATGGTCACCATCATGTAGATCTTATCTTGGGTGAAAGTCTGAAAGTGGGTCTCAAGCCCTTCCTGCAGCCTAGCAACCAGGGTGCGCACCGCTGGAAGAATGTTTGCACGGCCTTGAGATGGCACTAGAAACGAGGCCAGGTCCTCATGGGCCATGTAGACCATGGGGATGACCAGTGCGATGCTCGCCGTGTCAGATGAGAGCATTTCTGTGTGGGTCTTGAAGGGCCCAAGAACCTCCATAGTCTGAGAAATGACCACTCAATCCTCTTGGTTGAGACGATTCTCATCCCAAAAGACTGTCGTCTAAGAGACAAAGGCATCCAGGGCTACTCTCTGCTCCACCATGTGCTCCAGTATGGCACAGGTGGAGTTCCAGCATGTGCTGACATCACTGATCAGGTGGTGCTCTGGCACGCCTGTCAGTGTCTGTTTCTCATGCAGCAGATATGGGTCTGTATTGCTGCATGAGAAGTGACCCGTGATGTGCTGACACTTCCGGAGCAGGAGTCGGTACTCATGGGTTGCGGCCAGATAAGAACATAAGAGAAACCATGTTGGATCAGGCCAATGGCCCATCAAGTCCAACACTCTGTGTCACACAGTGGCAAAAAATTTTATATACACACATACACTGTGGCTAATAGCCACTGATGGACCTGTGCTCCATATATTTATCTAAACCCTTCTTGAAGGTGGCTATACTTGTGGCCACCACCACCTCCTGTGGCAGTGAATTCCACATGTTAATCATCCTTTGGGTGAAGAAGTACTTCCTTTTATCCGTTTTAACCTGTCTGCTCAGCAATTTCTTCGAATGCCCACGAGTTCTTGTATTGTGAGAAAGGGAGAAAAGTACTTCTTTCTCTACTTTCTCCATCCCATGCATTATCTTGTAAACCTCTATCATGTCACCCCGCAGTCAACATTTCTCCAAGCTAAAGAGTCCCAAGCATTTCAACCTTTCTTCATAGGGAAAGTGCTCCAGCCCTTTAATCATTCAAGTAGCCCTTCTCTGGACTTTCTCCAATGCTATAATATCCTTTTTGAGGTGCGGCGACCAGAACTGCACACAGTACTCCAAATGAGACGGCACCATCGATTTATACAGGGGCATTATGATACTGGCTGATTTGTTTTCAATTCCCTTCCTAATAATTCCCAGCATGGCGTTGGCCTTTTTTATTACAAACGCACACTGTCTTGACATTTTCAGTGAGTTATCTACCACAACCCCAAGATCTCTCTCTTGGTCAGTCTCTGCCAGTTCACACCCCATCAACTTGTATTTGTAGCTGGGATTCTTGGCCCCAATGTGCATTACTTTGCACTTGGCCACATTGAACCGCATCTGCCATGTTGACGCCCACTCACCCAGCCTCAACAGATCCCTTTGGAGTTCCTCACAATCCTCTCTGGTTCTCACCACCCTGAACAATTTAGTGTCATCCGCAAACTTGGCCACTTCACTGCTCACTCCCAACTCTAAATCATTTATGAACAAGTTAAAGAGCATGGGACCCAGTACCGAGCCCTGCGGCACCCCACTGCTTACCGTCCTCCACTGCGAAGACTGCCCATTTATACTCACTCTCTGCTTCCTATTACTCAGCCAGCTTTTGATCCACAAGAGGACCTGTCCTTTTACTCCATGACTCTCAAGCTTTCTAAGGAGCCTTTGATGAGGAACTTTATCAAAAGCTTTCTGGAAATCAAGGTAAACAACATCTATTGGGTCTCCTTTGTCCACATGTTTGTTCACCCCCTCAAAGAAATGTAACAGGTTAGTGAGGCAAGATCTTCCCTTGCAGAACCCATGCTGAGTCTTCCTCAATAACCCGTGTTCATCAATGTGCCTACTCATTCTGTCCTTGATAATGGTTTCTACCAACTTTCCCGGTATTGAAGTCAGAGTGACAGGCCTGTAATTTCCCGGGTCTCCTCTGGAACCTTTTTTAAAGATGGGGGTGACATTTGCTACCTTCCAGTCCTCAGGAACGGAGGCAGATTTCAATGAAAGATTACAGATTTTTGTTAGAAGATCCACAAGTTCAACTTTGAGTTCTTTCAGAACTCTCGGATGTATGCCATCCGGACCCGGTGACTTATTAGTTTTTAATTTGTTTATCAGTTGTAGGACCTCCTCTTTTGTCACCTCAATCTGACTCAGGTCTTTCAATACCCCTTCCAAAATTAGTGGTTCTGGGGCGGGCAAAAAGTTCTCATCTTCCACAGTGAAGACGGAGGCAAAAAATTCATTTAGCTTCTCAGCCATTTCCCTATCCTCCTTCAGTAATCCTTTTACCCCATGGTCATCCAAGGGCCCCACTGCCTCCCTGGCTGGTTTCCTACTTCTAATATTTTGAAGAAAGTTTTATTGTTGGTCTTTATGTTTTTTGCAATATGCTCCTCATAGTCCCTTTTTGCCTGCCTGATCACAGTCTTGCATTTGATTTGCAACAGCCTGTGTTCCCTTTTACTAATCTCACTTGGACTGGTTTTCCACCACTTAAAGGAGTCCTTCTTACCTTTTACAGCTTCCATTACTTTGTTTGTTAACCACGCAGGCCTTTTCTTATGCCTGTTTGTGCCTTTCCTAACTTGTGGTATGTATTTTATCTGAGCTTCTAGGATTATAGTTTTAAATAGCATCCAAGCTTCCCCAAGGGTTTTGACCGTATGTACCTTTCCTTTCAGTTTCCTCCTCACATGCCTCCTGGCTTTACGTCTGGTCCAATGCATCCTTAACCACGAGGTGGGCCACGCAAGAAAGGTGTTTTAGGCCCTGATGCTAGACAGCCGCCTTGATGTTGGAGCCACCGTCAGTCACCACGAAGCCCGTGGCAACATCCCTGCTGCCTACCCAGCCTTCTAACTGCCGTGGGAGGATGGCTCCGAGAGTGTCCACTGTGTGCGGCGCGTCGACTGCTTCGGCATTCAGCAAGGCCCAGCAATAGCCGGCTTGGTGGCCCTGACCCTGCCTGCCGCTACTGCCATCTCCACCCTGCAGCTCACTGGGTTGCCACCAATGTGCAGACAGGGAGAGATACCCCTCAAACGCACGTTGGGAGCTCCAGATATCTGAGGTGAAATGAACAGTCCCCCCGGCTGCTCTTGCTGCCCCTCCTCCGGCTGCTGAGGCTGAGAGACATCAGCTGGAGGAGAGACTGTCTGAGCAGCAGATCCCTGCTCAGTGCCAGCACCTAATGGCATCTCTGCTGGGGGTGCCCCAACGGCAGCCTCGATGAAGGGCCCAAGGCGGGCCTTCTTCATCATCACACTCCGGCCAGAGGTCAGAGTGCTGGAAGGCGGCTGTGGAGTGGCCCTACGCACAGGTGTGTGTGGGCGAAACCTGGGTCCTCCACCTCCCCTCCACCCCTCTAGTCTTCTCCTTGGCCTTGCCCCCAGGGCCCCTCTTCTGCTGCCTGTCACTCTTGTCACCCTTGGCCACTATCACACAACCTGAACTGAGAGTTGGGTTTTATTACAAACCTAACTCACTACACTGTACCCTGAACCAACAGATGCCCTTCTTTTAAAAACCCTCCCACCAAAACTTGTTTGTTTGTTTTTTTGGTCCCTAACCTGTCCTTTTTTTGGGATGGGGTAGTAGTAGTCTGGCGAAATTTAGGAGACTAGGTGATCCTGCCTCTATCTGACTACAGTTTTTAAAAGGCTACCTTGAGATGAAGGCAATCTTTGTTATATCCTCCTAGTTAAACTTCTCCTAACTAGATCCTGGGACAAACCGGATTTCCTTGCAAACTAGAAATCAGGTGTCCTCTGTAACTAGAGAGAAGCTGTGGTTTACCCTATGGAAATCTAAGGATGCACCAGCTTTCAGTGGCTGAAAGCAAGATGCATTGCAACCCTAGTCTCTTTAAAAGGGAGCCTGATGTGGCCTAGTAGTCACGCTGCCTTTTATGAGAAACCTAAAATCATTTAAAATTGCCCCTATCTGGCCTAGTTGAATTTTGAAAGAAGATAAAGCCCTAAACTGGATTAATTTGTTTTTAAATTTCAAAAAACGCAATCCCTAAAAACACCCTTATTAGTGGGGCAGCCTATTTAGTGGCCCTAGCCAAACTGAAAGCACCCTCAGACTCCAAAAATGACTCTATAAAAACATAAAAGTGACCCACCCCACACAGCCCATACACCAACCCCCTCACACCAACCAGAAGTAATTTAAAAAACCCAAAACATGACAGAAAGAAACTTAACTTTTAACCCCCTCTCCCAAAACCAGAACCAGGAAAAGGGAGAACAGGACAGGATGCAAAACCAACAACAACAGATCCAAACAAATCACTGAGAAAAGGCCAAGAAACTCAACTGTTAAAAACTGAACTTTTTAACAATAAAAATTAGGCCAAAAAGCACCCCCCCACAAGAACCGGAACCAGAAGAGAAAAGGAACAACAGCAGCACAACACAGCAGCAACAAATCAAACACAGAATCCTTTTAAAACAGTAAAAAACTTGACTTTTAACAATACAGGAACTTTACCAACCCCTCCCCCCCAAAAAAACCTTCACCCTAACCCCAAGAAATCCAAGCCACCCAAATCAGGAAAAGTAAAAGGACACTGCAGTTTTAAAAGACCTCTCACTAAAGTTAGATATAGGCAAATTGGCAACACCCCCACCCCAGGCCCCCACCCCCAGTGGAACCCCCTAACCCTAAATAAGCTACCTACCCACCCAAATCTGGATAGGTAAAGGGACTCTAAGTCTTAAAAAGTCCTTTTACTAACTAAAATAAAAACAAGAACCCCAAGACTGCCTTACCTTAGATGTCTTCTCTTCTCCAGGCAGGTCAGGCAAGGTTGAGAGAGAGCAGCAGCAGCTGAGGCCAAGGGCCAGAACAACGCAATCTCTCTCTCACACCAACACCAACACAGCAGCAATGGAATGGAGTCCAGCCAGGCAGACTCCTTAAAAAGGTTCTCTGGCCCTACACAGAGCAGTTTCAAAAATTCCACTGCTCTGTGATTGGCCAGAGAACAGTGTTCAGTTGGATACCCAAGTAAACAAATGAACAACAATGTTGTTAGCCCAGCCATTGCCTACACAACAGCCCTGCAAAGCATAATAATAATAATAATAATAATAATAATAATAATAATAATAATAATAATAATAATAATAATAATAATAAAATTTTATTTATATCCTGCCCTCCCCGCCGAAGCAGGCTCAGGGTGGCTAACAACATATCCATATAATTATACAAGGGTTTAAAATCACATTAATCTTAAAAACAATCCAATTTAAACAAATGCAAATACAGATACATTTCAGGTGCTAATTCTGTTCATAAAAATAATGGTGATAGAAGTCACCTAGCATCAGTCGCTCAGCCGGCAAAGGCCATCCTGAAAAGGGTGGTCTTGCAGGCCCTGCGGAACTGGTTAAGGCTCCGCACGGCTCGCACTTCTTCCGGGAGCTGGTTCCATAGGTGTGGAGCTGCGATAGAGAAGACCCGTGTGCGGGTGTTCTGCAGTTTTGCCTCCTTTGGCCCGGGGATAGCCAGCTTGTTCTTCCCCACTGACCTCAGTGCTCTCTGGGGTTCATATGGGGAAAGACGGTCCCTCAGGTAGTCAGGTCCTTGGCCATATAGGGCTTTAAAGGTAATAACCAGCACTTTGTAACGAACCCGGTAAGTAACTGGCAACCAGTGCAGTCCGCGTAGCCCCGACTGTATGTGCTCCCACTTCGGGAGCCCCAAGAGCAGCCTAGCCGCTGCGTTCTGCACCAGCTGCAACCTCCAGGTTAGGCACAGAGGCAGCCCCATGTAGAGGGCATTACAGTAATCCAATCTTGAGGTGACCGTTGCATGGATCACTGTTGCTAGGTCCTGGCGCTCCAGGAAGGGAGCCAACTGCCTTGCCCGCTTCAGATGAAAAAACGCCGACTTGTCAGTGGCTGCTATCTGGGCCTCCATTGATAATGAAGGCTCCAGTAGAACTCCCAAGCTCTTGACCTGGTGTGCCGCTTTCAGTGGCACACCGTCAAAAACTGGGAGAGGTATTTCTCTCCCTAGGGCACCTCTGTCTTTTGCAAATGCATGCTTTGGATTGGCTGCTGGGGCTCCTCTCCCCCTCCCCCTCCCTCCCTGACCCAGGGAGGCTATGGGAGAGGTGGGAAAAGGCTTCCAAAGGCGAGAAAGGAGGCAAGCAGCTCCCCTGAGGCTGCAGAAGCTCCTTTCCCGCCTTTTCTATGGACTTCCGAATACTTCCGAATATTGATTCAGAAGTATACAGGAGCCATATATGGCTCCCGTATAATGCCTGTAAATTGGATTCAGAAGTATATGACGCCGTATACTTCTGAATCAGGGGGTATTCGGAGGTCTATTCGGTTCGGCCAAACCGAATGCACACCCCTATTTGTATTCTATCCATCTATATGTGGCTGAAAGGTCATTTTAACTCACAAGGCCTGTTTCCTTTGATTTTCCAGGATGATTTCCAATCCAGTTGGCTCAAGGCAGTCTACAGCCATATTCATAGAATTGGCTTTTCACCTCAGTTACTCTTATCTTATAGACTTGAACAAACTAAAGGGCTAATTAAACATAGAATTGAGTGACAGCCTGATATCTCTAGTGCATCCCAACTTGGAGTGCTGTTAAATATCAAAAGCACTCTTGAGCCGGCATCATATCTTACTTCATTGGAAGGAAGAAATTTTAGAAGGGCATTTGCTCTAACTAGATGTTCTGCCCTTCCATCTGCAGTTATGCAAGGCAGGTACAATAAAAGCCCTTATTCTGAAAGGCTATGTTCATAACCTCTAAGTGAGGTTGACTCTGTAGAGCATATGTTTTTCAGTTGCCCATATTATAGGGAGGCTCGTTTTAGAATTATTACTCTATTAGTCGATAGGACACCCGTTTATATTAATACAAAAAAAGCAAAACAATTGGTTCCTATCAGATAAAAATTCAGAGATTACGCATTCAGTTGCTAAATTCTGTGCATTAATTCTTAGACTGCAGGAATTGCATTTTAAAAGTTCTTAAATTTTGATCTCTATTTTAGTATATTATGTCTGTTTTTATTTTTTTTCATATTATGTTTATGCTGTATTCTGGTCATGAGACTGTAATAAACTATGATGATGATAAATAAAACATAAAATAGACTAGCTCAGAGAAATTGCCTTTCTTCTTCTTCTTCTTCTTCTTCTTCTTCTTCTTCTTCTTCTTCTTCTTCTTCTTCTTCTTCTTCTTCTTCTTCTTCTTCTCCTCCTCCTCCTCCTCCTCCTCCTCCTCTTCTTCTCTCTCTCTCTCTCTCACCCACACACACACAGAGAACGCTGCTTGCTTTTTTGGCACAACGGTGGCTGGACGCCTCTCCTCATCCGGAATCATCCAAGACAGTTTGATTAGGTTCTGTGTCTATCCCTAAGCTTTACTATCTAGAACAGGAGTGTCAAACTCATTTGTTATGAGGGCTGGATCATCATCTTGTCAGGTCGGGCCATGTGTGTCATAAAATGTAATGCCAGGTAAGGGAGATATAAACTTTATAAAGAACACAGACAAATACACACACTCAGCCTAATCCACCTCACTAGCTTGTTGAGCCTCAACCAACAGAAGGAAGAGAGGCTTGGTTCAGTAGCTCTGCTGTGCAATTGAGAGAGCCTGGCAAGGCTAGCTCTGCTTCCCCCACTTCCTCCCCAAGGGAGGAGCTTTGATCTGTTGTTCCTGTGTGATTGAGCATGCCTGGTGAGGCAAGCTGTTATGCAGAAGGAAGCAAGAGAGATGGAGAAGGAAGCAGACGAAAGTGAGTTGCTTGCGGGCCTGATAGGAGTCCTCCAGGGGCCTGATTTGGCCTCTGATCTAGAACGTAGTTCCTAAATAAAAGGGCTATTATCAGTCTCGGGGGGGTGTCTTGTAGAAAAAGCCCAGCAGGAACTCATTTGCATATTAGGCCACACCCCCTGATGCCAAGCCAGCCAGAACTGTACTCCTGTGTGGGTTCCTGCTCAGAAAAAGCCCTGATCAGTGTTGAAACTTATAAATGGCTCTGTGCACCTTTGTAACTCTTTCAGCACACTGAGACCGAAGAGCATCTGTTGCGTATAGCTGAAGTGCACCCTGCTATATTGAGACTGGATACTGGATTAGCTCTACCAGTTACTTCCAGCAGGTTAAATGTGCAGAAATTTGCATGTTGAAGCTTTTTGTGGCATGGAGGTCAATAACAGTACAATATCCCATACTCTATGGCATACTCTATGGCAGGGCAGTGTTCCCTCTAAGCTGAGTTAGTGTGAGCTAGCTCACAGATTTTTAGCCTCCAGCTCATATATTTTTGTCTCAGCTCAGAACACAATAATTTATGCAGTAGCTCAGAACTTTAATGCCAGTAGCTCACAACTTTAGTGCCAGTAGCTCACAAACTAGAATTTTTGCTCACAAGACTGCAGTTTAAAGGGGACATTGTGGCAGGAGTGTCAAAGGTATGGCCCAAGGACTGGATCAGGCCCCCGGAGGGCTCCTATCAGGCCCACAAGCAACTCACTGTCATCTGTTTCCTTTTCTCTCTCTCGCATCCTTCTGCAACACAGCTTGCTTTGCCAGGCTCGCTCAATTGTGCAGGAGCTACAGAGCAAAGCCTGTTTTCTCCATTGACTGAAAAGCACATGAAGCAACTTATGTCCAAAAGCTTGCAATGCTCAACCATTTCAAGTTTTCCCCTGGGTCATGGGCTCAAAACACTGCCCGTAAGATTTCTGCAATGAATGTCAATAAACCAACAGTAGGTTTGCAACTTGCACACCTGAATAGCATACTCAAGATTGCTACAGCACAGACATTATCTCCAGATTTTTATGCAATAATTCAGAGCAAGAGGTGTCAGTTATCGGAAACTGTTAAGTAAACAAAACTTTGCAAGAATATTAATCTTTTAAGTATATTTTATTTTAAGGATTTTTTTTCAATTGTGTTTGTCTGTGTCCTTTATAAAACTTATATCTCCACTACCTAACATTACATTTTATGACACACATTGCCTGGTCCAACAAGGTCTCATTTATGCCAGATCCAGCCCTCATAACAAATGAGTTCAAAACCCCTGCTCTATGGTATTCTTCCCGATTCAGGTCCATAAGAACCTCTGAGAAGCCATGTTAGATCTGGCCAATGGCCCATCCAGTTCAACACTCTGTGTCACACAGTGGGCAACAAACTAGGTGCCATCAGGAGGTCCATCAGTGGGGCCAGGACGCTAGAAGCGCTCCCACTGTGCACCCCCAGCACCCAGAGCATCACTGCCCCAGACAGAGAGTTTCAACAATATGCTGTGGCTAATAGCCACTGATGGACCTCTGCTCCATATGCTTATCCATTCCCCTTTTGAAGCTGCCTATGCTTGCAGCTGCCACCACCTCCTGTTGCAGTGAATTCCACATGTTAATCACCCGTTGGGTGAAGAAGTTCTTCCTTTTATCCAGCAATTTCATGGAGTGCCCACAAGTTCTCGTATTGTGAGAAAGGGAGAAAAGGACTTCTTTCTCTACCTTCTCTATCCCATGCATAATCTGGTAAACCTCTATCCCAGGGGTGGCCAATGGTAGCTTTCCAGAGGTTTTTTGCCTACAACTCCCATCAGCCCCAGCCGTTGGCCACCCCTGCATCCTGTCACCCCTCAGTCGAAGTTTCTCCAAGCTAAAGAGCTCCAAGCGCTTCAACCTTTCTTCATAGAGAAAGTATTTCAACCCTTTAATCATTCTAGTGGCCCTTTTCTGCACTTTTTCCAATGCTAGAATATCTTTTTTGAGGTGTAATGACCAGAATTGTACACAATATTCCAAATGAGTTCCCTGCAGCATATGCTGGGACTTGCTTCTCTTGTGGCTTTTTGTAGGCTTCGGAGTCAGAGAAGATGGGAGACTGCATCACCCCAGCCAGGGGAGGAATTCTAGCAGGAACTCCTTTGCATATTAGGCCACACCCCTGATTCAGCCAATCCTCCAAGAGCTTACAAGGCTCTTTTTTGTAAGCTCTTGGAGGATTGGCTACATCAGGGGGTGTGGCCTAATTTGTAAAGGAGCTTCTGCTAGAATTCCACCCCTGACCCTGGCAATCAGGAGACCCTGGATATTGTCCTGTTCTATCCTGCAGTTCAGCAGTATTTTTTTTTGCTATTCCTCTTCAGACACTAACTTTAACAGTGGTTCAGGAAACTACTAAGAAACAGTAGATGAATAGCCCCAAACGGCTGGATCCGACACCCTGCCTGTGGAATGAATCCAATCCAATTAATTTGATTTCTTTCAAAAGATCTCATTTAGCATAAAGCTTTATCCAGATGGAACTGTCTTCTGGTGTATACTAAAGAACTCTTTCCGATGTTTTCTGTTGATTAAAGATAGGCACTTATACAATGCTGTACTCTTCCCAACAGTTACAGATTCAGATGTGAATAACATGACATATTGCGACTGGATAAAGCTATATGCAAAAATGAAGCTTTCTGAAAGAATACCAGTTTGCCCATTTGGAACTGGAACCGGAATTTGTGTGGCTAAACATTTGAGGGCACTGCTTCTAGTGCAGTGTATTGACGGAACTCTCTGTCTGGGGCAGTGATGCTCTGTATTCTTGGTGCTTGGAGGGGGGGGGGGGAGAAACAGTGGGAGGGTTTTTAGTGTCCTGACCCCACTGATGAACCTCCTAATGGCACCTGGTTTTTTTGGCCACTGTGTAACACAGAGTGTTGGACTGGATGCCATTGGCCTGATCCAACATGGCTTCTCCTATGTTCTTAAGAAGGAATACTTCTTAAGTGAATCTACTGTGTGCCCTTTTCCTTTCTCGCCTTTATATGAACTTTTTGCACTTCAGGATTTCTACATTGTTGTTTTCCCTACTAGACATATTATTAAGTTGTGGCCTGTATGAAAAAATTGTATATATATATTCTTAAGATCCCTGGACTGAAAAAAGCTCGATTGTCCAGCACTGGAGCCAGAGCCTTTTCAACAACGCCCCTGCCCTCCCCGAAAACATCAAGGCCCTGTGGGACCTGCCACAGTTCCACCGGGCCTGTAAGACTAGGCTTCCCAGCCCTCCCGCCCACGTGGGGGACCCCAGGATTTCCACCCTCTTCCCCCGCTCCCCCCAAAAATGGAAGCGGGGGGAGGGGGAAATGGCGCCGGGGAGCATGGTGAGCCGCCCCATCCCGGAGCGGGCGAGGCCGCCATGCCGCTGCCGCCCCGCCCACCGCAGCTGCTCCTCTGAGATGGGCCCAGGCTGACCCCATCTCAGAGGAGCAGCCAAGAGGCAGCAGCAGTGCAGGCAAAACCAGAGAAGGGAAGGGCAGAGGCAGGCCAGCAGCATGGCAAGCCGCGAATCCGGGCCCTTCTAGGACCCGGACTTGCGGCTTGCCATGCCCCCGGCCCACCTCCACCCCCCTCCGATTCCACCCCAGAGGTGGAGTGGAGCGGGCAAGGCTGCCGCGCCGCTGCAGCCCCCCCCCGCCCCACCGCAGCTGCTTCTCCGAGATGGGCTCAGCCTGAGCCCATCTCGGAGGAGCAGCCACGGCGAGCAGAGAAGAGGCGGCAGCTGCGCTGCGGCATCGCCCGCTCCAAGACGGGGTGGCTCGCCACGCTCCCCGGTGCCGTTTCCCCCCTCTCCTCTAGCTCCACCCCAGTGTCTCCTGGCTCCACCCCCAAAGTCCCCAGATATTTCTGGGATTGGACTTGGCAACCCTATGTAAGACCGAACTATTTAAGCTTGCCTTCAATGGTTAAGGGGAGGTAGCAAATGCCCCACAGCACTGGCAATCCCTTTGGACAAATACAGATATTCAGAAACACCGATGTGCATCTTGGATTTTATGGTTTAAAATGTGTGGAATTGTTTTTTTGTATATTGTTTTTATTATTCTATGTGGTTTTTAACTGTTGTTAGCTGCCCTGGGCCCGTTAGGGGAGGGCAGGATATAAATTTGATAAAATAGATAATAAATTAAATTTTATATGTGTGCGTGCGTGTGTTCATGCACATGCATGCGTGCGCGCGTGAAATTATTTGTTCATAAATTATTATTATTATTGTTGTTTTTCTATCTTCTCATCCGTGTTCTCAGTTCTTGGTTTGATAGTGGAATGAATCCAGCAGAAGGGGACTTTTCTACTCCCCTTTCTGCTGCGGCTCTCTGAACCCTATGGAATTCTGCTGAAGTTTTAAAAAAACACCACCACCCAGAAACAGTAGGAGGGCAAAGCGGTGTAACTGGCCAAATTGGCAGGAGGGGGAAATTGGCAAAAAAAAAAAAAAAAACCCGCTCTACCCCTCTCCACCAATAGAACTGCTGCTTCACTGGGGAAGAGCACCTTTGAATCTAGTCCAAACTCTTTTGCTTGCAATAGGACTCTATAAAATTGAATATTAAATCCAAGAATAATTATAGCTTGAAGGGAAAATCCATAACTGTTTTAAACTGTTTATTTTTCATATACGGTGGCCCATTTCTGATGGGAAGATCTCTCCTTGGTGGCAGAAAGTGCTGCCAAGTCACAGTCGACTGAAAGTGACCCCACAGAGTTTTCAAGGCAAGAGATGTTCAGAGGTGGTTTTGCCATTGCCTGCCTCTGCATAGCGACCCAGGACTTCTTGGGCGGTCCCCCACCCAGCTACTAGCCAGGGCCGACCCTGCTTAGCTTCTGAGATCAGGCTAGCCTGAGACGTCTAGATCAGGACTGGCTCCTCTTAGCTAATGAGAAAGTGTCAACCATATGGGGCTAAGTGGAGAGCCAGTTTGGTGTAGTGGTTAAGGGCGCGGACTCTTATCTGGGAGAACTGGGTTTGATTCCCCCCTCCTCCACTTGCACCTGCTGGAATGGCCTTGGGACAGCCATAACTCTGGCAGAGTTGTCCTTCAAAGGGCAGCTGCTGTGAGAGGTCTCTCAGCCCCACCCACCTCGCAGGGTGTGTGTTGTGGGGGAGGAAGGGAAAGGAGATTGTGGGCCACTCTGAGACTCTTCGGAGTGGAGGGAGGGATATAAATCCAATATCTTCATCTACCTCATAGGGTGTCTGATGTGGGGGAGGAAGGGAAAGGAGATTGTGGGCCACTCTGAGACTCTTCGGAGTGGAGGGAGGGATATAAATCCAATATCTTCATCTACCTCACAGGGTGTCTGTTGTGGGGGAGGAAGGGAAAGGAGATTGTGAGCCGCTCTGAGACTCTTTGGAGTGGAGGGAGGGATATAAATCCAATATCTTCATCTACCTCACAGGGTGTCTGTTGTAGGGGAGGAAGGGAAAGGAGATTGTGAGCCGCTCTGAGACTCTTCGGAGTGGAGGGCGGGATATAAATCCAATATCTTCATCTACCTCACAGGGTGTCTGTTGTAGGGGAGGAAGGGAAAGGAGATTGTGAGCCGCTCTGAGACTCTTTGGAGTGGAGGGCGGGATATAAATCCAATATCTTCATCTACCTCACAGGGTGTCTCTGTTGTGGGGGAGGAAGGGAAAGGAGATTGTGAGCCGCTCTGAGACTCTTCGGAGTGGAGGGCGGGATATAAATCCAATATCTTCTTCTTCTAAGTAATAAAGTGAATATTATATTAAATTTACTCCGGGGTGGAATTCTAGCAGGAGTTCCTTTGCATTTTAGGCCACACACCCCTGATGTAGCCAATGCTCCAAGAGCTTAGAAAAAAGAGCCTTGTAAGCTCTTGGAGGATTGGCTACATCAGGGGATGTGACCTAATATGCAAAGGAGCACCTGCTAGAATTCCACCCCTGAATTTACTATTATCAGCCTCTCCTCTCCCAAGTTCAAGGTGAGATCCCTTTCCTCCCTGATTAACAGTGCAATCTATGGAACTTGCATGCTTTTAACCCAATTGACTTCCGGGGATTTAAAAGCATATAAGCCTGCTTGCGATGGCACTGCAAATCTCACAAACCGTCTGCCGTTTTACTGTCATTTCAGCATCCTCAACTTCTTCGGGCTCCATCTGTTTTTCCCCAAGAATTCTCTCCAGCTTCACACACACACAAAACATTAAAATGAAAGAGGGTTTTTGTTATGTACTGGGCTTTATGTTTGGCAGGAAGCTTTCACGTGTGCTCGGGCAGCAGCGGGAAAGCTAGAGACTCTTTGATATATCTCTAGATCCGGACGCTAAGCAGTAACCAATGAGCAATCTTGGTGCAAAACTTGACTGCCGTGATTTGGTATGGGGATCTGGGGGGTGGTTCTTTTGCATGCATACAAGTGGGGTCGCGGCCTCGCCAATTCGTCTTTTAGTCTGTAGTACCAATAAAGCATGTTCCTGTTCGAACTCTAATGCAGGGGTGTCAATCATGCGGCCCGGGGGCTGAATCAGGCCCCTGGAAGGCTCCTATCAGGTCCCCGAGCAACTGGCTTTTGTCTGCTTCCTTCTCCCTCTCTCTTGCTTCCTTCTGTATCTCAGCTTGCTTTGCAAGACTTGCTCAATCACACAGGAGCTACAGAGCAAAACCTCTATTTTCTGCATTGGCTGAGGCTCCTCCCTCTCCTGGTCACCTGGGGAGGGAGGGAAAGAGCCAGGGCTTCCTTTGCCCGGTTCCCTGGATCTCATGGGAGAAATACAAAGAAAGCACCTTTAAAACCAACAAGTGCAAATGTTTTAAGCATGTTTATTTTAAGTATTTTTTTAAAAAAATCTTTAATTGTGTTTGTGTCCTTTAAAAAGTTTATATCTCTGCTACCTGATCTTAAATAGGTACACACACGGCCCAGCCTGACATGGCCCAGCCCGAGAAGGCTCATTTATGTCAGATCCGGCCCACAGAACAAATGAGTTTGACACCCCTGTAATGCATTGAACTCGGTATTTATGCAGTTTTGCTGAAGGAATTTTAGAGATTCCATTTCAATCCTGGTTCACAAAAAACCTGCTCTGGACTGGCTCTTGAATAGGCTGACGTTCAGCTCTAACTGAGCAGCAAACCATCTCCTGCCTCACAAACTGAAATGAGACTGGCAATCTGTTTATGCATCATTATTATGCATCATTAAAGCATCAGCCTCCGGACGCATCATTACAGTCACAAAATCCATGAGGCAGAACACAATCTTTCATTAGGATTTACAGATTCCTCTTTTCTTAGTGCGAATCAACTTGCATTTGAGAAATTATTACTTATTTACAGGCCTCGTTTTGGCCAGGAGCTCACAGGAGTGGAACTCTGAATTGGAACCTCTACATTTGATTGTGCTCTTTCTTTCTCTCTCCCCCCCACCCCCCGCCCTAATTCTTGCTTCTGGGCTGCATTGTTCAAACCCCTGTGAGAATTTTGCTGAACTCTAAGGTTGGACAAACTTTCTAATATTTCCCCCCACAAAAAATGGGGAAACAATCAAAGCACATAAAGCAGACAGGTGGAAATATTTCTCATGCCACTGTGGCCACAAAGAAGAAAGTCATTTAAAAAGTATGAAGAGAGTCAGATTTTTATTATGAATAGTTGTTGTCTCACTGAGCAGTATGCAGGTCTTTTTTTTGTAGCAGGAACTCCTTTGCATATTAGGCCACACACACTCTGATGTAGCCAATCCTCCAAGAGCTTACGGGGCTCTTAGTACAGGGCCTACTGGATGCTGCAGGAGGATTGGCTACATTAGGGGTGTGTGGCCTAATATGCAAAGGAGTTCCTGCTACAAACAAAGCCATGAACATGTATAACAAAGGAAACATGCTCTCTGTTTGTGCTTGGGGAGCAAGAGTTAGAGGAAAGTGTCGCATCTGAAGGTCACGACCAAAGGCTCCAATTCGGAACCGTTTGCTCTGAGAAAACAGCAGATGCTTGTGCCATTTCAGTGGGTGGAACATCTCTGTGATGACAAGAACATCAGTAGCTGGGGCAATAAAAGAACATTAGCTGGATATAAAAATGCAAATGCACATCTTTCTTCTTCTTCTTTTCTTGCGCAGCATACGCTATATGAACAACAGTGGAATCAAAGTTTCAGCCGGTCAGCTGCCTGCAAAACTGGAATGCAGTAATAATCCCCCACAGTGATGAATGGCTGAGAATGTTATTAGAAATAGTGTTAACTTGGCAGGAGAGGTTCGAAATGCTAACTTTCCCCCAAAGCTGTACATTCTCCAGGGGCTGCAAGGTTGAGCGTTTACTGCATCCTGCGGTGGTGGAAAATGCCATCAAGTCACGGCTGACTTATGGAGAGCCACGTAGGGCCTTCAAGGGGAGAGAGGCAGTTGGTCATTGCCTGTCTCTGCAAAGCGACCCTGGACTCTCCCAGCCAAGTATTAACCAGGGCCGACCCTGCTTAGCTCTGAGGACCAGTGTGGTGCAGTGGTTAAGAGCGACAGGCTCTAATCTGGAGAACCCGGTTTGGTTCCCCACTCCTCCACTTGCAGCTGCTGGAATGGTCTTGGGTCAGCCATAGCTCTTGCAGAGCTGTCCTTGAAAGGGCAGTTTCTGTCAGAGCTCTCTCAGCCTCACCTACCTCACAGGGTGTCTGTTGTGGGGGAGGAAGGTAAAGGAGATTGTAAGTTGCTTTGAAACTATGAGATTCAGAGTGAAGAGTAGGGTTTAAATCCAATATCACCATCACCACCACCACCACCACCTTCTTCTTCTTCAAACCGGAGAGCCGGTTTGGTGTAGTGGTTAAGGGTGTGGACTCTTATCTGGGAGAACCGGGTTTGATTCCCCACTCCTCCACTTGCACCTGCTAGCATGGCCTTGGGTCAGCCATAGCTCTGGCAGAGGTTGTCCTTGAAAGGGCAGCTGCTGTGAGAGTCCTCTCCAGCCCCACCCACCTCACAGGGTGTTTGTTGTGGGGGAGGAAGGGAAAGGAGATTGTGAGCCACTCTGAGACTCTTCGGAGTGGAGGGCGGGATATAAATCCAATATCTTCATCTACCTCACAGGGTGTCTGTTGTGGGGGAGGAAGGGAAAGGAGATTGTGAGCCGCTCTGAGACTCTTCGGAGTGGAGGGCAGGATATAAATCCAATATCTTCATCTACCTCACAGGGTGTCTGTTGTGGGGGAGGAAGGGAAAGGAGATTGTGAGCCGCTCTGAGACTCTTCGGAGTGGAGGGCAGGATATAAATCCAATATCATCATCATCTTCTTCTTCTTCTCCTCCTCCTCCTCCTCCACTCCTGGGTGAGCTGGGGCCAGTGACAAGTTCTCAGAAGAGCTGTTCTCTCAAGAGCAGTTCTCTCAGTGCTCTCTCTCTCAGCCCCATCTACCTCACAGGGTGTCCGTTGTGGGGGAGGAAGGGAAAGGAGATTGTAAGCTGCTCTGAAACTCTGATGACCCTGGAGGTCCCTTCCAACTCTTTGATTCTATGATTCTGAGATTCAGAGTGAAGAAAATATCACCACCACCACCACCATCATGGCTTTTTTTGTAGCAGGAACTCCTTTGCATATTAGGCCCTGATGTAGCCAATCCTCCAAGAGCTCTTATTACAGGGTCTACTGTAAGCTCCAGGAGGACTGGCTACATCAGGGGTGTGTGGCCTAATATGCAAAGTTGTTCCTGCTACAAAAAAGGCACTGATCCTCCTCCTCCTTTTCCTCTTCTTCTAGTTTCCCAGGCAAGAGATGAAGAGAGAAGGGTCGCCATTGCCTGCCTCTTCTTAGCAACCCTGGATTTCCTCCAAGTACTAATCAAGGCCGACCCTCCTTAGCTTCTGATAAGATCAGGTTTCTCTGGGCCGTCCAGGTCAGAGCCCGTTCACTGAAGCAAGATGGAATAAAGGAAAATGGGGAGGGTCAAAAAAAGTTACCTACGCCATTTCACCATTTCGCACCCCTCACCTAATTAAGCCGGATGATTGAGATGAAAACAAACTGAATGGGTCTTTTATGAGGCCATTCTGTACACCGAATGCAAATGAAGGCATTCATTCACCTTGCGCTGAATGGTCAGGTAATTTTGTGGCCATTTCCTGGAGCCATTGTGTCAGTTTCTTCCTAGGCCTTAGGAATGCCAAGCGATGCTTGTAACACGATGCATCCCGAGCACCCCGGGGAAAACGGCAACATTTTCGAGACGGTGAAAACCGTCTGACGCTGCAACTTTCCCTTGTGTTACAAGCGTCCTTATCAGTCCCCCGGAAGCCAAGAACATTAAATTGGCTGAAACCTTTTCAGGGAGCCACAAATTGCTCACGGATAAATTGATGTCTGACTCATCAGCGTTCTTTGAACTTCCTGCATGGTGCCTACAGATGTTCAACTTGACCAGAACTCTTCCAAATGGCCTCAAATCAATTATCGATCCATTTGCAGCATTCACCTTTGCTTTTTGGAATACTTCCTAATTTAGGAGATCATGGGAAGAAAGGCAGCCTGGTGGAGCCCGTCTCTTAGATCTCAGAAGCTAAGCAGGGTCAGTTCTGGCATGGGAGACCACCAAGGAAGACTCTACAAAGGAAGGCAATAGCATATCATCTCAACTTCTCACTTACCTTGAAAGCCCCTTGGCAGCTAAGCAGGGTTGGTACTGGGATGGGAGACCACCAAGGAAGACTCTGCAGAAGAAGGTAATGGCATACCACCTCTGCTTCTAACCTGCCTTGAAAGCCCCTTGGCAGCTTAGCAGGGTTGGTACTGGGATGGGAGACCACCAAGGAAGACTCTGCAGAAGAAGGTAATGGCATACCACCTCTGCTTCTAACCTGCCTTGAAAGCCCCTTGGCAGCTTAGCAGGGTTGGTACTGGGATGGGAGACCACCAAGGAAGACTCTGCAGAAGAAGGCAATGGCATACCACCTCTGCTTCTAACCTGCCTTGAAAGCCCCTTGGCAGCTAAGCAGGGTTGATACTTGGATGGGAGACCACCAAGGAAGACTCTGGAGAAGGAGGCAATGGCATACCACCTCTGCTTCTAACCTGCTTTGAAAGTCCCTTGGCAGCTAAGCAGGGTTGATACTTGGATGGGAGACCACCAAGGAAGACTCTGGAGAAGGAGGCAATGGCATACCACCTCTGCTTCTAACCTGCTTTGAAAGTCCCTTGGCAGCTAAGAAGGGTCAGTACTCAGATGGAAGACCACCAAGGAAGACTCTACAGAGGAAGGCAATAGCATACCATCTCAACTTCTCACTTACCTTGAAAGCCCCTTGGCATCTAAGCAGGGTCGGTACTGGGATGGGAGACCACCAAGGAAAACTCTGCAGAAGGCGGCAATGGTATACCATCTCAACGTCTCACTTACCTTGAAAGTCCCTCATCAGCTGAGCAGGGTCGGTACTGGGATGGGAGACCACCAAGGAAGACTCTTCAGAAGAAGGCAATGGCAAACCACCTCTGCTTCTCACTTGCCCTTGGCAGCTAAGCAGGGCCCTACTGAGATTGGAGACCACCAAGGAAACCACCAAGGACAACTAAACAGGGTCAGTACTTGGATTGGAGACCACCAAGGAAGACTCTGCAGAGGCAAACAACGGCACACCATCTCTGCTTCTCACCTGCCTTGAAAGCCCCTTGGCAGCTAAGCAGGGCCAGTACTGGGATGAGAGACCACCAAGGAAGACTCTGCAGAGGCAGACAATGGCACACCATCTCCACTTCTTCTCACCTTCCTTGAAAGCCCATTGCTGGGGTTTATATACATTGGTTGCGACTTAACAGCACTTTGCACACATACACACCGGGAGATCCCTCTCTGTGGATGGGCTGGTATCATCAATAGAGCATGTATACTTTAGATAAAGCATATATTCAAACCGCAGCATTTTGCAGTGCAATATTTCCTGATGTGGCTAACCGTATTTCCTCTCCAGCCCCCTGAATCGGGTCTCCTAACCAGCAACAAGAGAAGTTCTTGTTTCACTGGAACGACCAAAAGTGGCGACTCAGCAGCGGTACGTGCTGTACAGGTCTTATCAGAGCGATTTCACACCGGGCAGCCGACTGAAGCCGTGTATTCTCCTGCAGCTCTGCAAAGTCAATTTGCCTGTTCAGTGGGTTGTGAAAGGCTCCAACAGTCTGGTTGTGCATTCTGGGAACTGGCTGTATCCTTCCAAGCATGCAGTGAACAGCAGGAACAGAGTAGTGAGGCAGAACCACTGGAGAAGGACAAGAGGAATGCTATTGAAACAAAGTTCTGGGTTCGAGCTGATGTTTCAGGGATTGGAGTGCTGATGGGGCAAAAGGAGTCTGTCAGCCTCAGGTCATCAGGTTGCCAACTCCAGGTGGGGGAATTCTTGGACATTTGGGGATGGAGTCTAGTTTGGTGTAGTGGTTGTGTGGACTCTTATCTGGGAGAACTGGGTTTGATTCCTCACTCCTCCTTCACATGCAGCTGCTGGAATGGCCTTGGGTCAGCCATAGCTCTCACAGAGCTGCCCTTGAAAGGGCAGCTGCTGTGAGAGCTCCCTCAGTCCCACCCACCTCACAGGGTGTCTGCTGTGGGGGAAGAAGATAAAGGAGATTGTAAGCTGCTCTGAGACTTTGATTCAGAGAGAAGGTCGGGGTATAAATCTATGATCTTCTTCTAGGGAGACCAGGGTTTGGGGAGGAGAAGGATCTCAGTAGGCTATGATGCCATAAAGTTCACACTCCAAAGCAGCCATTTTGTCCAGGGTTGGACTGACCTCTGTACTATGGAAGGGACAGGAAGGGACCTGCTCTTTTCCAGGGCTGCTTTGGTCTCCCATTCTACCCCTGATGAAGGCCCTTGAAAGAATTAACTTTTAGTGATGCTTGTTTTGCTCTTTTGAAGCTAAGTCAAAGGCTGCGGTCACACAAGCAGTTTGATCCAATATCATCATGGTGCCCTTGCGGATTTAAAGAGCATGATCAGACATCTGCATTCTTTGCCCTGGTCATCAACACTGTTCTGCCCCATCTTTGAAGTGGAGTTAACAGATATTGGGAAAAGTCCAGGCTTTATGTATGCCAGCCAGTGCTTTCACCCCACATTTCTGGCTATCTGAACTCCTCTCTTGTGAGGCCAAGCCATTTGGGAAGTCTGAACCTTCCTTCCATTTCTGCCTCCTTTTTCCCATTTGGATCAGGAAGCGATGTATGCATAGGCACATAATTACCCTTGGCATTTTCCGTCACTGTGGCCAAGTAGTCATTCTGAATCAGGAGTCCCCGGGGAAATAGTTTTTGAGCAACCAGTCCCCCCAAACCCCTTTCTCCTGTTCCTGTGTCAGAGTTACTGTTTGAGAACATCCCATGATTGAGTCGAGGGTAAATGTACTGAAGTCAATGAGACTACTCTCATGTAAATCTTCACTTTAAACCCCCTTCCTCCCCTGTATCACAAGGAAGAGAGGTGAGGGAAAGGAGGCTGAGAGCGGCTATAGCATTTGGCAGAGGACTTGTGGAGCTGTCAAAAAAGAGCCAGAGCTTTAGATACATGCTTATGTCCATGGGTGAAAGACCTCCCCACCCTCCAAAAAAAGGATGCTGCAACAATTGGAATAATTGACCATGGGGCGAGCTTGTGGTGAAGCCAGTATGAGGTCAGATGTGTGATCAAACTTCCCATTACAAAATAAAAATGGTGTTAATGAGAAGCGTGGCCAGAGCATGCTAAGCCTGCAATGTGACCACAGCCCAAAAATGGACTGTAAGACTTTCTATTTACATGCAACTAAATGCATCTTTAATGTTATCAGTAAATTTACAAATTTGGTGGTGGTGGAAGACTGAATTTTCCAACTTTTCTGAGGGCCCAGATGGGATTGCAAGCAAGAGCTTGTTGAACTAAGAATGTGTTTTGATGTGCTCGTTGAATTTCCTGATGGAAAATGTCAAAAATCCCTGCTTGTGTTTGTTGCTTTTTGGTGGGTGAGAAGAATTCTGTATATCTCTGACTCATCACCTACTTTTTTCTAAAAGATGACAGCCTGACAACAAACAACAGTGAGAATCAGATGTTGGCAGGTGTGTTGATGTGCATCTAGCAAGTTGGAGGACTGTTTAGATGGCCAGCTTGGTGTAGTGGTTAAATGTGCAGACTCTTATCTGGGAGAGCCAGGTTTGATTCTCCACTCCTCCACTTGCAGCTGCTGGAATGGCCTTGGGTCAGATATAGTTCTCGTAGGAGTTGTCCTGAAAAGGGCAGCTTCTGGGAAAGCTCTTTCAGCCCCACCCACCTCACAGGGTGTCTGTTGTGGGGGAAGGAGATAAAGGAGATTGTAAGCCGCTCTGAGACTCTTGTTCCGAGAGAAGGGCGGAGTATGAATCTTCTGTTTCTTTAAGAAACACATATGATCACACTGATGAATGCATCTTTGAGACTCTATTTGTATGTATGTAAGATGTATGTAAGACACATGTAATTGGAATTTATTGAGAATAATGAAGATTTAGAATGGTTTATATATTGAAGTAAATTGGTGTATGATAGCATTGAGTGCATTATCCAGAGATTCTTCTGTTTTGCTTAACCTCCTAGTGCTGGCTGGTGATCTCTTGCTATTACAACTAACCTCCAGGCGACAGACGTCCATTCATCTTGAGAAAATGGCCACCTTGGAAGGAGGACTCTATGACATTCTACTCCATTGAAGTCCTTCGCCTTCTTAAACCCCACCTTCCTCAGACTCCACCCTCAAAATCTCCAACTATTTATTTATTTAGGCAATTTATAGTCTGCCCTTTCCCAAAAATGGGCTCAGGACGGATGTCAAAATTCTAAAAACAGTATAAAACAACAGTTAAAAACCAAGTCTATATGAGCAATACAATTCAACAAATCATAATAAGTAATAAATGGTGGCCCAGTTGGGAGAAAGGAGAAGAATCACTTTAAGGCAATCCCCTGAACTCCAATGTCGGCAAGGTGGTGGCCCATTAGATCATAATCAACCGTGTCAAACCTTCTGCAGCACAAAGAATTTGATAGACTCAGGATCATGTCTGAATTTCTCACAGTATTCAGTGAGCGGAGCACCCTGCACATTATTTTTCAGACGGCAGACATGTTCCAAGAGCCTAGTTTTAAGGGGTCTCATAGAGCAGCTCACATACACCCTGGGCAAGAGCAGAGAGCACAATAGACTGTAGCTTGAGTGGAACAATTTGAAAAACACTTAGACACTATTCTATAATTATTCCTAGGCTCAATAAACAAAGAAGAAGAAATCATATATTTACACGCTTTGCAAGCCCCGCATGGATAATGTCCTTGGGGTTTCGAACTAGCCTGTTCCTTACTTTTTCTGTCTGCTCTTACTAACCTTTCTCTCAGATTCCTAGTTCTCTGAAAGGATATCAAAGGCGGGAGATGGCAACCTGAAATGTGTTGTATAACGTGCCAATGTTTCTGCACGATATTTCTAATGGCCTCAGCCCTAGGAGTAAAGTCCAAAGATCAGAACAGTCTATTTTGACAATTTTGTCTGACATTGTATTTTAAAAGTTCAGTTCTCTCCCTCCTCACTGATTTTTGTCTGGCCTTCCTAACAATAGACTGGGGATACCCCAATTGTTCAAAAAGGCCGCTCATCTCTCTGCATCCATTTGCAAAATCTACAGGTGAAGTATTGTTATGTTTAATTCTCAGAAATTGTCTAAAAAGAATGTTATTGCGTAATCTAGGTGGTTGAAACGATGAGTAGTGGACGTAAGTATTTTTATCAGCAGTTTTCCAAAAGTTTCTGACCGCCAGATTGTTTTTAGTCGATCTGTAAACTACAGTGTCTAAAAAAGTAACGGCATCAGAATCATGCTGAGCTGTAAATCTAATGTGTTCATGGAACGAATTCATCATCTCTACAAGATTAGGTATGATATCAGCATGATGAACCACTAGAAAAATATCGTCTATAAACCTATAGT
Organism: Heteronotia binoei; assembly: GCF_032191835.1. Taxonomy (NCBI): domain Eukaryota; kingdom Metazoa; phylum Chordata; class Lepidosauria; order Squamata; family Gekkonidae; genus Heteronotia; species Heteronotia binoei. The sequence goes on along the minus strand of NC_083223.1, from coordinate 17,395,727 downwards.
ATAATTCAATGTGTTTCCAATAAGGATTCAGTGAGCTATTACATATAAAGTCTTCCTCAAGCCTAGCCATAAATAAGCATGCAATTGACGGCACAAAAGTGCTTCCCATAGAAACTCCTTGCTGTTGTAGGAAAAAATCTCCATCATATCTAAAATAATTCTTTTCCAACAAAATATCAACCAAATCTAATAGAAAGTAAGAAGGTGGATCCAGATCCATTCTCATATCTAAAATTATACTTGCTGTGGTCCTAAGATCCTCAAGGGGGATGCTTGTGTACAATGCTTGTACATCTAAAGAGACCAAAATAGAGTCATGGGAGATGGGTTTACCCTTCACTTTTTCAAATTCTTTGTGCTGCAGAAGGTCTAGACCCTTATGTGTAATGGAGATGTACAGAGATTACTTTTACAAAAGGAGGCAGAATGGATATTCAGATTGTGATCCTTAGAACCGAATGGGTTGAATCAACAAAATGACCTTTCTTGTTTTTTATGATTTTTTGGGGAAACTTTGGCTTTGTTTGAGGAATAATATTGCTTTAAGTGTTTTGAAAGTTTATTGATTACACCGTCTTATGGCGGCATTTTCCTGCTTGTTGAAGCATTTGCCTGGAATGAAATTTGTGAAGTGCAGTTGAGAGAAAGTCATGTACCATTTTGTAAGTATCCCTTGATGTGTTGTTGTATTTAAAGATATTCATCTTCTACACTATGATGTTAAATAATAATTGAATTTATTTAGGCTCTTGATAAAGTGTGAACTGCCTTAGGGCAGTTCTTTGAAACGCGCAGCAAGTATAGTCGACAGACGCATTGAGAGATTGATGTTGGGACTTCCGGTCTGAGTTTTCAACAGAGCTGCAGCCCTCTGAATAAGGGGGAATCTTAATCCTTTGTTCAGGGTAGTAAAGAACCCTTTTGGGGTTCTCTGCCCACAATTCTCAGTCAGAGATTTGACCAGGATGACACCAGAATACCTAGAGCCGTGGATCTCAGCTGAAAATTGACAACGAAGGTTGTCTTTTGGAAGCTTTGTAGAGCCAACGATGAGGGGGAGCATCTTTCAAACATCTACAAAGGATTAAGAGCCATAAAATTGGCTTAAGCCTGTTTGGATCTCATTCTCTTTTGGGACTGATATACATTTAAAAGAACAGGAAGACCGAAGGTGGAAGAACATAGCCGCTAAGGTACTTTGATCTATATCTCTGCTCCGGGAAATTTCTAAGCTAATTTAAATAACAGTGGGAACTGAAAACAGCCTGAGCAGGGATGAAATAAGAAGGAGATAAGAGTCTGCTTAATTTGGATTTTGTTAACTTAAAAGCTTCAATAGAATTCAGGAAAGAAGGAAATTGTTTTGAATACCTGTGGTCAGTGACGCAGGCTCCTGTGTTTTTCACTCTGCACTTGCAATCAACATAACAAGCATTCAAAGACTGCGATATTTGGTGAATGAGTATTGTGACCCAGGAAGTGAAAGCTTGTTAGCCAATGTAATAAGGACTACAAAGATCACGATAGTTGGAGAACGTGAACCAGGAAGGAGAGAAGACCAAGACCAAGAAGGTCTTCACTAGGAATTTTTTTTACCATAGAGAAACTAAGATCGCCATTTTGAAAGAGGGAAAATTGCCAAATTTGTTAAAAATCAATATTTCAGCCTAGGAAGGTAGGAGAAAAATGAAATTAGTCTTATTTTAAACAGCATGTTCTAAGCTATTGGACTTGTTGTTGAATTTAGACTTGGAGACCTTTTGAGTTTTGGAGGGGTTTTTATGTCAGAAGGAAGATTAACTCGTGCAAGGGCTCACTCTTTTGACAAAATGCAAAGCCAATTTGATACCATGGAAGCCAGGATTATGAAGGGTGTGGAGAAAATGTTAACAGCCCTTAAAAAAGAACTTTAAAAAGATATTGGAGATCTTAAAAAGGAAGTTGACGATTTTAAAGATGAACTAGGTATGGTTAAAAACAGAGTTAAGGGAGTTGAAGAGAAGGATATACATGCTTCCACCTTGTTAAAATTCCAAGAGAAGGTTACAATCCATGACTGTAGATTAATGGAAACCCAAGTGCGTCTCAGAGGACTACCTGAAGGGGAGGAGATGGATTTAATGGATTATATGGTGAAAATCATTGCTGACTATTTAGAGGAAGATCCTGAAAAATTCAGAAATATGTTGGATAGTGTCTACAGAGTTAACTAGCATATGCAAAAGACAAAGGCCTACCAAGAGACATTGTTATAAGACTAAGGTCCAAGGACATGGCAGGAAAAAATTTAAACAAAAGTTTTCAAAAAGCCTGGACAATAGAAGGGAGTAGAGTCAAAATAATGAAAGAGTTACCAAGACAAGTGATTAATGACAGGAAGAAATATAAGAGGCTAACAGAGAAGTTGCGTGCGGAGGGCACAAGATATAGATGGATATTACCTGAGGGTCTTGGCTTTGAACAACGTGGAAAAAGGATTACAATAAGGAATGAACAAGAGATGTATAGCTTTTTTGAAGAGAATACAGACTCTGCATCATAATGGAGTACAAGTTACTATCTTGGAATATAAACGGACTAAATTCACCACAAAAATGAAAAGCAACATTTCATTGGATTAAAAAACAAAAATGTAATATAATTTGTCTACAGGAAGTTCATATACAACAAAAGGATTATAAATTTTTGTGGAATAAACATTTGGGATTGGAATTTTTTTCATTGGCAGAACAAAAGAAAAGAGGGGTGGTCTTTTACATCAAAGAACAATTAGAACCAAAATTGATATTTAAAGATAAAGAAGGAAGATATATTGCAGTGGAAGTGATGATGGAGGCAAAAAAAGTTGTTATTAGGATTATACGTGCCCAATGGAGCGAAAGACAAGTTTTTTAAAGACATTAATCGACAGCTGGATGAAATGTCATATGACCAGATTTTGATGATGGGTGATTTCAATGGGACAATACAAAATAATATAGACAGATCAAGCCAAAAGAAGAAGGACAAAGAAGGAAAATTGCCAAATTCTTTTTTTTGAGTTGGTTAAACAAGAAAATTTGGAAGATATTTGGAGAAAATTTAATCCTGAAGTAAGAGACTATACCTTCTTTTCAGCAAGACATAATACTTTTTCCAGAATAGATATGTTATGGGGCTCCAAAAGTTTGGGCCTCATAACTAAAAAAGTGGAGATTCTACCAAAGGTTTGTGCAGATCATAACCCAATATGTTGGATTACAAAATTGCAAAAGAAAACAAGAAGATGGAGAATTAATGAGGACCTGCTACAAGTTAAAGATATTGTGACATTTCTAGAAAAGGAAACTGCAGCGTTCTTTCAAATAAATGAGACTGATGATATAGAATTTCAGACAGTTTGGGACACTTATAAAGCAGTTATGAGAGGACTATTAATTACATTGAATAATAAAGATAAGAGGGCCAAAGAAGAGCGGTTGCTAGGCTTACAAAATGAAATAAAGAAAAAAGAAGGGGAATTTTAAAAAAGGTCAGGAAAAAAGAAGTTAATAAAGGAAATTACAATAATACAATCCCAAGTTAGACATTTGTTGAATAAAGAACTAGAATGGAATTTTAAAAGTTTGCAACAAAAATCGTTTGAAGGCGCAAATAAACCCGGGAAGTATTTAGCCTGGCAATTGAAGAAAAAGAAAGAAAATAAAATTATCAACAAAATTATGGCAAATGAAAAAGAGATAGCTGATCAAGAAGGAATCAAAAGAGATTTTTTTAAGTATTATGTAAATTTATTTAAAGGTGTGAAAATTAGAAAAGAAAAAAATGGAAGAGTATTTACGAAATATCCAAATAGCACCCCTGACTGAGTATATGAAAAAGACTTTAAATGACCCAATAGAAAAAATTGAAATTGAAGCAGCAATAAACGCAGTAAAAGTAGGCAAGGCTCCCGGGCCAGATGGATATACAACTAAATTTTATAAAACTCTTAAAGATGAGATAGTACCAAAACTGCAAAAATTGTTGAATACGATAAGAGAAAAAGGAAAAATACCAAATACTTGGAAAGAAGCTGTAATTTCGTTGATCCCCAAAGAAGATAGAGATGTCACAAATGTAAAGAACTATAGACCAATTTCACTATTAAACAATGACTATAAGATTTACACAAGAATTCTGGCAGAACGACTTAAGCAATATTTGATTAACTTTATAAAAGAAGATCAAGCTGGATTTCTCCCAAAAAGGCAAATAAGAGACAATGGAAGAGCTGTTGTTAATATTGTAGAATATTATGAGAAACACCCAGAAAAAGAAGCGTCTTTATTTTTTGTGGATGCAGAAAAAGCCTTTGATAATTTGAACTGGGACTTCATGTTTGCAGTCATGGAAAAAATAAACTTGGGGGAATACTTTATAAGAATGACGAAAGCAATATATACGGATCGATATGCAAAACTGTGTATAAATGCAGACCTTACAAAAGAAATGAAGGTGAGCAAAGGTACAAGACAAGGATGCCCGCTTTCACCATTGTTTTTTATAAGGACTCTTGAAATTCCGTACAAGATGACAAAGAAAAAGAAGGATTAAAAATTAGAGGATTTTCTTATAAATATAAAGCATTTGCAGATGATATTGTGTTTATAACTGAGAATTCGATTCAAGTGATACCTTTGTTGATAGCCAAGATAAAAGAATATGGAGAAATGGCAGGATTATATATAAATAAAGAGAAGTCGAAATTTTTATGTAAAAATATGCAACCAAATAGACAGAAAGAATTGCAGACTTTGACGGGATGTGAAGTTACTTCTAAAGTTAAATATCTAGGTCTAGAAATAACTATGAAGAATATCGATCTGTTCAAAAATAATTATGAAAAGCTATGGTGCAAGATGGACAAAGATATGATGAAATGGAATAGACTTAACTTGTCCTTGCTGGGCAGGATTGCTGCAATCAAGATGAATATTTTGCCAAGAATAATGTATTTGTTCCAAACTATTCCGATTGTGAAAGACAGCAAACAATTCAATAAATGGCAAAGGAAGATATCTGACTTTGTATGGGCTGGGAAGAAACCAAGGATTAAGATGAAAATTTTAACAGATGCTAAGGGGAGAAGAGGTTTTCAGCTTCCAGACTTAAGACTGTATCATGATGCTGTTTGCTTGACATGGATAAAGGATTGGATAATGCTGTTAGATAAAAAACCTTTATGGCTAGAAGCTCATGGGAATAAATTTGGCTGGCACGCTTATTTGTATTATGGGAAAAATAAGATGGATGGTCTTTTTTCTCACCATTATATTAGAAATAGTTTATTAAGCAGTTGGATAAAATATAAGAAATATGGTGATGAGAGAAAGCCGCTTTGGATAGTGCGAGCAGAAGTAATAAAAATAACAGCGGAATCTGATGAAGAAAAAGCGATGTCATATAATCAACTGCTAAAGATTCAAGGTGATAAAGATGAATTAAAATCTGCAGAAGAGTTAAATAATAAGTATGATTGGTTTCAAATGCAACAAATAAAAAGCTTGATGGAAAATGATGTTAAATCTGTTGGAATTAGACGTGAGCAAACGGAATTGGAAAGAGTTCTGCTTGGAGATAACGAAAAATTAATATCGAAAGTATATAAATTATTATTGAAATGGTCTACAGAAGAAGAAGTAGTAAAATCTCAAATGATTAAATGGGCAATCAATGTGAACAGAGAAATTCAAATGGATACATGGGAGTATCTTTGGAAGAACTCGATGAAAATATCAACATGTCAGAGTATTAAAGAGAACTGTTTTAAGATGATGTACAGGTGGTATATGACTCCGAAAAAATTGGCAAAGATGAGTAAAAAGATGTCGGATAGATGTTGGAAATGTAAGAAACATGAAGGTTCTTTTTATCATATGTGGTGGACTTGTGGAAAAGCGAAAAAGTTTTGGCAGATGATACAACAAGAAATTTCTAAAATTTTGGGATACGACTTTAAGAAAGTTGCAGAGACTTTTCTGCTGGGATTACAAATGGAAAAATTTCCAAAAGAAGATAGAACTCTAATTTGGTACTTGCTCTCAGCTGCTAGGACATTGTATGCACAGTTGTGGAAGCAAGAAAAAATACCAGAGAAATGGGATTGGATTGTGAAAGTTTTATCGTGGAGTGAGATGGACAAATTAACAAGAATTTTAAGAGACTATGATTTGGAGGTGTTTAAAAAGGAGTGGAAGAAATTTAGAGGATATATAGAGAAAGAGTGGAATGTAAAAAGACATTGGACAATTTTTTAACAAGAATATGGGAAAAGAAAGATATTGAACTTTGATTGGTTAAGGGTACCTTTATAATTGAATTTAAGTATATAACCTCGGAGGGAGTTTAGTAACGGAGGGAGGGGGGATTGGAAAATATCATATGGGTTAGAGATAGTAATGATATAACTAGATATTGCTACCATATGTTATCAATAAAATTGTTTAAAACCGAGAGATTGATGTTGGATTTCTCTGGCGAGTGAAGAGGAGTGAGGTGAAGAGTTGCTGCTGTTGCCCCACCTCCCCCTTTGAATAGACTTTCACTTCACCTGTGCTCCTTTGAGCCTTTTCCCTCTTTGTGGGGGCTTGGACTTTATGGTCACATTATTTTATCTTCTGAACGGGACTAATTTTGTCAGAACGGGACTAATTGAACTGAGATATACTTGCTGGAGCTGGGTTCCATTTATTCTTCTGCACGTTTGATTGTGTTTTGTGAGATATGCTTGAATATAATTTATTGTGATACAAGTGATTTTTGTGCCACACAGTTTTTTATTTTTGTTTATGACTTATTACTGTGTTTTGCTTCGGCGTGTTCTTTGTGTAGATCTAAAAGCAACAGCACTGCTGACCTGTCTTGGTCCAGATGCCTTCTGAGGTCATCTGTGAGGGTGACCAAGACGGTCTCCGTCCCATGACCAGGGCGGAAGACGGACTGGAAGGGATCAAGGACTGATGTCTCCTCCAGGAAGGCTTGAAACTGCTGCACCACCACTTTCTCAATTACCTTCCCAAGGAAAGAAAGGTTCAAAACAGGGCGGTAATTGGCTAGGATCAGTGGGTTTTTGAAAAAGCGGGAAAACCACTGCCTCTTTTTACCTGGCAAGAAAGATCTTCCAGCAGATGCCTGTAAAAGATTGATCTCTCCCTTTTTTGGGGTAAGATCCCCATTACCAGCAAGTGGTGGGAAGATGGAGACAGGAAGCGCAGTTGGGGATCCCCACCTTCACCTGGGGGTCTGGCCACCCTACTGACACACAGCAGGAAGACCATTTTGCAGTGCCAGATAAAACCCTCTAGAGGCCCCTAGACAGTCAAAATCTTGGGGGGGGGGGGGGCCTTGCAAATTATCTCAGAGGTGGAGTGCCCACTCCGCCACCTGCAGACCCCTGCTGCAGACTGAGGCACCTTCTCAAAAGCCCCTTTCACAAAGCTGCAGGGAAGAGGCAGAGAGAGGCAAACTTGGCGATGACACCAGCAGCAGCTGCACTAGGCAAGTCAGGCAAAGAGCAGCTCAGTTGCTGGCTGCGTGTGCAGGGTGAGAGGGCTGCAAGCAGGGGGGGAAAGAGAGGGGGAGCCAGCCCGGGGGCCCGTAGGCCAGTGCATACATGGTCTAATTGTTAATCCGGCCCTGCCATTTTGCCCAGAATTTCCCACCATGTCAGTGTTAGAAAATAACATTTCTTCTCCTCCTTTGGGGGCGGAATCAAAACTGCAGAATGAGCTGCTGAGGTTAAAAAGATGGAAAGCTACACACGATGTGATGCTTTAATCTAGAAACACGCTGAGTGCCGCACACTGGGGAGGGACCCCCGTCCCCTTCTAAATGATGGGCTCATTAATCTTTCTCAGGAGGAAAAAGAGTTCCCAAGAGAAAGAGGACATGTGACTGCTAAATGAAATAGAATTCCTCAGAGCAAAGAGGAAAGCATGGGGCAGGGGGAGGGGGAGGGAATCAGCAATGATTTGTCAGTAAAACACCCCACAACTTTTTTTTTAATTGAGAAAGGATCACTGGTTAAGTAGGAGAAGAAGAAAACCCTTGCCTGTTATTTATTAATTAAAATATTCGGGCCTTACTTGACAGTCACAGCAAACCTCCAGCAAACCTCAGTCAAATCAGTGAAAAGAATTTTTTAAAAAATACATTAGAAAATTAATTGCTAGCAGTCCAATCAGGAAATATTTGAAGACCAGATGCAGAATAAAAGCCTCTCGCTTTAGAGAGCCTTGTGCATCTTCTAAATCAAAACAGGAGGTGTGTTTGAGATGGTGTGGTTGTTCAGTCGCACGGTCGAGTACGACTCTTTGTGACCCCATGGACAAAGTCACGCCAGGCCCTCCTGTCTTCCACCATCCTCTGAAGTCTGCTCAAATTCGTTTTTGTTACATCAGTAACGCTGTCCAGCCATCTCATCCTTTGCCATCCCCTTCTTCTTTTGCCTTCTGTCTTTCCCAGCATCAGGATCTTCTCCAGGGAGTGCTCCCTTCTCATTTGGTGGCCAAAATATCTGAGCTTCAGCTTCAGCATCTGACCTTCCAGGGAACAGTCTGGGTTGATTCCCCTTAGGACTGACTGATTGGATCTTCTTGCAGTCCAAGGGACTCTTAAGAGTCTTCTCCAGCACCACAATTCGAAAACATCTATTCTTCTGCACTCAGTAGTTTTAACCAATTTATATACAGTTAACAAGGCCTCATGGGTAGGGTTGCCAAATCTAAGTTGGAAAATTCCTGGAGATTTTGGGGGTGGAACCTGGGGAGGGACTTCCCATTCACATGACCAACAGCGACGACTATGGTAACTAGCATAGGGTTAATGTTCAGCATAGGGCTTCCTGGTCTCTCCTAGCAACCAGAGAGATAGGGAAGGAACTTACTGGGAGCAGCAGGAAGTCCCATCCAACTACAGTGATGTGTCTACATCACTGCCCACATGACCCGGAAGTGACACCACCACTTCCGGGGTGCTGGGGTGATGCTCTGGTATTTGGGCAAAAACTGCAGTAAATTTGGCTTCTACCATAGAGTTTCTGTCCAAATACCGGAGCGTCATCCGCACCCAATGTCTCAGAAATGATAGTGTCACTTCCAGGTCATGTGGGCAGTTATGTAGGCATGTTGCTGCCCAAGGGAGGATTTTTCTTCTATCAAGGTATGTTCCCCCGTTGGCCAGTTGAGTGATGGTGGGCCTGGCACCAGGTGACCCTCACCTCCACCAGGTGACAGGTCCCCAGGGATTTTTTTTTTGTAGCAGGAACTCCTTTGCATATTAGGCCACACACCCCTGATGTAGCCAATCCTCCAAGAGCTTACAGGGCTCTTCTTACAAGGCCTACTGTAAGCACCAGAAGGATTGGTTACATCAGGAGAGTGTGGTCTAATATGCAAAGGAATTCCTTTGTAGAGAGCCAGTTTGGTGTAGTGGTTAAGTGTGCGGACTCTTATCTGGGAGAACCGGGTTCGATTCCCCACTCCTCCACTTGCACCTGCTGAAATGGCCTTGGCTTAGCCATAGCTATTGCAGGAGTTGTCCTTGAAAGGGCAGCTGCCGTGAGAGCCCTCTCAGCCCCACCCACCTCACAGGGTGTCTGTTGTGGGGGGAGAAGATACAGGAGATTGAAAGCCGTTCTGAGTCTCTGGGCAGGGTATAAATCTGCAGTCTTTTTCTTCTTCTTCCTGCTACAAAAAAAGCCCTAGTCCGGGCATGAAAGTTTCCTTAAGATTTGCCTTTCCAAAGTAGTTCAAAGGACTGTTTGTCGTCATGTGAATGCCATGAATGTGCCCAAATGCAAGGAATTGTGGGTCACAATTACATGCTACTTTCTCACAGCAGCTACTTTCGCCACAACGTTCAGCAACAAGCACACCGATAAAAGGAAATTATGCATTGACTTTTTGTGTTGAGACTTACTCCTTTGAGGCCCTGGCATGTTTTAATATGGAATCTGTGCTTTCCCACCTAGATTGTCCCCAAACCCACTTTCAGAGCAATTTTTTTTACCAAAAGTTACCAAAGCCAGTTGGGGAAACTCGTAGCAGAGCTCAGGAAAACCCAGCAGGTTGGCAGAAGCACCGCAATATCGTGCAGAAATCAAAATAAACACTGTTCAATTTTTTTTTGGGGGGGGGGGGTGAAAGGGGTGGTAGAGATCGTGGAGCATGAGGTTTGTGCAGAAGCAAATGCCCAAGCTAACCTGATCTCATCAGGTCTAGGAAGCTAAGCAAAGTTGGCCTTGGGTAGTACTTGGATGGGAGAACATCAAGGAAGAAGATATTGGATTTATATCCTGCCCTATACTCTGAATCTCAGAGCGGTCACAATAGGCTTGCCAATCCCCATGTTCCAGCGGGGGTTCTTCTGCTTTCCCAGGCTCCTTCCCGCCCCCAGTCAGCTGGCTGGCTGGGGAAAGCCCCGCCTCCAGAGGACCATGTGCCTTTCTACCTCCGGAGGCTCCAGTCTCCGATTGAAAGGCTTCCTCTTGGGATGGGGTGTCTGTGTTACTTTGAAGAAGTTGGCAGCAACTCATGAGTAGAGAGGCCTACAGGCCCAAGAGAAACCCCAGAGTCGCCAGAAACGGGGTGGCAGGGGAGAGGGATATGTCTGCTGAGCACTTCATTATTCCCTATGTGGAGATCGATTCTCATAGGGTATAATGGGGAATTGATATGGAGGTTTCAGGGGCTCTGGGGGAGCTGTTTTTTGAGGTAGAGGCACTAAATTTTCAGTATAATATTTAGTGCCTCTCCCCAAAGTACTCCCCAAGTTTCAAAACGATTGGACCAGGGTGTTCAATTCTATGAGCCCCAAAAGAAGGTGTCCCCATCCTTCATTATTTCCTATGGAAGGAAGGCATTTAAAAAGGTGTGTGGTCCCTTTAAATGTCACACCCTTGTTCCTGGCTCCGCACCAATGTCTCCTGGCTCCACCCCCAAAGTCTCCTGGCTCCACCCTCAAAGTCCCCAGATATTTCTTGAATTGGACTTGGCAACCCTAGGTCACAATCTCCTTTACCTTCCTCACCCCACAACAGACACTGTGTGAGGTGGGTGGGGCTGAGAGTGTTCTTACAGCAGCTGCCCTTTCAAGGACAACTCCTGCAAAAGCTATGGCTGACCCAACGCCGTTCCAGCAGCTGCAAGTGAAGGAGTGGGGAATCAAACCTGGTTCTTCCACATAAGAGTCTACACACTTAACCACTACACCAAACTGACTCTCTTGTTCAAATGGAGGCCTATGAGCCATATTAGCCCCTGTATTGCACAACCCTTAGAAGAAACTTGGGAGGAACAAAGGGCTGGAGTAGGAAGGAGGAAAGTCCTATTGCCTGAGCAGAACATTAGGAAGTCCAGGGTTGCTATGCAGAAGTAGGCAATGGCCAACCGCCTCTGAATGTCTCTTGCCTTGCAATCCCTGCAGGGCTCTTTTTCTAGCAGGAGCAACTCTGCATATTAGGCCATGCCCCCCTGATGTAGCCAATCCTCCTGGAGCTTACAGTAGGCCCTGCACTAAGAGCCTTCTAAGCTCTTGGAGGATTGGCTACATCAGGGGGGCGTGGCCTAATATGCAGAGGAGCTCCTGCTAGAAAAAGGACTGCCATAAGTTGGGTGCGGCTTGATGGCACTTTCCACCATTGCCAACCCCAGGCGCCTTATCACAGTTATTTATCTGTTTCAAAAAACTTGAAAGATACCACAGAACACCCTGAGAACAAAGGAAAAGTGACAAAAAGGAAACAGCAATGCCGCTTTCAGCATTCCCTGTTATCATCCAAACCATCTTGTATACAAAGGGAAGGGGTATATGTATCTCCATTAAGCTTTACAGAAATGCGAGTCTCAGGATTCTTACTTTGAAATGATATCCGAGGCGTCACTGGCGCTGATCAATCAAGCTCAGCATCGCAGACAAATTCAATAACTTGGAGGCTGTGTCTTGATTACCCCTGGCAGATTCCGAGTGGAAAACTCCCTGGACAGAGACTAGTCAAGGTCAAAAGGAGACTAGCACCAGGTGTTGAAACCCAAATATAAGTCTATATTTGGCACGGACAGGGGGAAAAATATTTATCAGTGAGAGAGATTTGGGTCACTAAGAAACAAGCGTCTGTCTCTCCTTGAGTTTGGAGGGGAGGGCTTGTGCCCTAGAGTTAAAGATGAAGTGGATCTTCAAAATCTGTTCTGGACATCTCTGATTGTTGTGGAGTTCCAGTATCAGAATCTAGACCATGTGGGGTCAAAAGCAGGGCTTTTTCTGAGCAGAAACGCACAGGAACGCACTTCCGGCTGGCTTGGTGTCAGGGGGTGTGGCCTGATAGGCAAATGAGTTCCTGCTGGACCTTTTTCTACAAAAAAAGAAGCCCTGGTCAAAAGCGCATGGATAAAATGCTGTCAAGTCTTAGTCAACATAAAATGGCAACTGCATAGGCATGTCACGTCCAAAGGTGGCTTGCCATGTGTCAAGTCTGCTTTAACTCTGGTCAAGTCTGTATTCAATCTTTGGTTCAGGAGGGGAGCATCCTGGGTAAAGCCATACTGTATGCCAATACGGCTAGCTGTCCTCTCCTTTCCCCCCCTCCTTTCCTTTGTTATCTAGCATTGCTTTGAAATGGGAATTTGGGAAAGAGATTATAGTGCCTTCTCAGGCAAGGCGTCAGTGTGAGGCTGGAGGAGAAGACGCTCAAGGCCAAACCGGGCCTGGGAACGAAATAGTAACATCAATGTGTGAATGTGCCCTGCATAGTGTACCCCTCCCTCAAGAATTCCTTTGATGTGTACCTTAATATGATTGCTTTTACTGTATGGACTTCAGTCCTTCAGTCTCTCTCTTTAGTCGAGAACAATGATATCAATAAACTAGCTACTTTGTTTCAACGAAGACTCGTTATTGAATTCAGCCGACTTGACATCATGGCCTGCCTCTATGTAGCATCCCTGGGCTTCCTTGGTGGTCTTCAGGGCCTTTTTTGTCACAGGGACTCCTTTGCATATTAGGCCACACCCCCTGATGTAGCCAAACCTCCAAGAGCTTACAGGGCTCTTAATACAGGGCCTACTATGAGCTCCAGGAGGATTGGCTACATTAGGGGGTGTGGCCTAATATCCAAAGGAGTTTCTGGTACAAAAAATGCCCTGGTGATCTCCACATACTGACCAGTGCTGACCCTGCTTAGCGTCTGAGATCTGACAAGATCGGGCTAGCCTGGGCCATCCAGGACAGGACAAGAGACCATCAGAGGTGGTTTGCTGTTGCTTGCCTTTGTGTAGCAACCCTAGACTTCCATGGTGGTCTCCAGTCCAAACATGGTCCCTGCTCAGTTTCCAAGATCTGACAAAATCAATCTCTTCTGTGGCTATTACATACTTATTGTGTGACTCTCAAAGCCTCCACCAGCTCTTCAGCCAGCTTGGATAGGGCATTTGTCTCTAAAGCACTTCTCCAAGCCAAGCTAGCTGGAGGCTTGGAGAATGCATTTAAAGTTGCTTTTTCCCCACCTTTTCCTCCTCCATCTACTTTCTTTCTTTCTTTCTTTCTTTCTTTCTTTCTTTCTTTCTTTCTTTCTTTCTTTCTTTCTTTCTTTCTTTCTTTCTTTCTTTCTTTCTTTCTTTCTTTCTTTCTTTCTTTCTTTCCTTCCTTCCTTCCTTCCTTCCTTCCTTCCTTCCTTCCTTCCTTCCTTCCTTCCTTCCTTCCTTCCTTCCTTCCTTCCTTCCTTCCTTCCTTCCCCCAAACATCTGATGTTTATTCTATGTGGTTCTTACGTTAAGCAGGTTTAAAAAGGTAAAGGTAGTCCCCTGTGCAAGCACCAGTCATTTCCGACTCTGGGGTGACGTTGCTTTCACGTTTTCACGGCAGACTTTTTGCGGGGTGGTTTGCCATTGCCTTCCCCAGTCATCTACCCTTTCCCCCCAGCAAGCTGGGTACTCATTTTACCAATCTCGGAAGGATGGAAGGCTGAGTCAGCTTGAGCCGGCTACCTGAAACCAGCTTCTGCCGGGATCAAACTCAGGCGGTGAGCAGAGAGTTCAGACTACAGTACTGAAAGAGTATTTTTTTTAATGAGTTATCTCAATGCATGACTGACTGAGTGTCCAGTCCCATGTATCATGCAATTAAGCCCTTAGGCTTCAACATTTACATGTCATCCAAACACCAGAAATGGAGTGATAAGGATGAAGCCAACTATTTATGGAGCAGGGATCACTGGGTGTGTATGTGGGTGAGGTATTTGTGAATTTTCTGCATTGTGAAGGGTGGCTGGACTAGATGACCCTGGAGGTCCCTTCCAGCTCCATGATTCTATGACTTTGTTCCTGGCTCTGCACTGAATCGCAGTACATTTCTTATCCCACTCTCTCTCCAAGGAACGCTGAAAAGAATGTCTCTATGGTCTGCCAATCCATTCCCACATCCCATTCTCCTGCAATTTATAATTTAGCAATCCTTTCCCTAATTATAATTAATAAAGACAGGAGTGATTTGCCTGTTTCCTATGGGCTGCTTACTCCCAGCACCTCCAGGCTGTGTTGGCTCCTTCCCCCCCCCCCCCCTCTATTTCAGCATCTGCAAAACAGTCTGCATCGTAGGGCTTTCCGCCCCTCCCCATTGTTTCAGTCTGTTTAGGATTACGACAGTGATGAAGCCCAAAGAGACTCCGGATTGCTGGGAGTTGGCTTTACGGCAGCAGCAAGTTCCTCTAGAGGATTCCTCTATCTCTTACAGGCAGGCAGTAGCTGGGGTCTTTGGGTCTGATTTCCTTGTCCAGCAGGAGAAGTTGAGAGGAGAAAGAGGGAAAGAGGAGGAAATCTCTGCTGATCGCCCACTCCCCAACCAGTGTTCCCTCTAAGCTGCAGAGTCTTGTGAGCAAAATTCTGCTTTGTGAGCTACTGGCCGGGCTTTTTTTGTAGCAGGAACTCCTTTGCATATTAGGCCACACACCCCTGATGTAGCCGGTCCTCCAAGAGCTTACAGGGCTCATATTCCAGGGCCTACTATACGCGCCAGGAGGATTGGCTACATCAGGGATGTGCGGCCTAATATGCAAAGGAGTTCCTGCTACAAAAAAAGCTAGGGTTCCCAAGTCCAACCCCCAAAATATCTGGGGACTTTGGGGGTGGAGCCAGGAGACAATGGGGTGGAGCTAGGGGGGAGGGGGGGAAATGGTGAGCCGCCCCTGCTCAGCTGACGCCTCTTCTCTGCTCGCTGTGGTTGCTCCTCCGAGATGGGCTCAGGCTGAGCCCATCTCGGAGGAGCAGCCACGGCGAGCGGAGAAGAGGCCGCCGTGCCGCTGCCGCCTCGCCCGCTCCGCCTCGGAGGATAAGCTGCGGTGGGAGGGGAGGGGGCAGCAGCAGTGCGGTGCGGCGGCCTCGCCGGCTCCGGGATGCGGCGGCTGGCCATGCTCCCCGGCGCCGTTTCCACCCCCTCCCCGCGCTTCCGGTTTTTTGGGGGAGCGGGGGAAGAGGGTGGAAATCCTGGGGTCCCCCGCCAGGGCGGGAGGGTTGGGAAGCCTAAAAAAGCCCTTGCTACTGGTATTAAAGTTGTGAGCTACTGGCATTAAACTTGTGAGCTACTGCATAAATTTGTGTGCTCCAGGGTCATCCTTCCTGAGCTAAACTAAAAATGTGTGAGCTGGAGGCTAAAAATCTGTGAGCTAGCTCATGCTAACTCAGTTTAGAGGGAACACTTCCCCCCAACCTGTGCTTCTCTTGACAATCCACTTAGAGGGAGATTGGGATACCATATCTTCACAGGGATGTACAAATCTTCAGTGGCAGGGGCTTTTTTTGGTAGCAGGAACTTATTTACATATTAGGCCATGCCTCCCAGATGTAGCCAATCCTCCTGGAGCTCACAGAAGGCCCTGTACTAAGAGCCTTGTAAGCTCTTGGAGGATTGGCTGCATCAGGGGTGTGTGGCCTAATATGCAAAGGAGTTCCTGCTACAAACCTCCCCCCCCCCCTTCAGTGGTATTCTAGTGACAGAGTTGTATGCATTTTTTTAAAAAAAAAAACCACCTGCCATTGGTCAGGTGGACATTTAATCTAGCTTCAGTGCAATATTTTAAAAGCAGTTTAATTAACATGTGAAGACTGATGAAGTATTGGCAGCTTGTCGGAAAATGTCCTGGCTTCTCATTAGAGCCCCGAAGTCTTGGCGCAGTCAACCGGATTTTCATTGGTTCCCCCTTTGCTTTTCAGAGACTTGCTCGGGAGCTTTTGGTTCCTCGGTCCATTATATTTCTTTCCTTTTCTATTCCGGAGGTTTGGAAAGCATCCATCAACGGAGCAACACTTTATACTAGTTTCTGTTTTGACCCTGAATTTCAGGGCAGCCGCTTGCCTTGGTGCACTTGCCATGTTGCTGCCAACACAAGGAGGGTGAGGTGGGGGCTGGCAGGTCTTCAAAGGGGCACAAGGCTTTCAGTAGACTCTCCAGCTCCAGACTGGGAAATACCTGTTACTTTGAGAGGTGGGCGTGACGGACAACTGGGACCATGGAGGAACTGTTGCTAACAAGTATTACTATTACTATTATTGAGATTTGGATTTGATATTGAATATAGAGTATTTATATATATATCGGTTCTAGTTGCTTTACTGTTTTTGCACAGAGAGTTCTTTCATGGGTTGTTAACTTTGAGAGGTGGAGCCTGGTTACTCTCTACTGGCACCGAGTCCCTTTGAAGTGTAGATCAGCACACTTTAGGGAAAAGCAACTTTCTCCCTCCCTCCCTGCCTTCCTTCTCCCTCCCTCCCCTTCTGCTTCCCTCCCTCCCTTCCTTTCTCCCTCCCTCCCCCTCCCTCCCCCTCTGTTTCCCTCCCTCCCTCCCTTTCTCCCTCCCTCCCTCCTTCTCCCTCCCTCCCCCTCCTTCTCCCTCCCTCCCTCCCTTCCTTCTCCCTCCCTCCCTCCTTTCCTTTCCCCCTCCCTCCCCTTCTGTTTCCCTCCCTCCCTTCCTTTCTCCCTCCCTCCCTCCTTCTCCCTCCCTTCCCTTCTGCCTCCCTCCCTTCCTTTCTCCCTCCCTCCCCCTCCCTCCCCCTCTGTTTCCCTCCCTCCCTCCCTTTCTCCCTCCCTCCCTCCTTCTCCCTCCCTCCCCCTCCTTCTCCCTCCCTCCCTCCCTTCCTTCTCCCTCCCTCCCTCCTTTCCTTTCCCCCTCCCTCCCCTTCTGTTTCCCTCCCTCCCTTCCTTTCTCCCTCCCTCCCTCCTTCTCCCTCCCTTCCCTTCTGCCTCCCTCCCTTCCTTTCTCCCTCCCTCCCCCTCCCTCCCCCTCTGTTTCCCTCCCTCCCTTTCTCCCTCCCTCCCTCCTTCTCCCTCCCTTCCCCTCTGCCTCCCTCCCTCCCTCCCTTCCTTTCTCCCTCCCTTCCCCCTCCCTCCCCCTCTGTTTCCCTCCCTCCCTTTTTCCCTCCCTTCCTTCACCCTCCCTTCCTCCTTCTCCCTCCCTTGCCCTCTGCCTCCCTCCCCTCCTCCCTTCCTTCTCCCTCCTTCCCTCCCTCTGTCCTGCAGAAGCCAGAGGACAGGGTGAGTACAGGACAGGGATAGGTGGCAGATGTTTGTGTGTGGAAGGATTTTTGGGGTCGATTTCAGAGCCATCTTTGAGTCATCCTAAAGTGCCAGTCTGTAATCACCCATATTTATCCAGTCCCTTCTTGAAGCTGTCTATGCTTGAAGCCACCACCACCTCCTGTGGCAGTGAATTCCACGTGTCAATCACCCTTTGGTTGAAGAAGGACTTCCTTTTATCCGTTCCAATGGACTTCCTTTTATCCGTTCTAACTGCTCAGCAATTTCATGGAGTGCCCGGGAGTTCGCATATTGTGAGAAAGGAGAAAAGTCCTTTCTCCGCCTTCTCTATCCCACGCATAATCTTGTAAGCATGGTAGGTCAGGCATGAGCTCTGCTGCATTAAAGTCAAGTGCGCTCTGTTAACTAAAGAAGGATCTGGATCACCAAAACCAGTACCCTTCTTACACTTTTGCAGGCCTTTGAAAGCCCATGATGCCAGTCAGAGGGCTGCTGTCATAAAAAATTAAATGTTCCTTCTGCAAGGCCATATTCAATATTTGGATTCTAGTCGGGCTTTTGGCATCCAGCTTTCAATAATTCACCATTCAAGATGTTCCTTTTGGCAGCTTCCTTATTAAGGAGGATGCTTTTAAGTCCCTCTGGGAGAATACAGGCCTGCCTCATCAGCCTTCACATTCAAGGTCTAAAGCAGGTTGCTGAGAAGATCTTTTCTGGATCCTCCAGCTGTTTACACTTTTGTAAGCCATGGAAGAAAAGGGTTTGCAAGAAGCAAAGGCTGTCGATGGCAATGAAATACAGGTGTCGGATGCTTTAACCTGGGAGAGCAACAGAAAAATCCAGGCTGCGTCGTGGAATCGTGGAGTTGGGAGTAAGCAGTGAAGTGGCTAAGTTTGCAGATGACACTAAATTGTTCAGGGTGGTGAGAACCAGAGAGGATTGTGAGGCACTCCAAAGGGATCTGTCGAGGCTGGGTGAGTGGGCGTCAATGTGGCAGATGCGGTTCAATGTGGCCAAGTGCAAAGTAATGCATGTTGGGGTCAAAAATCCTAGCTATAAATACAAGTTGATGGGGTGTGAACTGGCAGAGACTGACCAAGAGAGAGATCTTGGGGTCGTGGTAGATAACTCACTGAAAATGTCAAGACAGTGTGCGATTGCAATAAAAAAGGCCAATGCCATGCTGGGAACTATTAGGAAGGGAACTGAAAACAAATCAGCCAGCATCATTATACCCCTATATAAATCAATGGTGTGACCTCATTTGGAGTACTGTATACAAGTCTGGGGGGTGGGGGGGGGTGGGCTCCCTCTGGGAATCCTACCCCCCCAGGGAAAGTGCATGCGCAATACATAGCCTCTCCTCTCCCGGTGTAGTGAACGCCGCGTGGTCACTGTCTGGCTATGCCTGGCAGATGGTCACTGCAATGGCCTCTCCTGCATTACTGCATCCGTAGCAACACCTTCTCGCTGGTCCCCCCCGTTTTCACAGAGTTTGCTACGTCATGGTGCGACCGAATTGTCCGGCGGTATAACCGGATGGGCAGGCTGGGCCCACCAACTTCGTCAGCCTAAGAGAAGGAAAACTCTAACATCAAACCCGGGCAGATAGAGCTCGTTAATGTAACACCTACCACCTGGAGGACTCACTGCCGGCGTCCCGGCTTACTGGGCCATGGCAGATGACCCCCAGGTGAAAGGGTGGAGCCAGTACCGCGCACACTGCGCTTCACCTAAAAAATTCCTCTGCGCAGGCCTGAAGGGCATATCCACACACACAACCCACAACGCATCAAGTCCTGCAGCGATAGGCAAGGGGCGAAACGGCAGGTGGAAGGTGCCACTGGAAGCCGCAGTCCCGATCCTGCATGTAGGCGGTTCAGGATATTGGTCGCCTGATGCTAACCCGGAGACGAAAGCATCTTTCGGCAGCACCCTGAACGACCAAGCAGCCTTATCTAGGGACAGCACTGCTTGCTCCACATGGAGAGGGGCCTAGAAAAGGTGGCCTAAACAAAGCTCGTCTCCCCCACCCCAGTTGGCTAGCCGCGGTCAACGGGCATCCTTACTTGCGGTCAAAAAATAACAACAAAGAAAAGGCATGCACCTGCCTCACAAAGTGTGCAAAGACTAAAGCTTGCGTGTTGGAACATCAGAACCATGCTTGACACAGTAGGCAGTGGTCGCCCAGAACGACGCTCTGCTCTAGTTGCCCACGAACTTCTCAGGTTGAATATCGACATAGCAGCTCTCAGTGAGGTCCGTTTCCCTGAGGAAGGTAGTCTTCAAGAACACGGTGCTGGCTATACCCTCTACTGGTCGGGTAAGTCAAAGGCTGAGAGCCGCCTTTCTGGCGTTGGCTTCATGGTCAGGAACTCCATTGCCTCCAAACTCGAAAACCTTCCAACAGGTCACTCAGATCGCATCATGTCCATGCGCCTCCCACTTCAAAACAAGCAACATGCAACACTCTTCAGTGTGTATGCCCCAACCCTTCAAGCAGATCTTGCAGAAAAGAACAAGTTCTATGCTGATCTACGCAACCTCGTACAGAAGACCCCTACAGAGGACAAGGTGATCATCCTTGGCGACTTCAATGCCAGAGTAGGTAAAGACTCAGAAGCCTGGAAAGGAGTACTTGGCAAACATGGCATTGGCAACTGCAATGACAACGGATGCCTCCTGCTAGAATTCTGCATGGAGCACCAGCTCACCATCACCAACACTATCTTCCAGCAGAAGAACAGTCTAAAGACAACCTGGATGCACCCACGGTCCAAGCATTGGCACCTTATCGACTACATTCTGGTGCGCCAGAGAGACCTTCGAGATGTCTTACACACCCGAGTAATGCCCAGCGCAGAATGTCATACGGATCATCGTCTTGTACGCTGCAATCTCCGTCTTCACTTTAAACCCACACCCAGGAGAGGAGGTATCCCTCGGAGGAAGTTTCAGGTTGGCAGCCTCCAGTCAGCCAAAGTTAAAGCTGCCTTCCAGGCAAAACTCCAGTCAAGAATTGAGGAACTCAGTTGCCCCACAGACCCTTCTCCAGAAGCACTCTGGGAACACCTAAAAACTACCGTCCTGAAGATCTCTGAAGAAGTCCTCGGGTTCTCCACAAGGAAGAACAAGGACTGGTTTGATGAGAACAATCAAGAGATCCAAGAATTACTGGCAAAAAAGAGATCTGCCTACCAAGCACATCTTGCTCAGCCCTCCTGTCCTGGGAAAAAAGCAACCTTTCGCGCTGCATGTAGCAACCTCCAGCGCAAGCTTCGAGACATTCAGAACGAGTGGTGGACCAAGCTTGCAGAGAGAACCCAGCTGTGTGCAGACACTGGTGATTTAAGAGGGTTCTACGAAGCCCTGAAGGCAGTATATGGTCCATCATATCAGGCTCAGAGTCCCTTGCATAGTGCAGACGGCCAAGTGCTCCTCACAGACAAGACATCCATACTGAACCGGTGGTCGGAGTATTTTCAGGCTCTCTTCAGTGCCAACCGCGTAGTTCAAGATTCAGCAATCCACCTCACCCCACTTCAACCGGTGAAAACAGAGTTGGATGAGATCCCCACCCTAGAAGAGACTGTTAAAGCCATCAAGCAACTGAAAAGTGGCAAGGCAGCAGGAGTTGATGGAATTCCACCAGAGATCTGGAAGCATGGGGGCACAGCACTACATAGCTCACTTCACAAAGTACTTGTCACCTGCTGGGAACAAGGCAAATTACCACA
Organism: Heteronotia binoei; assembly: GCF_032191835.1. NCBI lineage: Eukaryota > Metazoa > Chordata > Lepidosauria > Squamata > Gekkonidae > Heteronotia > Heteronotia binoei. The sequence goes on along the minus strand of NC_083223.1, from coordinate 17,374,449 downwards.
GGACTTTCGCGATGCAATCATCATCACCCTATACAAGAACAAAGGGGAAAAGTCAGACTGCTCCAACTACCGGGGGATAACCCTGCTCTCCATCGCAGGCAAAATCCTTGCCAGAATACTCCTGAACAGACTGGTGCCCACCATTGCAGAAGAACTCCTCCCAGAGAGCCAGTGCGGCTTCAGAGCTAACAGGAGCACCACCGACATGGTATTTGTTCTCAGGCAGCTCCAAGAGAAATGCAGGGAACAGAACAAGGCTCTGTATGTGACTTTTGTCGACCTTACCAAAGCTTTCGATACCGTTAGCAGGAAAGGCCTGTGGCAAATCTTGGAACGTTTAGGATGTCCCCCAAGGTTCCTCAGCATGATCATCCAGCTACACGAAGACCAGCGAGGCCAAGTCAGACACTGCAACGACCTCTCGGAGCCCTTCCCAATAGGCACAGGTGTAAAGCAAGGCTGCGTTCTCGCGCCAACTCTCTTTACGATCTTCTTTAGCATGATGCTTCAAAGAGCCGCAGTAGATCTAGATGAGGACGATGGTGTCTACATCCGCTATCGCACCGATGGCAGCCTGTTCAACCTGAGGCGACTAAAGGCACACTCCAAGACAATGGAAAAACTCATCCGAGAGCTACTGTTTGCTGACGATGCTGCACTCGTCTCCCACTCGGTATCAGCTCTGCAGCATATGACGTCCTGCTTTGCAGAGGCTGCCAAGCTATTCGGCCTAGAAGTTAGTCTGAAGAAGACAGAAGTTCTCCACCAGCCTGCACCCCAGGAAGATTATCACCCTCCCTGCATCACTGTGGGTGAATCAGTTCTGAAGACAGTCCAGCAGTTCAGCTACCTGGGGTGCATCATCTCCTCAGATGCCAAGATCGACAAGGAGATTGACAACAGGCTGGCAAAGGCAAACCGTGCATTTGGCCGACTGCACAAAAGAGTGTGGAGCAACAAGCATCTGAAAAAAGGCACAAAGATCAATGTTTACAAAGCGGTTGTGATGACAACCCTCATCTATGGCTCCGAATCGTGGGTTTTATACCGTCATCACCTGCGACTCCTTGAGCGCTTTCATCAGCGCTGCCTTCGCACCATCCTCAACATCCACTGGAGTGACTTTGTGACCAACACTGAAGTCCTCAAGCGGGCAGAGGTTACCAGCATCGAGGCACTGCTGTTGAAGACGCAGCTGCGCTGGGCAGGGCATATTTCTAGGATGGAAAACCACCGCCTTCCCAAGATTGCCCTGTATGGCGAACTCTCCACCGGCCATCGAAATAGAGGGGCACCAAAGAAGAGGTACAAGGACTCCTTGAAGAAATCCCTTAGCACCTGTCACATCAACCATCACCAGTGGTCTGACCTAGCCTCAGATCGCAAAGCATGGAGGCACACCATCCACCAGGCTGTCTCTTCCTTTGAGAACACACGCATAGCTGGTCTTGAGGACAAAAGGAGATTGAGGAAGAATCGCACTGCTACAGGACCAACCCTAAATCAGACTTTTCCCTGCAGCCGCTGTGGCCGGACCTGCCTGTCCCACATTGGTCTTGTCAGCCACCAGCGAGGCTGCAGCAAACGTGGACTATTGCACCCTTCTTAAATCTTCGTTCGCGAAGCCAAGCCGAGAGAGATACAAGTCTGGTCACCGCACTTCAAAAAGGATGATATAGCATTGGAAAAAGTGCAGAAAAGGGCAACTAGAATGATTAAAGGGTTGGAACATTTTCCCTATGAAGAAAGGTTAAAATGCTTGGGACTCTTTAGCTTGGAGAGACATCGATTGAGGGGTGATATGATAGAGGTTTACAAGATTATGCATGGGATAGAGAAGATAGAGAAAGAAGTACTTTTCTCCCTTTCTCACAATACGAGAACTTGTGGGCACTCAATGAAATTGTTGAGCAGTCGGGTCAGAACTGATAAAAGGAAGTACTTCTTCACCCAAGGGTGATTAACACATGAAATTCACTACCACAGGAGGAAGAGGCGGCTACAAGCATAGACGGCTTTAAGAGGGGACTGGATAAGCCTATGGAGACGAGGTCCATCAGTGGCTATTAGCCACAGATTATCATTGGAATTCTCTATCTGGGGCAGTGATGCTCTTTATTCTTGGTGCTTGGACGGGGGCACATTGGAAGGGCTTCTAGCCCCACTGGTGGACCTCCTGATGGCACTTGTGTTTTTTTGGCCACTCTGTGACACAGAGTGTTGGACTGGATGGGCCATTGGCCTGATCCAACATGGCTTCTCTTATGTTCTTATGTGACACAGAGTGTTGGACTGGATGGGCCATTGGCCTGATCCAACATGGCTTCTCTTATGTTCTTATGTGACACAGAGTGTTGGACTGGATGGGCCATTGGCCTGATCCAACATGGCTTCTCTTATGTTCTTATGTGACAGAGTGTTGGACTTGATGGCCCATTGGCTTGATCCAACATGGCTTCTCTTATGTTCTTATGTGACACATAGTGTTGGACTGGATGGGCCATTGGCCTGATCCAACATGGCTTCTCTTATGTTCTTATGAATCAAAACCAAACACAAAATAGGATGGATTATTCCTTTGGAAGAGATAGCAGCATCCTCACCTCTGGAATGGGCTGCTATCATTCTGCATCCTCCGCGATCCTATGAAGCAGGGTAGTGGAGGATGCAGAATGTGTGAATGGTAGGGTCGCTAGGTCCTCCCTGGCCACCAGCAGGCAGGGGTAGAGAAGCCACCTCCAGGCTAGAGAACACCTGGATATTTGGGGATGGGGCCTGAGGAGGTACCTTGGGGTACAATGCCGTAGAGTCCCATTTTCTCCAGGGGAACTCTAGTCTGGAGATGAAGTATAATTCTGGGGAATCCCCAGGTCCCACCTGGAGGCTGGCATTTATAGGCATGACACAGAAATATCAGAGTAACACTCAGGTCTGGGTTTCCAGGTTGATTTCCAAAATCCAACAATCTTTGCCTGATTGGTCCTTGGGGCATTATAGTTCCTTCGGGCCAAAACACTGCATGGGAGAAACCTGGAGTTTTCCATGGGGTTATCTTCTCTCAAGGGTCCGGTGGAAGTGTCCCAAGTTATGTTGTGAGCTAGACACACTTCCTTCCCTTTGTGTCACCCTGTCAAAACTATAGGCGTTTTCGCACAGAGCTTACCCCGGAGCGACGTCCCTCTTCACTGCGCAGCGTCTACGCGGATTTTGCACCAACTGCTCTGCAGAGCCGCGGCTTTTGCGTCGCTAACGTAAACTGGTTTTTAGCGGTTTACATTTGCGACGCAAAAGGCTCGGCACTTCGCGGCTCTTCCTGGTTCTGCGGAGCAGTTGGTGCGAAATCCGCGCAGACGCTGTGCGGTGAAGAGGGACGTCGCTCTAGGGTAAGCTCTGTGCGAAAACGCCCTATGTGTTTGAAAGAGGGCATTTGCATGCCCATCTGGCAAGCTTTGAAGAGGGTGGCAGCCACACAGACACCTACTCGGCACACTGTAGCCCTCCATGGTGGTAGAAGAAAGTACCTTCAAGCCACAGCAAATATATGGAGGGGTTTCAAGCCAGAGACTAACAGAGATGATTTGCCATTCCCAGTGTTATGTATTGGAACTGGAGTTTGGCCTTAGAACAGCAGAGACTGGAGGCCGTAAAACAATAGCCACCTGGACTCAGGAAGGAGGCCCATCAGGGATCGTTAGGCCAGCTATTAACCTATAGTTGTGTGTAATGGGATGATGGTAATGGGTTTTTGGGTGGGGAGGTTTGCATGAATATAAGCAGGGCTGTTGGTCCTGCCAGACAGTTCTGTTCCTATCTCACTATGCTGAATCACTGAATAAAGTGCTGAACTCACTATCTCTTGGGCGTCCTCATGCTTTGAACCCAGTGCATTTTACCCAGTCTCTGCAGAACAGCCCAGTCCTCCAAGAGCTTACAGTAGGCCCTGTAAGAAGAGCTCTGTAAGCTCTTGGAGGACTGGTTACATCAGGGGGGTGTAGCCTAATATGCAAAGGAGTTCCTGCTACAAAAAAAAAAGCCATGCAGATGAGACTGGACGAGCCTGGTCATGAGTGGTCCTCCATACACTGATGGATTGAACTGAAAATGCTAATGAACTAAACCGAATGATGAAAAAGCAGAGATTTATACCCCGCCCTTCACTAAGAGTCTCAGAGTGCCTTACAATCTCCTTTCCCTCCCCAAAATAGACACCCTGTGAGGTAGATGGGACCGAGAGGGCTCTTTTGATAACTGCTCTTGAGAGAACAGCTCGGAGAGAGTTATGACTGGCCCAAGGTCACTCCAGCAGATGCATGTGGAGGAGTGGGGAATCAAACTGGGTTCTCCCAGATAAGAGCCCACGCACTTAACCACTACACCAAACTGGCTCTGAATGCTGATGGACTGAACTGGGGTGGTCCTCTGTTCGTTGATGGACTGAACTCAAAATGTTGATCATGGAAGGAAAAAAATGGATTAGGTTAAGAAACTTGATCTGAGACTGTTTACGCTCAGTTTACAATTATTGTGAATCAGTTGGAACATGAGAACTTGTGAGGTGGATCCAAGATATACAAGGGAGGACTTTTTCAAAGTAAAAAATTTAAAGAACAAGGAGCTTCCTTGCACCTCTGGAACAAGCAGAAGATCATGCAACATCTCCCACAGTTATTTATAGAAGAAAGTTATTTATAGGAGTGGAGTTATTTATAGAAGAAATACTCACCCAGATGAGTCAAACCTGGGAAATATAAAAAACCTATTTCGAATGCTTAAATATTCATGAGATGATGTTAAAATTGTACAAGCGTGTATTAAGAAGGCGGAAGTTAGATCAATCACAGATGACCTTAAATTTGGAAATATTAAGCAATAGGATAAAATAGAAGTCATCTTTCTTATATTAAAAATTTACGGACCGTTTTCGACAAAATGGCAAGCCAGGGATGATTTAACTCTATAACAACCTTACCTTGTTCACTATTTTCAGTTCTGACATTCAGTTTTTATGGAATTATGTTGCTATTAGAGAATGTACTCAATATGGAAAGAAGCAGTCGTCTCCAACGAACTGTGAGAAAAGTGAGAGTTCATGGAATGGGACTTTCCTACCTCCTCTTCCTGCTGCAACTGATTGCCCCCTTCCATCCAGTTCTCTTCTTAAAGATCAGAGCACATTCATAAACAAAATTGGGGGCAAAGTGCATATAAAAGTAAAGGTAGTCCCCTGTGCAAGCACAAGTCGTTTCTGACTCTGGGGTGACGTTTTCACAACGTTTTCGCAGCAGACTTTTTACGGGGTGGCTTGCCATTGCCTTCCCCAGTCATCTACGCTCCCCCCACCCCCCAGCAAGCTGGGTACTTATTTTACTGACCTCGGAAGTACGGAAGACTGAGTCAACCTTGAGCCGGCTACCTGAACCCTGCTTCCACCGGGATCGGACTCAGGTCGTGAGCAGAGTTTAGGACTGCAGTACTGCAGCTTTACTACTCTGTGCCACGGGGCTCTTTTAAAGTGCATATAGTTAATAATAATAATTAAGTGCCATTAGGTTGCAATCATCTCACGTTTTGGGGGGTTTTAATGCAAGAGATGAGCAGAGGTGGTTTGATTTGCCATTGTCTCCCTCTGCACAGCAACCCTGGTTGGCCTTGGTGGTAGCCAACCTCCAGATACGGCTGGAGATCTCCAATTATTATTCCAAGCGTTTTCCAGGTGACAGAGATCAGTTCACCCAGAGAACTTTGGCAGCTCTGGAAGGTGGACTCTATGGTATTATGCTGAAAATGCCGCCCCCTCAAGCTCCTGCTCCAAAATCTCCAGGTGTTTCCGAACCCAGAGCTAGGAACCTTACTGGTGGTCTCCCTTCCAAGTACTAGCCATGGTCAACTCTGATTAGCTTCCAGTCTCTTACAAGTTGGACTTGGTGGACCTCCTGATGGCACTTGGGATTTTTTTTGGCCACTGTGTGACACAGAGTGTTGGACTGGATGGGCCACTGGCCTGGTCCAACATGGCTTCTCTTATGTTCTTATGTGACACAGAGTGTTGGACTGGATGGGCCATTGGCCTGATCCAACATGGCTTCTCTTATGTTCTCATGTGACACAGAGTGTTGGAATGGATGGGCCATTGGCCTGATCCAACAGGGCTTCTCTTATGTCCTTATGTGACACAGAGTGTTGGACTGGATGGGCCATTGGCCTGATCCAGCATGGCTTCTCTTATGTTCTTATGTGACACAGAGTGTTGGACTGGAAGGGCCATTGGCCTGATCCAACACGGCTTCTCTTATGTTCTTAAGTTCAGGTTAGGCTGTTTGCCCTGGATGGCCCAGGCTAGCCTGATCTCATCAGATCTTGGAAGCTAAGCAGGGTCAGTGGTGGTTAGTATTTGGTTAGGAGATCACCAAGGAAGATCAGGGTCACTACACAAAGGCAGGCAATGGCAAATCAGCTCTGAACTCCTCTTACCTTGAAAACCATATAGGGTCACCATAAGCAGGGATGGAATTCTAGCAGGGGCTCCTTTGCATATTAGGCCACACCCCCTGATGTAGCCAATCGTCCAAGAGCTTACAAAAAAGAGCCTTGTAAGCTCCTGGAGGACTGGCTACATCAGGGGTGTGTGGCCTAATATGCAAAGGAGAGCCTGCTAGAATTCCACCCCGATCATAAGTCAACTGCAAGTTAACGGCATTTCCCACCACCATTTAGGCTGCTTAGCCATAACTAGTACTTGTATGGTAGTGGAGCTGGAAAGAGCTTGTTGGCCAATCTGATAAACTTCTAGTTTCAGGGAAAACACACACAAAATACACTATCAATTGGATCTGACACCATACAAATTGAAATTAATTCAGAGGGCGCCAAATTGACTAGAGCCAACAAAAAGTTCTTTCCTCCACCAACTGACAAATGGTTCCATAGAATGTGTGAGTCTGCGGTTATGTCTACAACGATATATTATGCACAAATGAGAGAAAGGGGGGTCTATGTTTAATAATGTCTTTTGTTTAAAAAGCTTGCCTTTAGAAAGATCAATTCTAGGATGACGTACGACCGTGCGCTCTTTTTAACCTTTATCTACGAAGGTGATGTCTTATGCAGCCACCCAGTCTGTGTATGGAAGACGCGATCATATATATTTTGTTGTACAGCTTTGTGATTTCGCAATATGTCAATTAAAGCATGGAACAAACGGTGGTTTCCGAGCATGCACCGACTACTTTCCCCTCAACCTCAAGGACCTGGCACCAGCCTCAATACATCGAAGGCAAATAAATATAGAACACCCCATGAGGGTTTTTACTGATGCATATACCAAAACAGTTTTTATACTAAACAATATTCAGTGGCATTCCAAAAATCCCCTTCTACAAAAAATTGTACCATGTTCTCTCTTCGTTTGCAGAGCTTCGCAAAGTCCAAGCAATTCCAAAGCGGATACGACTGCTTCCCCGAAACCTGTGTGACTGCAAACGATCTGTGCTGCTGTCCTCTTTCCGGAGTTTTCTTCTTTAGGCAGCTCACCAAAGGGACTGGCATGTCATAAAAAATAATTAGCCAGTTTGGTGTAGTGGCCAGTTTGGTGTAGTGCCAGTTTGTAGAGAGCCAGTTTGGTGTAGTGGTTAAGTGTCCGGACTCTTATCTGGGAGAACCAGGTTTGATTCCCCACTCCTCCACTTGCACCTGCTGGCATGGCCTTGGGTCAGCCATAGCTCTGGCAGAGGTTGTCCTTGAAAGGGCAGCTGCTGTGAGAGCCCTCTCCAGCCCCACCCACCTCACAGGGTGTCTGTTGTGGGGGAGGAAGGTAAAGGAGATTGTGAGCCGCTCTGAGACTCTTTGGAGTGGAGGGCGGGATATAAATCCAATATCTTCTTCATCTTCAATATCTTCTTAAACCGTATTTTAAACAGGGCTTTTTTTGTAGCAGGAACTCCTTTGCATATTAGGCCACACCCCCTGATGTAGCCAATCTTCCTGGAGCTTACAGTAGACCCTGTAAGAAGAGCCCCGTAAGCTCTTGGAGGATTGGCTACAGTGTGGGGTGTGGCCTAATATGCAAAGGAGTTCCTGCTACAAAAAAGCCCTGATTTTAAACATCATTTTAAATACGTATTTTCTGGAATCTTATTCAAGATACTCCCATATATGCTCACTAGATTATTTCAATTGGCTGTGCTCTTGTCCACGTTGAAGGGCAAGGCCTTGATCAGTTGGCATGGCTCCAAAATAGGGTTGGCATCACCAACTTGGGAAATCCCTGATGATTTGGGGGCAGAGTGTAGGGACGCTGGGGTTTGAAGAGGAGAGGGAGATCATTGGGGAAGCTAATCTCTATGATCTGGAGATCAGTCATAATTCTTGGGGAACTTCAAACCCTGCCTGGAGGGTGGTAACCCCACTGGAGTTCCAGCATCTTTTTCTGGCAAAGGAATCAAGGGCTGAGAACAGACGGGCATTCTGGGGCGGCTAGAGGCGTCCCAAATCGGGACAGCTCACAAAGAGTCATCCCGGAGCCTCCACACACTCACTCGCATGCCATCCGCATCCTGTCTGTGAGGCGGCTGGGTGCCTCTGCACAGGAAGGAGACACAGGAAGGAGGCACAGGAAGCCGGATTCCTTTTTTTTTTTTAACCTGGGGGGCAAGCACTGATGTGCACAAGCACTCCAGCGCTCTGAATGGTTCCTTAAAGAAAAAACCCGGGACCAACTTGGAGCGGCTTGGCAGTTCCACACTGCCAAGTCGCCTCACTTGCACCCTTCCCCCTCCAGACGACGGGGAGGCAACTGATGGTCAGCTCAAAAATTTGCTACCGCTTTGGAAGTGGTAGCTTTTTGAGCCAGCCTCGGGCGCCTGGAACAGATTTTTTTGGGCCGACTTCAGAGGCGTCTCTGAGTCAGCCAAAAGTGCTGCTCTGTAATCAGCCAAGGATTTTTTAGTTTGGAGGGTATCTGTATTGGTCTGCCGGAGAACAGTTAGATTCCAGTATCGGTTTCCCAATCCCACATTCCCAGCGGGGGAACTCTCAGTTTTCCAGGGTCCATCCCTCCCCCAGCCAGCTGGCCAGTGCGGAAGCCCTGCCCCCAGGCTCTTTTTTTAGCAGGAGCTCCTCTGCATATTAGGCCATGCCCCCCTGAAGTAGCCAATCTCCCAAGAGCTTAGAGCAGGGGTGTCAAACTCATTTGTTAGGAGGGCCGAATCTGACGCAAATGGGACTTTGTGGGGCCGGGCATGAGTGTCATAAAATATGTCAGGTAGTGGAGATATAAACTTTATCATGGGCACAGACAAACCCAATTAAAGATATTTAAAAAAACTTAAAATACAAACATGCTTAAAACTCTTCCAGCGGTTTAAGTTGAAAAGGTGAGGAACTAGTGGAATTTGGCAATGCGATTTTAAAAATAAAACATCAAGAAAAAGCACAAGGCTCCGACTCTGTGGAAATAATGAAATGGCATTGCAAACTTCTCCCTACCAGTCTACTCAGACTGGCAAAGCCTTTCCAGTATTATATCCTCTTTGGCTGTGGGTTCCCACTTTAAAGTGCTCACTAGGTTAGGTCCATTCAGGAGAGATAAGCTGACTGAAAGCATCAACCCTTGTTTGCAAGGACACAACTCCAGGAAGCATGAGTTTCAGCTAGCTATAGGAAAGCTGAAAATGTAACCATCTCCAATCCATTTGAAACCATTGCAGAGTACAGACAAAGCTGCAAGGAAAATGTGGAATGGATCTTAAAATCCACCCCACGTTTTCCTTGCAGCAACCAGCAAAGAAAAGCAGGAAGAACCTGGGACTCAACCTGCAAGCTTCAAAGGGTGCTTCAAAGAGCCTTTGAAGCTCCCAGGCTGAAACTGAAAGAGTCTCAGCCTGGAAGCTTCAAAGAGCCTGGGAGCTGTAAGAGCCTAGGAGCTTCCAAGGGTAAGGGCAGAAGGGGGAGGGGGGGGGAGAAAAGAGTCCCGTGGGCCTGATCAAAGCCTTGGGCGGGCCGGATCCAGCCTGCGGGCCGGGTGTTTGACACCCCTGGCTTAGAGGGCTCTTAGTACAGGGCCTACTAGTCTAGGAGGACTGGCTACATCAGGGGGTGTGGCCTAATATGCAGAGGAGTTCCTGCTAGACAAAGAGACCTGCTGCCCCCACAGCCACCATGTGCCTTTAGATCTCCCTGGTATTTAGAAGCCTGCAAACTTGTTGCATTTTAAAGTGTATGTGTGCACCTTTAAAGCTGCATTGGGAGGGGCAGGCAGCAGAGCCACATGTATGTGAGAGAGTGTGAGAATGGAGTTCCTCTGCTTGCTTTGGTTTCAGACGTCTTTGTATAGGAACCAGAGCCAGTAAGTGTGTGTGCATCTGTGCTTGTTTTGGATTCGTTTTCAGGTATCTTTGTATAGAAACCTATTTATGGGATGGAGTCAGGGGTCATTTTGTAGGGGAAAAGGCGCAGAAGCTCAGTAGCATATCTCATTTGCATATGCCCTGGGATCTGTGTGCAGCAGGGAGAGTATTCCCCACTGCATGCAGACCCTGGCCAGAGATTCAGGAGCTGTGCTCCTGTGAGCCCCTGCTGAATTCAAGCTCGGGATGGAGGAAAACTCCACCTCTCCCTCTTTTCATTTGCCCGTGTTAATCTTAAGAAGTTGGTTGGAGATACAGCAGCTCCTGTGTGCAAAGCCCCAGTGAGATCACAAAAGTGCATGCTTGCAAGCTCTGTTTTATTTTGGCTGCTTTGTTAGTGTGGGTTCACTTTCATTTAATAATAATAATAATAAAATTTTATTTATATCCCGCCCTCCCCGCCGAGGCAGGCTCAGGGCGGCTAACAACATGCCCATACAGGAATTTATACAAAACTTTAAAATCAACATTAATCTTAAAACCATTCTAATTTACAGTTAACATAAATTGGCAATAACAAGAGGCATTTCTGGTGCTATTCTGTCGGTTAGCATGATGGCGCGAGTCACTTAGGCGAGAGTCACTTAGATGAACCCATCAATCCATTAATCCTTCAATCAGCAGTCCGCAAAGGCCATCCTGAAAAGGGTGGTCTTGCAGGCCCTGTGGAATTGGTCGAGGCTCCGCAGGGCCCGCACCTCTTCCGGGAGCTGGTTCCACAGGCATGGAGCTACGATAGAGAAGGCCTGTGTGTGGTTGTTCCGCAGTTTCGCCTCCTTTGGCCCGGGGATAGCCAGCTTGTTCTTCCCCACTGACCTCAGTGCTCTCTGGGGCTCGTATGGAGAAAGACGGTCCCTCAGGTAGGCAGGTCCTCGACCATATAGGGCCATTTACTGGAATAGTTGGGGGAACAAGGAAATGAAAACTGTTCAGGGGAATTGCACTGCTGTATTTTTATTTATTTTAGGGAATGGGAAAGTCTCCGGGCTCCTCCCCCAAAGTCTCCTGGCTCCACCCCCAAAGTCTCCAAGCATTTTCTGAGTTGAACTTGGCAACCCTATTCCAGTAACACATCAGAGACCAAGAAGAGTTTCACGGTACAAGCTTGGCGACTTGAAACTTTTCTCGGTTTTTAATGTGCTACCGGACTTGACTCTATGGATTCTTTAGGTTATTAATCTGAACCACATTAGCTGAAATGGGAAGGCAATAGAAGAAGAAAAACACCTAATTCAACACCTAATTCAAAACACCTTCAAAATGGATGGGGTTTTGACCAATCAGCTATTCTTGCGGTGCTTGACTCGCTGCCAGCTCAGCCTTTTAATTTCCAGAGAGCAGATATTTGTCTCTCTGTCTTCAAAATGTGGTTGCTGTCGCCTGAGTGACATTAGATAAAACCTAACAAAGGGCAGCGTTGCAGCTTTCCCACTGATAATCCCTTCATGGTTACGTCCAAGACCAAGTCCTGGAAAAGAGCCAGGCCAGCCTGTGAATGTCTTCTATGTTTACAAGGATTTTATCCTGAGTGCTTAAATTTACAGTGATCTAGCCTAGTATTATCTGGGTCTTCTTGTTTGCTTTCATGTATCTACTAGATTAATTGTATCATTTACTCCATAAAGACCTGGAAAATCTGGATGTAAATGAAGTATTCAGCGGGCTGAGCCTTTTCATCAAGAGTTCTCCATGATATGTAAAAAATTTGTACAGCAAATGAAGTATTTGGGTGATTTTATTTATTACTGGGGTGTCAAACTCATTTGTTACGAGGGCCGGATCTGATATAAATGAGACCTTGTTGGGCCAAACCGTGTGGGGTTGGGTTGGGACATGTTGAGCTGGGCCACGTGTGTACCTAATTAAGAGTAGGTAGCAGAGATATGAGCCCCATGGCCCAGAGTGGTAAAGCTGCAGTACTGCAGTCTGAGCTCTCTGCTCACAACCTGAGTTCGATCCTGGCGGGTTCAGGTAGCTGGCTCAAGGTTGACTCAGCTTTCCATCCTTCTGAGGTCGGTAAAATGAGAAGTGGCAAGCCTCGTAGTGGATGGGAAAGGGTGCCCCCTGACTTTTTAAAAAGCCCCCCGACTTGTAAAATCCTGGCTACGGCCCTGATTTTACCCCATTTAAGCAACAGGTCTGCTCAACTGCCATCTTCCATACTTTCTGTGGCAATTCAAATCCTGCAGTCCTCTCCGTGGTGTTTATGATGATGGTATTGGATTTATATCCCACCCTCCACTCCGAATCTCAGAGTCTCAGAGCGGCTCACAATGTAGTTTTGTGTGCATATTTTTGCTGCTGCATTGGCAAGACGGTGTTTACAGCTCAATGCCGAAATACTTAGGTATATGTTTGTGTGTAAGTCGGGTGCCGTTAAGGTAGACCTTCAGTTTACGGTAGGGGAGATTGTTATTGAGATGAAAACGGGAGCATTCTGTTATTCCTGGGCTTGGGATAAGTCAACATTTGCAGTAGAAGTCAGCCAAAATTTCAAGGTCCCAAGTCAGTATTTCCTCAGACCTTTCAGCTGATTAGTGCCTTGCTGCCATTGCCATGTCATCAGCATAAGCAAACTTCCTGGATATTATCTTGGGAACATCAGAGATGGAATGCTTGTGTTTTGTTTTTGTAGCAAGAACTCCCTTGCATATTAGGCCACACCCTGCTGGTGTAGCTAACCTCCTGGAGCTTACAGTAGGCCCTGCACTAAGAGCATGGGTGGAATTCTAGCAGGAGCTCCTTTGCATATTAGGCCATATCCCCCTGATGTAGCCAATCCTCCAAGAACTTACAGTAGGCCCTGTAAGAAGAGCCCTGTAAGTTCTTGGAGGGTTGGCTACATAAGAGGGGGTGTGGCCTAATATGCAAAGGAGTTCCTGCTACAAAAAAAAAGCCCTGCAGAGATGTATGGACTGAAAAGAACCAGAGTGAGGACCGAGCCCTGGGGCAGGCTGTTATTCAGTTTCTTCTGCTTGCTGACTGACTGACCCACAATTCCTTGGAAAGTTCTATCACTCAACGTGCTATTTAGGAGTCTACATAACGTTTTGCAGGGGGAAACTTATAAAAAACTTGTACAGCAGACCATCCCTCCAGACTGCATCATGAGCAGCATTGTGTTGGGATGTGAATGACTGCATGTGGCTTTGAAGAAACCAAGGTTTTTATAAAGCTTTTCTTAGCTAAGGCGATATAAGTCATCCTGAAGCTGCTATCTCTCTGCCCTGATAATGTCTCAAATCAAACTCTGCTTGTAGCTCCAAAACGATCGTTTCCCGCTCACCCTGCCTGAGCTATGGTGTCTGTAATAAGAGCAGCAGGCTGAGTCTTATCTTCAAGAGTTCTCCTTGCTATATGCAGGAAAACTGGCCAATAGAAACAAAGCCCCAAGTATTGTGGGAACTGTACAGAATTATCCTATTCCAGGAGTGGTCAAACTTGCTTAATGCAAGAGCCACATAGAATAAACATCAGATGTTTGAGAGCTGAAAGACATGAGCATGAGATGTTTGAGAGCAACAAGACAAAAGAGGGAAGGGTGGAAAGAAAGCAAAGATGGGGAGAGAGAGGTGGGGAGAAAGCAACTTTTGCATCCCTAACATAAACTGGGTTTTTTCGCGATTTACATTTGCGATGCAGAAGCCCCGGCACTTCCTGCTTCTGCGGAGCAGATGGTGGGAAATCCGAGCCGACGCTGCGCGGGGAAGAGGGACGTCACTCCGAGGTAAGCTGTGTGGGAAAACGGTTAAAGTCTTCTGCTAGTGTAGATGCGCACTCCTCTTAGCGATACTCCCCTTGGCAGGCCTTGAATTCAGCAGGAGCTCACAGGAGCACAGCTCCTGAACCTTTCTGAGGGTTCCCCCTTCTCCTCCCCCACCTTGTCCATGGAACAGTAGGTGCAGATGCATAGCAATTCCTGGATGAGCTCCACCACCTATTTTTCTACAAAACGACCCCTGCCCCTTGGTCTTCTTAAAGACACAGTCAATAATATCCTATTTTGCAGAATCCAATCCGGTCACCACCAATGAAATTCTTGAATGCTGACAGCTGAAAAGCTGTCTTATTTTTTGAAAACCATGGCTGATGTAACCAGACTGACTGTTATTCTTCAATAACTAGTAGCATGCAACTTCAATAACACAAATAAGTGGCAACAAGCACCCTGGGTTTCAATGTGTGTTTCCATAAAGGAACCTTCTTCTGGCCACAACTTAAATGGAACCTGTGCTCCAGGCTACAGCTCACAAACTTTTTACACCTTACATCGGCATGCTCAGTTCTCCTTCAGGTGAGGCCTGTAGAGCTCCGGCTTTTACAGTTGACCTCCAGATGACAGAGGTTGATTCCTCTGGAGAAAATGGCTGCTTTGAAGGATAATCTCTATGGCAGTGTACCATGCTGAGGCCCTTCCCCTCTCAATCCCCGCCCTCCCTCTCCAAGCTCCACCTCAAAAATCTCCAGATATTTCCCAACCCATAGCTGGCAGCCCTAACTATTTGCCATAATATACAACAGTGTATAGAAAAAAACTGCAAGAATAAGAATAAGAATACAAGAATAAGAATAGGATTGCTGGGAAAAACATCAACAACCTCAGATATGCAGATGACACCACTCTAATGGCAGAAAGTGAGGAGGACCTAAAGAACCTCTTGTGGAGGGTGAAAGAGGAGAGCACAAAAGTAGGCTTGAAACTCAACATAAAAAAACCCTCATATCATGGCATCCGGCCCCATCGCTCCTTGGCAAATAGACGGGGAAGATGTGGAAGTAGTGACAGACTTCGCATTCCTGGGTTCCAAGATCACTCAGATGGTGACTGTAACCATGAAATTAAAAGATGTTTGCTCCTTGGGAGGACAGCTATGGCAAACCTAGGCAGTATAATAAAAAGTAGAGACATCACACTTCCAACAAAAGTCCATACAGACAAAGTGATGGTATTCCCAGTAGTAGTAATGTACAGCTGTGAGAGCTGGACCATAAGGAAGGCCGAGTGCAGAAGAATAGATGCTTTCAGGTTGTGGTGCTGGAGAAGACTCTTGCGAATCCCTTGGACTGCAAGAAGATCAAATCAGTCAGTCTTAAGGGAAATCAACCCTGACTGTTCCCTGGAAGGTCAGATGCTGAAGCTCAAATACTTTGGCCACCAAATGAGAAGGGAGCACTCCCTGGAGAAGACCCTGATGCTAGGAAAGACAGAAGACAAAATAAGAAAGGGACGGCAAAAAATGAGATGGCTGGACAGTGTTACTGATGTAACTAACATGAATTTGAGCAGACTTTGGTGGATGGTGGAAGACAGGAGGGCCTGATATGACTTGGTCTATGGGGTCACAAAGAGTTGGACGCGACTGAACAACAGCAAAAAACAACAGGTGCCAGTGTGTATAGAAAAAACTACAAGAATAATTACCAGTAAACAATAATACCTTCACACATTCCAGTGTGTACATATGCTCCAGTCCAGGGGTGGCCAATGGTAGCTCTCCAGATGTTTTAGCCTACAACTCCCATCAGCCCCAGCCATTGGCCATGCTGGGTGGGGCTGATGGGAGTTGTAGGCAAAAAACATCTGGAGAGCTACCGTTGGCCACCCCTGCTCTATTCAGTGCAATTCAGATAAACATTCATCAAATACAGACATATTTGCAGCCACTCAAAGCTGAAACACAGGGTACTCTTCTCTCCCCGCAAAAAGTCTTATTTCAAACTACTACTCAAAGTTCCAGCAGGCGAATGCGTCCATAGAATCAATTCGTTGGTCTGCAACTTTGGGTGGGGGCTTCCAGTGTTCAGCTGCAAACGCAATTCCAACTGAGAGAGTAAGGAACCGTATTCCCAGGATTTTCCACGGTTTCGTATCCCCGGTCCTTCCTCAGCCTTTTCTCTCAAAGACGCTGTTTCTCGGAGCCACAGTACACATATTTCATATATGGATCCACGCATGTAATTCAAAACCTGTTTCCAGCTCTTCCCAGGGCATTTGGATTTTGGCAGCCCAACCAGAACCTGAATTAATCTGTGCTATATCGCCTATGGAAATTGTTCCTTACTGACTACTCCAAACTCTGTGTCTGTATCTGACAAAGAGAGCTGTGTTTCTCAATAGCTTATGCTACAATAAAATTTGTTAGCCTTAAATGGGGCTATTTTTGAGCAGGAATGCACAGGATCACAGTTCCGGCTGGCGTGGCATCAGGGGTGTGGCCTAATATGCAAATGAGATCCTGCTGGGCTTTTTCTACAAAAAGCCCTGCATGAAACAATGGCGGTGTCAGGGGATGTGGCCTAATATGCAAATGAGTTCCCGCTGGGCTAATTTTTTTTTTAGCAGGAACGCACAGGACCACAGTTCCAGCTGGCTTGGTGTCAGAGGGTGTGGCCAAATATGTAAATGAGTTCCTGCTGGGCTTTTTTTACAAAAAAAAGCCCTGGTCTTAAAGGTGCTACTAGACTTGTTACTATTTTGCAGCAACAGACTAACATGGGTAACTCTTCATCTGTGTCTGGAGGGATCTTTAGATGTGGACTGTGGGGGAAAACTGTTATCCCTTTCAATCCATATGTTCACTTCCAAAGCTAATCCTTGCGTATCCCTCCTACTTAAAAGATTTGTTCCTTTATTATTTTAAACATTTCTATGTCACGTTTCCACCCAGTTCGGGTCCCCTGAAGTACCAAACATTAAAACATTTCAAAAAGTAAATTATTAAAACATTTTGGTCGTTAACATTTCAAATGAGCTGGTCCGTTGTTCCCGGAATGAGATCAAAACAAAACACATCAATCCATGTCAGCTAGTGCAAAACCAGGCTAGGAGTGCCAGCACTGAACCGCTGACAATCTATCCAATCTACCTCATGTACCATCTGCCAATGAAGCGTTTGCAGCTCTGCTCTCGTCTGCGCCTGCTGAGGAACAACATTTGCCGTCGCCAGTCCTCCTGATTCTTTCCACCCCTTTAGAAGTTTTCTTTATCTTCTTCTAGTGAACCAGAGTGGCGTAGCATTTAGCATCAGACTAGAATTTAGGAGATTTGATTTGAGTTCAGGTTGCCAGTCCCCAGTTTGGGCCAGAGGATTTCCCAATTTGGAGCCCCTCACCCCACTGAAGAGCTATCAGAAAATGAGGAGGGATGACCATGGAGCTCTCCTCTCTATGTTGGGAATTACTGCCCTCCTCAACAGGCAAGAAGCAGGAAATAAACACGAGGTGCCTATGTAACCAGGAAGTGATGTAGGCAGGGCTTGAATGCAGCAGGAGTTCACAGGAGCACAGTTCCTGAACCTCCAGCCAGGGTCTGCACGCAGTGGGGAGTTCTCTTGCCACTGCATACAGATCCCGGGGCATATGCAAATGAGATATGCTATTGAGCTTCTGCACCTTTTCCCCCCATAAAATGATCTCTGGATGTGGGCACATCGCTGACATCAGGGACAATGCTCTGTTTTTTGGGCAAAACTCTACGGTAGAAGTAGCTTCAAACTATAGAGTTTTGCCCCCAAACTAGAGCATCTACCCCACTGCACCACCAACGTGCCTACATCACTTCCCCATGACTTAAGCACATTGTGTTTATTTCCTGCTTCTTCCTCCTTGCTCCCAGAAAGGTAAGACCCATTCCCCACCCACTGATCCGATGAATCTGGAAACCCCAGTTCGAATCCCCACTCTGCCATTGAACCTTAGGTCAGTCACTCACTCTCAGCCTAACCTACCTCACAGTTACCAACAGGGCTTTTTTTGTAGCAGGAACTCCTTTGCATATTAGGCCACACCTCCCTGATGTAGCCAATCCTCTAAGAGCTTACAGGGCTCTTAGTACAGGGCCTACTGTAAGCTCCAGGAGGATTAGCGACATCAGGGGTGTGTGGCCTAACATGCAAAGGAGTTCCTGCTACAAAAAAAAGCCCTAGTTACCAATTATGATGCATGTCAGATCGTGAGAGAAAAAAATTACTTCGTGTTTATAGCTCAGGACAGCAAAGCCATTGGCCCTGTCTATGCTCTTTGAAGCTTCCTGTTTTCTCTGCATCAACTAATGAAAGAGGGCATGGGTTGAAATCAGATCGGGCAGCAGCATTTGGTAAACCACCTTCAATCTGCCATTAAATATTTTAATACCACACCAAGTCCATGCAGCAGAGCTTAAGGTTGAAGAGGCCCATTTATTCCTGTTTGGATGCAGGAAAGACTGAAAAAGAAAACGACCGGTTTGTATTCTCGGCCCGCCTTGTAGAATTGATTGAGAAGTTCAGGATCTTTCTGTTGTTTGGGCGGCAGGCAATTTATGTCGCTAAAACAATCTAATCAAGAGACCGAATAGCCTTTGAATAGAGATCAGGCGATTGACTTCATTATCCGCCATTGCGAAAGCGAAGGCAACACAAATTGCTCGGAAGCCGAGGCTCAGCAAAACTCATCTCTCTGTCTGTGTCTAGATATGTTTCCATAGAATGGGCATTCGGCAAGTTCAGCAAAAACTGTAATGCGTTAAGAATATCATCAGGCCTTAAACGCGCAGATCCAAGCGCATAAGAAAGCATTGGTTGCTGTACATGACCTTGTCCTTATTTTTGGATGTCTTTCAGGTGCAGAAACGGCGTTGAGGTGCAATTAATTCTCAGTGTAATTATTCCTTGTTTTAGCCGAGGGGCTGCTCACTATACCTGGATGTTTTGCAATATTTAATTTATTTATTAATTAAATACATAACAGACTTGTAACTAACAAAAGGGGAAAAAACAAATTATGTCAGAATTCCATACTTAGTTGCATCAATATCTATTCATACAGAGGCAAAGAGTGAACAAAATTCCATATCTTTAAACACAAAACCCCCTCTGATTTGTAAATTTACCTTATTTTCTCCAATACCTTTAAACTGGTTAACCTTAATATGTATTATTTCACCTTACATTATTTGTAACCAAGCTTCTTGCTTAGATTTCCCATTTATAAAAGCCATTAATATGTCTGAGATTATGGAGAGCCAGTTTGGTATAGTGGTGTAGTGGTTAAGTGTGCAGTGTAGTGGTTAAATGCATGGACTCTTATCTGGGAGAAGCGGGTGTGATTCCCCATTCCTCCACTTGCAGCTGCTGGAATGGCCTTGGGTCAGCCATAGCTCTGGCAGAGGTTGTCCTTGAAAGGGCAGCTGCTGTGAGAGCCCTCTCACCCCCACCCACCTCACAGGGTGTCTGTTGTGGGGGGAGAAGATATAGGAGATTGTAAGCCGCTTTGAGTTTCTGATTCAGAGAGAAGGGCAGGGTATAAATCTGCAGTCTTCGTCTTCTGATTCAGCTATATCTAAAATCCTATCCGTTCATCTGTTTCAGGTATCTTACTTTCCTTCCAATATCTTGCATAGAGAATTCTGGCTGCAGTTATCCTATGTATTACTAGGTGCCAGTTCTCTTTCCCAATTTATACAAGGCTCTTTTTTAGTTAATTTACATAGCAGCTTGCACTGTTCTGATCGCCTCCATTTTACCCTCACAACAACCCTGTGAGGTAGGTTAGGCTTAAGAGTGTGGGATCGGCCCATGGTCACTTAGCAAGCTTCCATGGCAGGCTGGGAATCTGAACCCTGAGTCTTCCAGATCCTAGTCTGACACTGTAACCTACTGGTGCCCAAAGGCAGCATGGCACCTGCTAACCCCTTTCCTGGTACCCACCAAGTATTTTTAGAAAGTGGGGGGTGCCAGACAAGGCTTTTGTCCTGCTCAAGTAAAGGGGATAGCCAGGGCTTTTTTTGTAGCAGCAACGCCTTTGCATATTAGGCCACACCCACCTGATGTAGCCAATCCTCCAAGAGCTTACAGGGCTCTTAGTACAGGGCCTACTGTAAGCTCCAGGAGGATTGGCTACAGCAGAGGGGCGTGGCCTAATATGCAGAGGAGCTGCTGCTAGAATTCCACCCCTGTAGCCAATCCTCCAAGGGCTTAGAGGGCTCTTAGTACAGGGCCTACTGTAAGCTCCAGGAGGATTGGCTACAGCAGAGGGGCATGGCCTAATATGCAGAGGAGCTGCTGCTAGAATTCCACCCCTGTAGCCAATCCTCCAAGGGCTTAGAGGGCTCTTAGTACAGGGCCTACTGTAAGCTCCAGGAGGATTGGCTACAGCAGAGGGGCATGGCCTAATATGCAGAGGAGCTGCTACTAGAATCCCACCCCTGTAGCCAATCCTCCAAGAGCTTACAGGGCTCTTAGTACAGGGCCTACTGTAAGCTCCAGGAGGATTGGGTACATCAGGGGGTGTGGCCTAATATGCAAAGGAGTTCCTGCTACAAAGAAAGCCCTGGGGATAGCTAGGTCAGATGTCTGAAAAATGAAGACAGCTACAGAGAGCCAGCATGGTTAAGAGCTGCAGAGTGTAATATGGAGAACCAGGTTTGATTCCCCACTTCTCCACATGCAGCTGCTGGGTGACCTTGGCTCAGTCACAAGTTTTCCTCAGAGCTCTTCTCTCAAGAGCCGTTTTCTCTCAGAGCTCTCTCAGCTCCACCCTGTCTCATGGGGTGTCTGTTGTGGGGAAAGGAAGGAAAGGAGATTGTAAGCCACTTGGAGACTTTGAGCAAAGGGCAGGATATACAGTAAATCTAGACTCTTCTTTTGCTTACGCCAAAGGGTGTTCCTAATAGGGTTGCTAGGTCTAGACTGGGAAATACTTGGAGATTTTGGGAGAGAATCCTGGGGAGGGAAGAGATTTTGGGAGAGAATCCTGGAGGGGAGATCCCTCGGCAGGGTACAACGCCATAGAGTCCACCCTCCAAAGCAGCCGTTTTCTTCAGGGGAACTGTGAGGTTTTGCTCAGATTCATCCAAGGAGGCTTCTCTGGTGAATGCAGAAAAAGCTTTTCTTGAAAGATCATCAGCAGACACTTGGCTAGGGTATCCAGGGGTGAAATTCTAGCAGCAGCTCCTTTGCATATTTGGCCACACACCTCTGATATAGCCAATCGTGGAGGATACACAAGGGTGTATGGCCTAATATGCAAAAGAGCTCCTGCTAGAATGCCACCCCTGCATTTAACCTTTTATTTGTGTTTAGTTCTTAGCACAGAGCACTTTTACTTGCAGTAACAGAAAGTAAAGCTCTTTGTACAGTTAAAAGTCAGGGTTTATTATCCAAAGATACGCACATAGACTCCGTTAAATAGACTGCAGATGTATTATACAATTGTTTAAAGAAGTCCTCCTTTCCAGGGCTTTCTTTGAGCAGGAACACACAGGAATGCAATTCTGGCTGACTTGGTGCAGGGAGTGTGACCTAATATGCAAATGAGTCCCTGGTGGGCTTTTTCTACAAAGAAAAAAGCCCTGTTCCTATCCAGCCACGTCGGTAGAGTTGTCAGCTCCGGGTTAGGAAATACCCGGAGATTTGGGGGTGGAGCCTGAGAAGGGTGGGGTTTGGGGGAGGAAAGGGTCTTCAATGCCATAATAATGCCGTAGAGTTCACCTTCCAACGCGGCTGTGTTCTCCAGGTGAACCAATATAATTGCAGGAGATCTCCAGCTAGCCCCTGGAGGTTAGCCACAAAAGATTTATTTATTTTATCACATTTCTATCCCGCCCTCCCTTGATGGACTCAAGGGCGGCTAACACCAAGTAAAAATGACATGCATTTAAAAACAAAATATACAATAAAACCATAAATACATAATTTATAATCTGCAGAAGGTCCAAGATGTACGTCAATGTTAGTGCTTATTATTTAGCGCTACATCCATTGGTGTTTCCAGTTGTTATCTTGCGCTCTGAGAATCCACATACTGGTATCGGTTAAGCTGTAAATGCTGTGGAATGGCAGGTGCCTCCCCTTAACTGTTAAAAGCAAGTCTGAACAATTCAGTCTTGCAGACCCTGTGGAACTGTGGCAGGTCCTGCAGCCCTCAAAAGTGTTAGAAGGGAAATATAGAAAAGTTCTGTATGAAGATCGATGCTGTTCTTGTGCTATGGGAGAGGTGGAGTCGATGATTCATATGTTTTTTCGATGCCCATTCCACCAAGCATATAGGGACAGGCTTGTTTCCCCGTTTGTAGTCAAACCAATAGCAGATGCCGACGGGGTGTGTTTGGAGAAACTTTTGGTGGATGCAAGTCCATCTATCTCTAGACAGATGGACTTGCATCCACCAAAAGTTTCTAGACAGATAGCTAAATTCTTCCATTACCTGGTGAAGTTCCATACTAAGAAACAAGAAATGGTAGGTTTTGTATGATCTGTTTGAATTTTAGGTTATAAACGATCATATATATTCGGATTTAAAGGATTTTATATTAATTTGAACTGATTCTGGATTTTAAAATTGGTTAAATTATATTTTAGTTATCCCCGACCTGTGTAGGTGCGGAAAAGTTTTAAGTATTTTATTGTATTTTATGTATTTTAGGAGGGGTTTTACATGATGTGTTATAATTTTTATATTGGTCTATGACCGTAATAAAAAGTTCATTCATTCATTCAGGTCCCGCAGGGCCCTGATGTTTTCGGGGAGGGTCGTTCCACCAAACAGGAGCTGCCGCTGAAAAAATCTCTAGCTCTGGTGGTGGACAGATGAGCTTCCTTCCTTTTTGCTACTATACTCTATTACGATTATTATTTTTCTAACGTATAGTTACATTTTCCAATAGGAACGTCAATCATCAGTTCCGATAGAGCCAAGTGAGCAGCCGTGTTGGTCTGAAATAGCTGAACAAAGCGGGAGTCCAGTGGCACCTTTAAGACCAACCAAGTTTTATTCAGAACGTAAGCTTTCGTGTGCTCTCTAAGCACACTTCATCAGGCGAGGGGGTCAGGTATTGTGATACCTGACCCCCTCGTCTGATGAAGTGTGCTTAGAGAGCACACGAAAACTTACGTTCTGAATAGAACTTGGTTGGTCTTAAAGGTGCAACTTGACTCTTGCTTTGTTTGAATAATCAACTCTGTTATCAATTGCACGGTCCACATCCGTTGCGCAGTCCAAACTGTGAATTTAAAGAGTCCGTTAAAGTGCAAGCGTCTTCTCAACCTCTCAAGAGAGCAGGCAAACCAGTTTGGTGTAGTGGTTAAGTGTGTGGACTCTTATCTGGGAGAACCAGGTTTGATTCCCCACTCCTCCACTTGCACCTGCTGGAATGGCCTTGGGTTAGCCATAGCCCTGGCAGAGGTTGTCCTTGAAAGGGCAGCTGCTGTGAGAGCTCTCTTAGCCCCACCCACCTCACAGGGTGTCTGTTGTGGGGGAGGAAGGTAAAGGAGATTGTGAGCCGCTCTGAGACTCTTCGGAGTGGAGGGCGGGATATAAATCCAATATCTTCATCTACCTCACAGGGTGTCTGTTGTGGGGGAGGAAGGGAAAGGAGATTGTGAGCCGCTCTGAGACTCTTCGGAGTGGAGGGCGGGATATAAATCCAATATCTTCATCTACCTCACAGGGTGTCTGTTGTGGGGGAGGAAGGGAAAGGAGATTGTGAGCCTCTCTGAGACTCTTCGGAGTGGAGGGCGGGATATAAATCCAATATCTTCATCTACCTCACAGGGTGTCTGTTGTGGGGGAGGAAGGGAAAGGAGATTGTGAGCTACTCTGAGACTCTTCGGAGTGGAGGGCGGGATATAAATCCAATATCTTCTTCTTCTTCTTCTTCTTCTTCTTCGTGCTTGTTTTTCCCTCTCTGCTGTGTTGTTGGTGTGTGTGCTAGTGCTTGTACTCTGAAGGCCCCTCTGTTGTATCAGCGGCATGCAGCCAGTCACCATCTTTTTTTGCAAATCCTGTTACAGTAAAAGGTCACTGGAAGCAAACTCCCAACGACGGGAGAGGATTATTTATTTCTCAAATGTCAGCCAACACTGCTGAGCGTGACATGAAGCTCACAGGTTATCTGAAGTACACCTAAGGTTGCCAATGGCAGGTTGGGAAATTCCTGGAGATTTGGGGCAGGGTGGATCATGGGGAGAAGAGGGAGCCTAGCAGGATAGGATGCTGAAGGGGTGGGGGGGAATCCTTTTATTGTAAAGTGAGTTCAGCCAACTCTGAATCAACTAAGAACGCTTTATTGCAAGAAGAAACAGTCACAAAGGAACACAGGCACTTCACTCACTATATACACTCTGGCCATGGTTAACCATGCCCTCCTAGCAGGCAACAGTTAGAATCATAGAATCATAGCGCTGGAACAGACCTCCAGGGTCATCTAGTCCAACCCCCTGCACAATGCAGGAAACTCACAAATACCTACCAAAAATGCACAGGATCCGCATTGCTGTCAGATGGCCATCTAGCCTCTGTTTAAAAACCTCCAAGGAAGGAGAGCCCACCACCTCCCGAGGAAGCCTGTTCCACTGAGGAATCGCTCTAACGGTCAGGAAGTTCTTCCTAATGTTGAGCTGGAAACTCTTTTGATTTAGTTTCAACCCATTGGTTCTGGTCCTACCTTCTGGGGCCACAGAAAATAATTCCACACCATCCTCTATAGGACAGCCCTTGAAGTACTTGAAGATGGTGATCATATCACCTCTCAGCCGCCTCCTCTCCAGGCTAAACATGCCCAGCTCCTTCAGCCTTTCTTCAGACCCCTCACCATCTTCGTTGCCCTCCTCTGGACCTGTCACTTGTATTGGCTCACTCCAGAATCCTTCATTTGCGTCTCTTTGTTAAAAGTTGTTACATGCCTAGCATCCTGATTGGACAGTTCTTCCAGGCTTCAGGATCTTGGTTTGCAAGGAGTGCCTGTCTCAAGCTCACGCAACAAGACCCCAGTACAACACACTACATAACACCTTTAGCATGGTGAACACCGTTTTATAATGTTGTTTGCTCTGCTTGCTTAGGAATGAACTCTTGTAGCCTAGGAACTGGCAGAATAGCTGGAAGATTCAGAAGCAGTTTCAGCTGGCTGAGCACAGCTTCTTATCAGTAGATAAAGACCTCAAGAACATGGGAAAATATTCTTAGACATGTGCGATACACTACCAGCTACACGAACAAAGTACTGCAGATGATCGGATGTGTAACTAGTGGGGGTGGAAGTGATAGAAAGATGACAAAAACCTGAGCAGAACAGAGTGAGAGTCCAGTGGCATTTTTAAGACCAACAAAGTTTTTTTCAGGGTAAGGGCTTTTTTGTAGAAAATGCCCAGAAGGAGCTCATTTGCCAATTAGGCCACACCCCCTGACATCACCATTGTTTCACACAGGAGGGTTTTTTTGTAGAAAAAGCCCAGCAGGAACTCATATGCCTATTAGGCCACACCCCCTGACATCACCATTGTTTCACATATGACTTTTTTGTAGAAAGAGCCCAGCAGGAACTCATTTGTATATTAGGCCATACCCCCTGATATCACCATTGTTTTACCCAGGGCTTTTTTTGGTAGAAAAAGCCCAGCAGGAACATTTGCCTATTTGCCTATTAGGCCACACCCCCTGACACTGCCATTGTTCCACAAGTGACTTTTTTGTAGAAAAAGCCCAGCAGGAACTCATTTGCCTATTAGGCCACACCCCCTGACATCACCATTGTTTCACACAGGGCTTGTTTGGGTAGAGAAAGCCCAGCAGGAACTCATTTGCATATTAGGCCACACCCCCTGATGTCATCAGCTGGAACTGCATTCCTGTGTGTTCCTGCTCAAAAAAATGCCCTGTTCAAGGGGGGAAGGTTTAATTTGCATGCACACGTTCATTGGACAAAGTGCACATGAAAGCTTACCTCCCGAATAAAGCTTCGGTTGGTCTTAAAGGTGTCACTGGACTCTGACTCTGCTCTGTTGCTTCAGACCAACATGGCTGCCCACATGGATCAACTGGAGTATAAGTGTCAAGTGTCATGGAGAAAAAGTTAGAAGGATGCCTCTGTAACTTTCGTAATTAGGAAGGATTCTTTGCTCATGGCACAATAAAGTTGTCACAGAATTTTTTTTAAAAAACCCAATAAAGTCTACAGAAACACCATTAGTATAGAAAATGATGAGCTATGCATATACTAGCAGAAATCATGAATCACTTGTCAGATACTGAGTCACAACTGTCTCCATTGAGCTTTATTGCAATTTGGTTTCCTATACTGGAGATTTTTACTACTAAAGAAGAAATTCCCAGCACAATGGAAAAACTCTGTTTTTTAAAAAAGATAAAAGTTACTGTTATTAATAGAAGAAATACTCTGTTTTATGGTGACTGTAAAAAATCTGATGTAACCTGAATAGTTTTACAATTAAAAAGATTATGAGGGGAAAAAAGAGCATTTTTGCAATTTGGTTTCCTATACTGGAGATTTTTACTACTAAAGAAGAAATTCCCAGCACAATGGAAAAACTCTATGTTTTTTTTAAAAAAAGATAAAAGTTACTGTTATTAATAGGAGAAATACTCTGTTTTATGGTGACTGTAAAAAATCTGATGTAACCTGAATAGTTTTACAATTAAAAAGATTATGAGGGGAAAAAAGAGAATTTTTGCAATTTGGTTTCCTATACTGGAGATTTTTACTACTAAAGAAGAAATTCCTAGCACAATGGAAAAACTCTATGTTTTTTTTTAAAAAAGATAAAAGTTACTGTTATTAATAGGAGAAATACTCTGCTTTATGGTGACTGTAAAAAATCTGACGTAACCTGAATAGTTTTACAATTAAAAAGATTATGAGGGGAAAAAAAGAGCATTTTTTTTTCACAGTCTCAGAGCAACTAGTAGATTACGAACCCTTCATTCGAGACCCGAATATTTCCTTGTCAAAGCCAAAGAGTTTGCCCTTCAAAATAGCCTTTTTCGCCAGGGGAACTGAACTCTGTCATCCGGAAACCAGTTGTAATTCTGGAAATCTCCAGGCTGGCAACACTAACGACACCAGTAGAAGTTACGAAGGACCCTAACGTTGTGAACGACTCCACACAGCTGAGAAGCAGAGAAAAGAAATCGTTCCGGCTTTCCAAAAGGTGACCCTAGCAAGCAACATCGACCTGGACGGCCTTCTTTATCGCTTCTCTGAGACGCAGGGCGTCCAAAGGAAACCGTATATGAATTTTGAGATGGTTAGAAGGCGCCTGATGGATTTTCCGAGGGTCATTTGAAATACGTGTCGTTGGTGCTCGAGCACTGTGGGCTTCTGTTCTAATCAATCACAGATGGCAAATGACACCCTGAATTCAAAGGTCTCTCACTATTTCCCCTTTGCCCCATAAACTGCAGCTTTGCTCTACAGCACTTGGATCTCGCAAAGGAACCTGAACCATTCAGTTCCTTTAAAAAAACACAATCTGCTTCAAGACCGCATAAAGTTTCAATAACGAAATGGTGGACCTCTGGGCAGGCACTGATGTTCTCGATAAGCGCATCAGAACTCCCATGCTGGACTTAGGACTGCCAGCAAGATCACAAGATAATAATAGGTAGGTAGTTGAGCAGGATGGCCAGTCCTGGTCAAGAAAATTCCTGGAGATCTGGGGGAGGGAAGAGTTTGGGAGGGAAGCTCATTAAGGGTGTGATGAAGGGTTGCCAATCTCCAGGTGGCGACTGGAGAGCTGCTGAGATTACAATTTTTCTCCGAGCAGCAGACACCAGTTCACCTAGAGAAGATGGCTGTTGTGGGAGGCGGATTTTGTGACATTATGCCCCATTGAAGTCACTCTGCTCCCGAAACTCTGCCCTCCTCAGGCTTACCCCCTCCCCAAATCGCAAAGAATTTCCCAACCTGGGACTGGCAGCCATAGCTGTGATGAACATAAGAGAAGCCATGTTGGATCAGGCCAGTGGCCCATCCAGTCCAACACTCTGTGTCACATAAGAACATGAGAGAAGCCATGTTGGATCAGGCCAATGGGCCATCCAGTCCAACACTCTGTGTCACATAAGAACATAAGAGAAGCCATGTTGGATCAGGCCAATGGCCCATCCAGTCCAACACTCTGTGTCACACATTGGCCAAAAACTCCAGTTGCCATCAGGAGGTCCATCAGTGGGCCCAGGACACTAGAAGCCCTCCCACAGTTGCCCCTCCCAAGCACCAAGAATACAGAGCATCACTGCCCCAGACAGAGAGTTCCAATAATACGCTGTGACTACTAGTCACCGATGGACCTCTGCTCCATATGTGGAGAGGAGAGCCAGTTTGGTGTAGTGGTTAAGTGTGCAGACTCTTATCTGGGAGAACCAGGTTTGATTCCCCACTCCTCCACTTGCACCTGCTGGAATGGCCTTGGGTTAGCCATAGGTATCGCAGGAGTTGTCCTTGAAAGGGCAGCTGCTGTGAGAGCCCTCTCAGCCCCAGACACCTCATAGGGTGTCTGTTGTGGGGGAAGAAGATAAAGGAGATTGTGAGCTACTCTGAGTCTTTTATCTAGGGAGAAGGGCAGGGTATAAATCTGCAGTCTTTTCCTCCTTCTCTTCCTCCTCCTCCTATGTTTATCCAGTCCCCTCTTGAAGCTGGCTATGCTTGATGCTGTGGCGTCTACCCACTGAAGCAACCATTTCCTCCAGGGGAACTGATCTCTGCCAGCTGGAGATCAGCTGTAATAGGAGGACATCTCCAGCTACCACCTGGAGATTGGCAATGATATGGGCAGACAATCATGTGAAGCCGCTTCTGAAACCCCTACAAGGTTGCCTTGAATCGGCTGCGACCCGACAGCACCACGCACAGTTTATTTCGATAGCTTAAAACATAAAAATGGAAAGGTGACCTTTTTACAAAGCTCAGGAAAAATGAAGAACATTTCCATTGCCGCTGAGCTCCGGCCTCACTATCATGTAAGACATGTGCCCCGTTCCAGCAGAGTCCCTCAGGTAACTAGTTTTCTAAAGGGCACAGAATGTTCATAATGTAGTTCTCTTGTTTTGTTTTTCATTATAATATAGTAGAATTCGATTTTGGGGGGTGGGGGGGTGGAACCAGCAGGTTTGTGTTTGCTTTGCTTCTGAACTTGCCTTGACATTGTCTGATACCAGGGCTTTTTTGTAGCCGGGACTCCTTTGCATGTTAGGCCACACACTGCTGATGTAGCCAGTCCTCCAAAGCTTCAGTGGGCCCTGTAAGAAGAGCCCTGTAAGCTCCTGGATGATTGGTTACATCAGGAACGCCTGCAATGCTGACATGTAGGAAACTGGCAGCGGCATCCCACAAGTAAATGAGTAAACATTAGAGGAAGCCAGGAAGAATGAAAACAGTGAATTGAGGGGGAAAAAAAAATCTGTGACACTACCAAACTACTGGACTCTTTATACAATAAAATGGTCCCAGGAAGGATTGTTTAATCCAAAACGATATTGGGCCGGTTCTCTTGTTGTTGGACTTAGATATTTTGCGAAATCTGAGCGAGTCGTTACATATGGACAGTAGCTGCATCGTGAGCAGTGGATGATTTTCTCACTGTGCTATTTCATTGTTACTATATGGTTTGATTGGAATTATTATTTGGATTTGCCAGTAAACGCATTTATGGACTATTGTTGGTATATTTGCACTTTATACACAGAGAGGTGTTGTTGTTCTCTCAGTAGTTACACCTCCGTGGTCCTGATTTCTTGTGATAAAAAAGCCTTGTCTGGTACATGGGAAGATGGACACCTTTGACCTTACTCTCCACTGCTGATTGGCATGATGCAAACCCCACGAGTGCAATGCAATCTCGGGACCAGCCACAGACTATAAAGTCTAATTATTTTGTTTTTGCAGCTCTCTTTTTTTGATGGTTTTCTTCTTCTGGTGGCTACAACTTTGCCTGAAGAGCATGCGGTCTAAAATCAATAGGCGATAGAGGGGCGGGGGGAAGTCTTCCATAATGTGCTGCAGGGCATCTATTCGTATTTTATGCAGGTGTTAGGACAGGGTTTAATCAATACTAAATTGACCTGTGGGGTCAGCCGTTCCGTTCCAAGCAGCCTTTCGCCGGTCGATTTCTATTTGATGACTGTATTAATAAAGCGACGCAGAAGAGCACATTTGCATACACAACGCTAATATCGTTTTGCGGGAACAGCCTTTGAGACGGATGATTGCACATGCAAACGGATGAGATAATGTTAAGCGAGTGAGACAAAATAGCTAAGATCGTAAGGATAATTTGGGGATAATTCATGTTTGGATAATGGAAGTTCAGGTTGCAAGCTCTGGATTGGGAAATTCCTGAAGATCTGATGGTGGAGTCTAAGGAGGGCAGGGCTGACCCTAGACTATCAGGCATCCTAGGCAAGGCCAGGGGTGGAATTCTAGCAGGAGCTCCTTTGCATATTAGGCCACACCTCCCTGATGTAGCCAATCCTCCTGGAGCTTACAGTAGGCCCTGTACTAAGAGCCCTCTAAGCTCTTGGAGGATTGGCTACATCAGGGAGCGTGACCTAATATGTAAAGGCAGGAGTGGAATTCTAGCAGGAGTTCCTTTGCATATTAGGCCACACCTCCCTGATATAGCCAATCCTCCAAGAGCTTACAAAAAAAACCCTTGGAGGATTGGCTACATCAAGTGGGTGTGGCCTAATATGCAGAGGAGTTCCTGCTAGAATTCCCCCCCCCCCCGGGCAAGGCTAATTTCTGGTGCCTCCCCCTGCACTGGTGACATCACCGAGTCTCATGTGGGCACCCAATTCAGCGCACCCAGAAGGTCGGCACCTTAGGCAATCACCTAGTTTGCCCAGTGGCAGGGCTGGCCTTGTGGGGAGGGGAGGGATGTCAGTGGTGTATAATGCCATAGAATCCACCAATCCAAAGCAGCCACTTTCTCCCGAGGAGCTGATGTCTGGATATCATCTGTAAATCCAGAAGATCTCCAGGCCCCACCTGGAAGCTGGCAATCTTAAATAAGCTAGCAACGGGTGGGATTTTGGGGATATGGGGACATTCGTTGCAGGGTGGCTTCTGGCATGAACCCGGAAATTATGTTGGCATGACACTCTAGGATTCCACTGCTGGCGCAATCCTAGAATGCTATGCTATTATGCTGATGTCACTTCCAGGTGCTCAACGGAACTGACATTGTGGCATCATTGTGATATCCATATCTCCATTGGTTTTTCCCCCCTATTGCTTCATCAGACAGTGGTGGGAGGATGGGGCTGGGAGGAGGAGGTCTTTCAGACCCCCAGGGCTCTTTTTCTAGCAGGAGCTCCTCTGCATATTAGGCCACACACCCCTGATGTAGCCAATCCTCCTGGAGCTTACAGTAGGCCCTGTACGAAGAGCCCTGTAAGCTCTTGGAGGATTGGCTACAGGGGTGGAATTTTAGCAGGAGCTCCTTTGCCTATTAGGCCACACACCCCTAATGTAGCCAATCCTCCCGGAGCTTACAGTAGGCCCTGTACGAAGAGCCCTGTAAGCTCTTGGAGGATTGGCTACAGGGGTGGAATTTTAGCAGGAGCTCCTTTGCCTATTAGGCCACACACCCCTGATGTAGCCAATCCTCCTGGAGCTTACAGTAGGCCCTGTACAGTAGCCCTCTAAGCTCTTGGAGGATTGACTACATGGGGGGGGTGGCCTAATATGCAAAGGAGCTCCTGCTAGAAAAAGAGCCCTGCAGACCCCCCTCCCAACTATTTTGATTTGTGCTGGTCGTTGACTATCAAAATTGAATTGAATTGCTCCTTCCTCTCACGGAGGGGCAGTATATAGCTAGAATAAGGGGCAACGTAGGGGTCTGTAATAGGAAAGAGGAATCATGGGACATTGTCAGTACCCAAAAATTGTGTCATAATTTCTGCCAAATATATGGCCAAGTCCAGGCGAGTACAATTGCTGGGAAGCTGAAAAACCACACAATCTCAGATGTGACGTGCCTAAGAAGAGCTGTTGTAATTACTGCAAACGTGGAAATGATTGCTAGAATAAATGTTTCAATAGTGTTACCTTAACAAGTTCTATTTGCTCGATAGATGGTGATTGTAAATTTAAAGCCCAGATGGTTAAATATTCCCTGAGCCCAAACGCCAGCTGTTTAGAAATCAGGATCCTTTGATAGACAGAATATGTGTTGCTGTAAATGAACAGTAATTTTTATCTCCTAAATCATCCCAGTGCCAAGGTTGGTTGCTATGTCAGCTTTTTAAAACACTTAAACAGAGTTTCCCCCCCTCTGAAATCCAAAGGGAACCATATCAGCAGTAGAGAATGTAGGAACGGCTTTGCTTTGATAGACCAGGTAGGGACGCTAGCATCCAGGTGAGACCTGGGGATCACTGGGCTGAGCCATCTACCAAAGCAATGTGGAGAGGAGAGTGAGGGCACCCCACAGCCCAGGTGCTGAGCGTGCGTTGCACGCGGGGTCCAGCTCTCCTGCTTTTCTCTCTCACAGGCTCCCGCAAGAGCCACCCTTAGGGCCCTTTGCAGTGATCTTGGGGCCAACTAATTGTCTGCTGCAATTTCCAATATTGGGTCCAAGCAGGGGTGGCATTCTAGCAGGAGCTCCTTTGCATATTAGGTCACACCCTCCTGATGTAGCCAATCCTCCAAGAGCTTACAAGGCTCTTTTTTGTAAGCTCTTGGAGGATTGGCTACATCAGGGGTGTTGGCCTATTATGCAAAGGAGCTCCTGCTAGAATTCCACCCCTGGGTTCAAGGAGTGTGTGGGGTGGGGGCCAAGCCCAAAGAGGCAAGGAGGGCAGCTGGAGGGTCAGGGGTGGGGCAGGCACTGCAAGGAGGGCTTGGTGAGGCAGGGGGTGCCTCAGCCAATTGGGGAGTTTTCAAAGAGCACACTGGAAAAAGAGGGCAAGTGGCAGCAGCAAACACGAAGAAGCAGAGGCAAGTGTGAGGAAGCAGCAGTGCGCGAGAGGTGGGGCCAGGTGCTTTGTGTGCATGCAAAGGTGGAGGGACTGGGACACTGTGGGCTCCACCATAGTTATGGGCCCAATTACAGCTCATCTCCAGACTAGAGATCAATTCCCATCGGAAAAAATGGCTGCTTTGGAGGGCGGGCGCTATGGTACCCCACTGAACTCCCTGTCCTCTCCAAACTTCATCTCCAAATCTCCCGGAGTTTCTGGAACTGGCGATCCCAGGGCCCTTTTTGAGCAGGAACACAGTTCTGGCTGACTTGGCATCAGGGGGTGTGGCCTGATATGCAAATGAGTTCCTGCTGGGCTTTCTCTACAAAAAGCCCTCTTTGAAAAATGATGATGTCAGGGGTGTGTGGCCTACTATGCAAATGAGTTCCTGCTGGGCCTTTTCTACAAAGAAGCCCTCAGTGAAACGATGATGTCAGGGGATGGGCCGAATATGCAAATGAGTTCTTGCTGGGCTTTTCCTACAAAGTGAAACAATGATGTCAGGGGGTGTGGCCTTATATGCAAATGAGTTCCTGCTGGGCTTTTTCTACACAAAAAAGCCTTGGGAAACCCTAAGACATGGGGTCCCCAACATGGTGTCTGTGAATACAACATGGGAAACTTCAATGGCAGCTCTGGGGGTGGGAGAAGTTTGACCCCCATTGGGTTTTCTGAGAATGTGTGTGTGCAATACCACCATTTGCACTGTGCAGTCTGCATATGCTAGAGGTACCCAAACAAACCGCTTACCTAGAAGCTACAGGCATGGGTCGAATAAGAAAGCAATTAGCTGTGGGTTGGAAACAGTGATTTCTGAATTAGAAACTAAAGACATTGTAAGGCAAATTTTAAAAGTGTGTAAGGAAGCTGGATGTTGCAACCAATGTTCCCTCTAAGCTGCAGAGTCTTGTGAGCAAAAATTCTACTTTGTGAGCTACCGGCATCAAAGTTGTGAGCTACTGCACAAATTATTGTGCTCTGGGGTCCTCCTTCACAAAAATATGTGAACTGGAGGCTAAAAATCTGTGAGCTAGTTCATGTTAACTCAGCTTAGGGGGGACACTGGTTACAAGTACATCTGTCAGGGTGCACAGGCTATGTCCATCTCTCCATTTAGGAATTGCCCTCCTGATGCAACTGCCAAAATATTTTTATCAACTGACAGTCCCAAATCTAAGAAGAGCTTTTACTTTGGCAAGAATGAATGTTCTTCCCTCAGTGGTTTTGGAGGGCAGATATAAGAAAGAATCCTACTTTAATAGAACATGCAGATGCTCACATGATAAAATCGAAACTATCGAACGTGATTATGGGGTGCCCTACATTTAGTTGATGGCTAATTTGGTCACCCCTAAATTGCTAAATATGTGAGCCCAGGAGTCATGGATGATGTCGAATACAAATGATCATGTCAACCTCTCAGCGGCAAACTTCAGAGATCGCTCTGAGACTCTGAGTGGAGGGCGGGATATAAATCCAATATTTCTTCATAGGCGCAATAATCAAATATAAGAGAAATAACACTAAGGTCTTTTAAAATGATTTTTGACTCTAACTTCTGCTTTAGGCAATAGCTGCATGAGCAGTTCTAGATTAGATAGATAGATAGATAGATAGATAGATAGATAGATAGATAGATAGATAGATAGATAGATAGATAGATAGATAGATGGATGGATGGATGGATGGATGGATGGATGGATGGATGGATGGATGGATGGATGGATGGATGGATGGATAGATAGATAGATAGATAGATAGATAGATAGATAGATAGATAGATAGATAGATAGATAGATAGATAGATAGATAGATAGATAGATAGATAGATGGATGGATGGATGGATGGATGGATGGATGGATGGATGGATGGATGGATGGATGGATGGATAGATAGATAGATAGATAGATAGATAGATAGATAGATAGATAGATAGATAGATAGATAGATGGATGGATGGATGGATGGATGGATGGATGGATGGATGGATGGATGGATGGATGGATGGATGGATGGATAGATAGATAGATAGATAGATAGATAGATAGATAGATAGATAGATAGATAGACCGACAGATAGATAGATAGATAGATAGATAGATAGATAGATAGATAGATAGATAGATAGATAGATAGACAGATAGATAGATGATAGATAGATAGATGATAGATAGATAGATAGATAGATAGATAGATAGATAGATAGATAGATAGATGGATGGATGGATGGATGGATGGATGGATAGATGGATAGATAGATGGATAGATAGATGGATAGATAGGTAGATAGGTAGGTAGGTAGGTAGGTAGATAGATAGATAGATAGATAGATAGATAGATAGATAGATAGATAGATAGATGGATGGATGGATGGATGGATGGATGGATGGATGGATGGATGGATGGATGGATGGATGGATAGATAGATAGATAGATAGATAGATAGATAGATAGATAGATAGATAGATAGATAGATAGATGATAGATAGATAGATAGATAGATAGATAGATAGATAGATAGATAGATAGATAGATAGATAGATAGATGATGGATGGATGGACAGATAGACAGATAGATTCCTGAATTAAAGGAGCAGTGAGTAGAAACTGCAGAAGAGCAGGCAAAAAGAAGATGAAGAAGAAGAAAAGGAGGAGGAGGAAGAGGAGGAGATTGGATTTATACCCCACCCTTCACTTGCAGTCTTAGAGCCGCTTACAATCACTTTTCCCTTCCTCTCATCATGACACCCTGTGAGCAATGTTTCCTGTAAGCTGTGGAGTCTTGTAAGCAAAAATTCTACTTCGTGAACTTCTGGTATTAAAGTTATGAGTCAGCAATTTGGCTACGACATATGTTAGTTTGCTCTGGGACCATCCTTCTTGAGCTAAGACAAAAATGTGTGAACTGGAGGCCAAAAAAACCCCCTCAGCTTAGAGAGGGAATGTTGCCTGTGAGGGAGGTGGGACTGAGAGAGCTCTTTCGGGAGCTGCTCTTCAGAGAACAGCTCCGACAGTTATGACTGACCCAAGGTCACTCAGCAGGTGCATGTGGAGAAGTGGGAAATCAAACCGAGTTCTCCAGATTAGAATCTGCACACTTAACCAATACACCAAACTGGCTCCCAGAAGAGGTCAGAAGAAGGAAAACGATGAGAAACAAAGGTAAGCTAAGAAAGCAAGACTTTGAGCTGAATAGTTCAGGCTGGCCTGATCTCATCAGATCCCAGAAGCTAAACTGGGCTGGCCCTGGCTAATATTTGGATAGGAACAATGTTTTTTTTATAGCAGGAACTCAGTTGCCTGTTAGGCCACACAGCACACCCCTGATATAACCAATCCTCCAAGAGCTTTCAGGGCTCTTTGTACAGGGCCTACTGCAAGCTCTTGGAGGATTGGCTACATCAGGGGGTGTGGCCTAATATGCAAAGGAGTTCCTGCTGCAAAAAACCGCCATGGATAGGAGACCACCAAGGGTGATACCACTGCTGTACATCTCTTGCCTTGAAACCCTACAGGGTCACCATAAATCCATTGTGACTTGATGGCACTTTTCACTGCTGAGAAAGCAAGAGGTTGGGGGCTGGATGGCTCAGGCTAGCCAGATCTCATCATTCATCTCTCAAAAGCTAAGCAGGGTCGAACCCTGATTAGTATTCAGCAGGGTGAATTCCAGCAGGAGCTCCTTTGTATATTAGGCCACGTTCCCCACTGATGTAGCCAATCCTCTGAGAGCTTACAAGGCTCTTTTTTGTAAGCTCTCGGAGGATTGGCTACATCAGGAAGAAGAAGAAGAAGATATTGGATTTCTATCCCGCCCTCCACTCCGAAGAGTCTCAGAGCGGCTCACAATCTCCTTTACCTTCCTCCCCCACAACAGACACCCTGTGAGGTGGGTGGGGCTGAGAGGGCTCTCACAGCAGCTGCCCTTTCAAGAAGATGATGATATTGGATTTATATCCCACCCTCCACTCCGAAGAGTCTCAGAGCGGCTCACAATCTCCTTTCCCTTCCTCTCCCACAACAGACACCCTGTGAGGTAGATGAAGATATTGGATTTATATCCCGCCCTCCACTCCAAAGAGTCTCAGAGCGGCTCACAATCTCCTTTCCCTTCCTCCCCCACAACAGACACCCTGTGAGGTAGATGAAGAGATTGGATTTATATCCCGCCCTCCACTCTGAAGAGTCTCAGAGTGGCTCACAATCTCCTTTCCCTTCCTCCCCCACAACAGACACCCTGTGAGGTAGATGAAGAGATTGGATTTATATCCCGCCCTCCACTCCGAAGAGTCTCAGAGCGGCTCACAATCTCCTTTACCTTCCTCCCCCACAACAGACACCCTGTGAGGTAGATGAAGAGATTGGATTTTTATCCCGCCCTCCACTCCAAAGAGTCTCAGAGCGGCTCACAATCTCCTTTCCCTTCCTCCCCCACAACAGACACCCTGTGAGGTAGATGAAGATATTGGATTTATATCCCGCCCTCCACTCTGAAGAGTCTCAGAGCGGCTCACAATCTCCTTTCCCTTCCTCCCCCACAACAGACACCCTGTGAGGTAGATGAAGATATTGGATGTATATCCCGCCCTCCACTCCGAAGAGTCTCAGAGCGGCTCACAATCTCCTTTCCCTTCCTCCCCCACAACAGACACCCTGTGAGGTAGATGATGATATTGGATTTATATCCCGCCCTCCACTCCGAAGAGTCTCAGAGCGGCTCACAATCTCCTTTCCCTTCTTCCCCACAACAGACACCCTGTGAGGTAGATGAAGATATTGGATTTATATCCCGCCCTCCACTCCGAAGAGTCTCAGAGCGGCTCACAATCTCCTTTCCCTTCCTCCCCCACAACAGACACCCTGTGAGGTAAATGAAGATATTGGATTTATATCCCTCCCTCCACTCCATAGAGTCTCAGAGCGGCTCACAATCTCCTTTACCTTCCTCCCCCACAACAGACACCCTGTGAGGTAGATGAAGATATTGGATTTATATCCCGCCCTCCACTCCGAAGAGTCTCAGAGCGGCTCACAATCTCCTTTGCCTTCCTCCCCCACAACAGACACCCTGTGAGGTGGGTGGGGCTGGAGAGGGCTCTCACAGCAGCTGCCCTTTCAAGGACAACTCCTGCGGTAGCTGTGGCTGACCCAAGGCCATGCCAGCAGGTGCAAGTGGAGGAGTGGGGAATCAAACCCGGTTCTCCCAGATAAGAGTCCGCACACTTAACCACTACACCAAACTGGCTCTCTAGGAGGGGCGTGGCCTAATATGCAAAGGTGCTCCTGCTGGTATTCCACCCCTGGCATTCAGATGGGAACAACCAAGAAAGTTCGGGGTCACTACTCAGGGGCAGTCAATGGCAAACCACCGCTGCTCACCTCTTGCCTTGAAAATCCTACGGGGCAGGGCTGGATGTAGGGGGGAGCAGGGGGCGCTTGCCCTGGGCCCTGCGGGGGGGGGGCGTCAAATTGGGTACGGAGTCCATTCTATTCTATGGGTCCATGCTTGTTTAATTTTGCCACCCCCCCTCAAAAAACATGTAGATCTGGTCCTGGGATACCTGACAGATTTTTACACACACACTCACACATGCACACAAAACCAAGGACTGAGCGTTATATAACTGTTTTACAAGCGGGGCCAGGAGAACCGTGCGCAACTCAGAAATGTTTTGCACTTGTCAAAACATATTTTCCCTGCTGCATGTCACTGTTTTGCAGTTCAGTTGTTTAATGGGAGAAAACGCAGATGCCGTCATTGAGAATAATCTCCTTGGATTTATTTGCTGTGAAATAAAAGCCTGCGTTCTGGGAAGAACCCAATTACCATTATTCAGGAAACAAAAGGAGTGCCTTGGCTCAGATTTTTCTGTGCTCCAAAAGGCAATCTATACCCACTGATATTTCCATGAGTGGAATTCTAGCAGGAGCTCCTTTGCATATTAGGTCACACCCCCTGATGTAACCAATCCTCCAAGAGCTTACAAAACAGAACCTTGTAAGCTCTTGGAGGATTGGCTGCATCAGGGGTGTGTGGCCTAATATGCAAGGGAGCTCCTGCTAGAATTTCACCCCTGGATATTTGCACACCATGTTTTCCATTTCTCTCACAGTTCTGCGTTTTCAGTGCTTTACATTTCCCTGTCGTGCACTGTTTTCATCGTTGGACTTGGTTTTAATTGTTTGCATCTATTCCTGTATTTTTTTTCATGCATTTTAAAGAAGACTGCAGATTTATACCCCGCCCTTGTCTTTGAATCAGAGACTCAGAGCGGCTTACAATCTCCTACATCTCCCCCAACATCAGACACCCTGTGAGGTGGGTGGGGCTGAGAGGGCTCTCACAGCAGCTGTCCTTTCAAGGACATAGCTATCGCAGGAGTCGTCCTTGAAAGGGCAGCTTCTGGGAGAGCTCTCTCAGTCCCACCCACCTCACAGGGTGTCTGTTGTGAGGGAAGGAGTTAAAGGAGATTGTAAGCTGCTCTGAGTCTCTGATTCAGAGAGAAGGGCAGGGTATAAATCTGCAGTCTTCTTCTTCTTTAAAATGCAGGGGGGGAAATACAGGAATAGATGCAAACAATTAGAGCCAAGTCCAACACGACGAAAACAGTGCA
Source organism: Heteronotia binoei (assembly GCF_032191835.1). Taxonomy (NCBI): domain Eukaryota; kingdom Metazoa; phylum Chordata; class Lepidosauria; order Squamata; family Gekkonidae; genus Heteronotia; species Heteronotia binoei. The sequence goes on along the minus strand of NC_083223.1, from coordinate 17,334,694 downwards.
CGACAGCGAAATGCAAAGCACTGAAAACAGAGAACTGTGAGAGAAATGGAAAACATGGCGTGCAAATATCCAGGGGTGGAATTTCACACGTGTGTGTTTGACTTCGGCAAGTTTTAATTTTAAGAAATCCAAACCTCACTGCAAAAATCCAGTGAAAATCCAGCGTCTCTTATCAGTGCTGCTAGTTTCTCTGGGTAGTGCCGTGACCTGGATAGCTCAGGTTAGCCCAATCTTGTCAGATTTCAGAAGCTAAGCAGGGTCAGTCCTTGTTCGTATCTGGTTGGGAGACCACCATGGAAGTTCAGGAGCCTTAAGCAGAGGCAGGCAGTGGCAAACCACCCCTGTTAATCTCTTACCTTGAAAACAGGCCTGTAGCCACAGCGGGGCCTGTGGGGGCACTGCCCCCCTGACATCCAGGCGGGGCCCCCCGACTTCCAGCATGGTCTGCTTTTTTCATTTTCTTTTTGCCATGGCTGAGCCGGCAAAGCGTCATCAGTGGCAGCCAGAGCCAGGAGAGCTGAGCGGGGCACAGTTCACTGTGGCAGCAAAAGCAACAGGCAGAGAGGAGGGCGGAAGAGGAAGCCACGTGGAATGGGCTGGGGAGGGGAGGATGGATAGATCTGCTGGCTGCACGGTGCCAGGGTGCGAGAGAAGGAGTGGAAGGAAACCGCCGCCCCCTAGCATGCAAGATGCAGTCCCCCCTTCACTCCAAAGTTTTAAGGTTGGCTGTCTCAATCTGGCCACATTCAGAGCCTCCAGCTTTTGCCCCTACCCTACAAGGTTTCTGAGAAGTGGCAAGCCCTGCAGTGGATGCGAAAGGGCGCCCCCTGACTTTTTAAAAAAGCCCCCTGACTTGTAAAACCCTGGCTACGGCCCTGCTTGAAAACCATAAATCAGCTGTGACTTGAGGAGCTGTGATAGCTGGTAAGTGAAAGAGGTACAAATCAGGAATTTTCTGCATTCAGGTCTCATTCCTGCCTTGAAACAACCTGGGGTTCAATCAGCCAAGATAAGTCATACATCTGTAAGGTTTTGCCCAGATGCTATCATAAGGAAAAGCTTTTATTGATAGTGTTGTGTCCTAGGCTTAATGGGAGAATTGTTACTTTTGGAGGGAAGCTGAACAAGCCAAAGCTTGTACTCCACACCAGGGTTCCAGAGAAGGCCTAAGCGTGCCCAATCAGGGGAAGGATTGAAACATAAGTAGCCAATCAACATCTAGGCTCATACTGTACCCTGATAGGCCCTTAGGCCCCTGTAAATAGCCAATCCATGTACATAGTTAAGGACCAATCAGAAGGGGGCAAGAATTGTATAAAGGAGCGGGAGGTTTGAATAGAGCTCAGTCTGTGTCTGTGTTGGTGTTCCTGAAGTAAAGCTTGCTGAAATCACTCTCCGCCTCTGGTCTCTTACTGCGTCGACCCCAGTACTTTACAGATAGATCAGGACAGGGGCTGTTTTGTAGAAATATAGGTGGCAGAGCTCATTAGCATAACTCATTAGCATACGCCACCCACCCCCCCCCCAGCCAAAAGCAACCTGACACAAGAAAGGAGAGCCCTGGGCGAACGAGGCCTGCTTGGGTTGGCTAGAGATCCAGCCAGCCCAAGCAGGCCTCGCTCTCCTGGGGCTCTATTGGACCACCACCCCCAGTCAAAAGACCAGCAAGCCACCACTCGCCCCAAATCACATAAGAAGTGGAGAAAGGGTGGTGCAGGCTTCTCCAGGGGTTAATGATGGCTGCTGGGGCCATGGCAGAGGTCCAGGGCGAGTGGCAGGGGCATTTAATAGGAAATGCTGGCTGCCCGCTCTCCTAATCCAGGGATTGTTATGCAGCTGCACCTACTATTCAATGGACAAGGTAGGTAGGCTGGGATGAAGAGGGGGGACCTTCAGAAAGGTTCAGGAACTATGCTCCTGTGAGCTCCTGCTGAATCTGAGGCCTGGATCAGGTAGCAAACACCATTAGCATGCATTCCCAAGGCTATGCCTTGCCAGACTAAAGAACAAATGAAAGTTACAGATCAAATATAGTCTACCACTAGCGGCTCAACGTCTTTTCCCACCTAACCTAACCTGCATAAAGTCTTGGAATTATATTCCCAGGCCTCAGTGGCACTCATTGTCAAGGCCGCATTTCTGTCCTCGTTTCCATGGAGACTAAATTAGGCAAGGCTCTTTCCCTGCAGCTGGATCTCCTTCTTCCCAAAAGCAACCAAACAATGCTAATTAACATGCCTAAAGTAATATGTGGTTATAAATGATGATAAATGACAATACAACCAGTTAGTGCTTAACACTGCTCTCGATTACAGCTGGGTTTTACACTTGGTAAATGCGAATAAGTACAAAATAAGTAAGTCATAATGAGCAAAGACAACACTGTTAAGAAAGCCAATATAGTTCTGGTCTGGATGCAAATACGTTATGCCATTGTCAGGGACTTGTACATTCCGTTCATTCGTTAAATGAACAGAATGTACAACTCCTGCAGCCTCAATTTGCCTTTGAGTCGCGCAAAAATGGGAGAGGAGACTTGTGCATTCAGTCATCTCTCAGTTTTGTTATCCTAAACCAGGCTTTCGCATTAGTTAGTAGAGTTCTAGAGGAGAAAATTATGAATCTCTCCTAAACAGAGCTGGCTTGCACAGTAGGCAAACTAGGAAATTGCCTAGGGCGCCGGCAGGGTGGGGGCACCAAATTTGGCCTCCCCCCCGCCCCCTAGGCAAATGCCTATTTGCCTCCTCCTCCCTCCCTTCCTCTCGATTTTAATGCCCGGGAACCTGCGGTAAAGCGCCACGGCAGCATCTCGCTCATTCTTCGTACCTCTGCTGTGGCTCCTGCGCTAATCGTGAGCCTCCCCGAGGCAGCGGCTCACTTGTCCTTCCTGCCACTGCTGCACCCCCTGTGCTGATTGTGAGCACACCGGAGGGGCAGCATAGGAGCCCTAGCCCCCAGTGCAGTTTTACCCGCCATTCAGCTGATCAGTGGGGAGGAGGCCTTTAAAGAACCCTGGGAATGTGGTGCTTTACTGCGGGTTCCCGGGCATTAAAATCGAGAGGTAGGGAGAGAGGAAGAGGTGGCACTGTGGAGGGGGACGGGGGCACGGCGGATGCAGCACGGCACCACAGGGGGTGCCGCGGAGGGGGGCAGTGGTTATAAATGTGCTGTCCCTGCTCCTAACCACTACCTTTCTCTGGTAGGCTGAAACTGATGAAACTTGACAGCACACAAATGCACATACAAGAAAGAACTGAGTGTGAAATAACCTTTTCCCAAGAGTGGTGGAGAGAAGCGTGTGTGACTCACAAATGTGTTGTACTTCTGAAAACATGTTTTCCCCACCTTGCTAAACTGTTTTGTAGTTCAGTTACTTAATGGGAGAAAATACAGATGCCCTGCTTGGAAATAATCACCTCAGATTTATTTGCTGAGGGGAAAAAAACGCCTGTGTTCTTCTGAAAAGAACCCAATCAGCACTGTTCACAATACAAAAGGAGCATCTTAGATCAGATTCTTATATACTTCAGAAGGCAATCTTTACCCACTGATGCTCAAATATACTTAGTTCAGCCTTGTAATTTTTCCTTTGCCGAACTTTAATCCCTTTCTTTGCCCATTGCAGAAGCAAATGATCAGACGTTCTGGTTGTTGTGTATGAGAGATTGATTAGGTTCAACATTTATATGTTTGTATTTAATATTATAGAAGTTTTCCCTTGAAGTTCTTATTGATTAATTTTTTTTTGAGGCTGGTAATCATGGAAGCCTTATGCTTTTTCCCTCCTGTACCCGCCTGGAGGATGGCAACCCTAGCTACCTGTGACCTGTTTCGCACAAACCAGCTTTTCCCCTCAATGATGCCACATAAAGCAATGAGAAAAGATCACTTCTGGGTGGCAAAAAACAAATGATAGAGTGATGTGATGCTGTGGCCAGCATCATGGCCCCCCCACATCCCTGTCTGCACTCTGCAGCCCTCCCACGGGTACCAAGGGGCCTGGCTTGTGGGTGAGGACCAGGAGTGGAATTCTAGCAGGAGCTCCTTTGCATATTAGGCCACACACCCCTGATGTAGCCAATCCTCCAAGAGCTTACAAAGCTTTTTTTTGTAAGATCTTGGTGGATTGGCTATATTAGGGGTGTGTGGCCTAATATGCAAAGGAGCTTCTGCTAGGATTCCACCCCTGGTGAGGACACAATCCAGATTCCACATATGCCAGAAACAGACATGAATAAACTTCGCGTAGAGCCACTAGGGTGAAGCCTGACGAATGTGTTATGGAAAAAGACCGACACCATTCCAGCTCATTATCGATGGATTTATTAAAAACCTTCATATGCTGCACTTTTCACCCAAGTGCCCCAGGCAAAAACCAATTTTGAAACAGCTACAAAACAAAAAAACTAAAAATAAAGCATATTTTTCAAACCAAACAAGGTCAGATAAAACCGGGAGAATCAAACAACAAACTCCGATAAAAAATCTGATAAAACCAGCTGAAAGCTTGACGGGATAAAGAATTCACAAAAGGTACTGAGTACCAAAGATCGCAAAAAGTAATTGTCCTTGATTTTGTAAAGACCAAACAGTGATTGTATACGGTACAAACAATCCCGGTAAAGTGTAACAATTTCGGAATGTCCTACTAACAACAAAAAATTACAATCAGTCCTAGGGAAATATAACAATTTCCAGGGCATTTTGCGTAGCAGGAACTCCTTTGCATATTAGGCCACACACTCCTGATGTAGTCAATTCTCCAAGAGCTTACAATAGGCCCTGTAAGAAGAGCCGTGTAAGCTCTTGGAGGATTGGCTACATCAAGGGGTTATAGCTCAATATGCAAAGGAGTTCCTGCTACAAAAAAAGCCCTGATGATTTCTGAATAAATGAGAACAAATGAACTGACAGCCTGCCATCTAATTAAAACACCATTTCAGTGTCTTCTTCAGAATGTTTTTTTCCCTGTTGTAGTCCTCTCTGAGTCTGACCTTGTGCAGCTGTGGTGAACGGTTGTTTCTATCAGCCAATCATGGAAAGAAAAAAAGAGATCATTTAAATCCTTAATCTGTGATCCAACTTTTTGCGTACAGCTGTAATAATAAATCTTCCTGATCAGCCTCAGTGAGGAGGGAATGCCAAAGAGGTTGGTGCCACTACAGAGAAGACCCTACCCCTGGTGCTCACTCACTGCACCTCTGACTGTGGAGGCAAACAGTGATGCATTTAGGTAAGAACATAAGAGAAGCCATGATGGATCAGGCCAATGGCCCATCCAGTCCAACACTCTGTCACACAGTGGCCAAAAAATTTACACACACACACACACACACACACACTGTGGCTAATAGCCACTGATGGACCTCTGCTCCATATTTTTATCTAACCCCCTCTTGAAGCTGGCTATGCTTGTAGCTGTTACCACCTCCTGTGGCAATGAATTCCACATGTTATCACCCTTTGGGTGAAGAAGTACCTCCTTTTATCCGTTCTAACCTGACTGCTCAGCAATTTCATCGAATGCCTCCGAGTTCTTGTATTGTGAGAAAGGGATAAAAGTACTTCTTTCTCTACCTTCTCCATCCCATGCATAATCTTGTAAACCTCTATCATCAGTCGACGTTTCTCCAAGCTAAAGAGCCCCAAGCGTTTTAACCTTTCTTCATAGGGAAAGTGTTCCAACCCTTTAATCATTCTAGTTGCCCTTTTCTGCACTTTTTCCAGTGCTATAATATCCTTTTTGAGGTGCAGTGACCAGAATTGCACACAGTATTCCAAATGAGACCGCACCATCGATTTATACAGGGGCATTATGAATTTAAAACTCTGAACGTATGATGCAGTATTCTTCAAATACAAAGCTACAGACTGAACAAATTTGGAGTCCAGTGGCACCTTTTACGACCAACAAAATTTTATTCAAGGCATGAGCTTCCTTGTGCAGGCACACTTCCTCAGATATATTGAAATGGAAGTTACCCGTTCACAGGCCTTTTTTTGCAGCAGGAACTCCTTAGGCCACACACACCCAATGTAGCCAATCCTCCAAGAGCTTAAAGGGCTCTTCGTACAGGGCCTACTGTAAGCTCCAGGAGGATTGGCTACAGCAGAGGGGCGTGGCCTAATATGCAGAGGAGCTGCTGCTAGAATTCCACCCCTGTAGCCAATCCTCCAAGGGCTTAGAGGGCTCTTAGTACAGGGCCTACTGTAAGCTCCAGGAGGATTGGCTACAGCAGAGGGGCGTGGCCTAATATGCAGAGAAGCTGCTGCTAGAATTCCACCCCTGTAGCCAATCCTCCAAGAGCTTAAAGGGCTCTAATTACAGGGCCTACTGTAAGCTCCAGGAGGATTGGCTACATTGGGGGGGCGGGGGGGGGGCTAATATACAAAGGAGTTCCTGGTACAAAAAAAGCCCTGAATATAGGCAGATGCCTCTACATGGGTGAATGGCAGATTAGCACACATTGAAGATGTTTTGACATATGCAAAGACTAATAGCAAAAACAAGCTAGGTTTATAGGTTACAGGAAATGGAAGGCATCTCATGGAAGGCACAACATTAAGCCTATCTTCATGCAACACTACAGCTTGTTTTCTTTTTTTGGGAGGGGAACCTCCTATGAGCATGGGATCCTGGGGTCTTGGGCTTCCACCCTACAGTCTTGTCCTGACAGAAGCAGAGGAGTGCAGTGGAAGATCTCAGTATAGGGTTGCCAGGTCTTACCTGGTTGCCGGTGGGGGATGGTTCTCATGCATGCGAACTCTATGGTGCCATAGAGTTTTTACCAAATGCTAGAGCGTCCCCCATGTGACATGCCTGGTCTGAAGGCGTCAGTTCCAGATGACATCATTGCATCGGACATGTTGGGTGCCAATGGAGCTCTGTGGGGGTGGGGATCCTCCCTGCTGGCCAGCCCCATGCCAGCGGGTTAGGGGCCTCAAAACCAGGGGAAACCCCGCCCCCAGCGGAAGGCTGAGAATCCTAGTGGGCAGGCAGGCAGATACAGATGAAGAAGACAGTCTTTGGGGTGCCACTGACACAGGCTGCGTGTTGAAATGTAGGTTTGCGCTGCTCCTGACACAAAGAGCAAGTGCTTCTAAAAATACACACCTCTAATCAGACTCAAAATGCCAGGTTATCTATACCTTCCTTTCCCCCCATAACTCCTTTACTTTTGGAACACTGAAACTGCCAGGAAAAGTAGGAGAATTTAAAGGGTTTTTAAAATTAATGGAACATTTTACAAATTTGTGTGTGTCAGCATAATCGTTTTTAATAGGAATAGCTCAGCCTGCTTGCGTTTTATATCACCACAGAGCTTATGGTGGATTTCAAAAGACTTCGGGTGTCAATTAGATTTTGAAAATAGAGCCCGTGCCGGGGACAGAGGAGAGCGTTGGATTTCTATAAGAAAAAGTTTAAAAAAAGAAAGAAAGAAAGATGTAGGCTAATTAAAAATGTTAATTGAAATGATATTCTGAGATTTTGAAAAAATGGCACTACTAAATGTGGGTCTGTTGACTTTCTTTACAAGCATAATCCCTTCAAAATAAAAGTCCGGTGCCACCTTAAAGACAAATGACTATTTTAATATGAGCTTTCACGATCAGCTGCTTCAAGGTAAGGAGCCATCTTGCAGGCTAGGGTGTGCTGGGAGAGAGCCTTGCACTTGCAGCTTTATTAACTAGTTTCTCCAGTGATAGCATTGGATCCTGGCGTTGCCAGAGCCACCCTGGCAGCTGGCAGGGGATGGAGGGAGACTTATCTAGATAAAAAGAGAGGCCCAGGCCAGCATGTTGCCAGCATAGCACAGGAAATGATGTCATCATGCAGCAACAGCCAGGTGACGTTCTGGTATTCGGGCAAAAACTTCATGGTAAAACCGGCTTCTACCATGGAGATTTTGCCCAAATACCAGAGCATTACCTGGGTGTCACTGGTGTAGTATTGCCAATTCCAAATTGGGGGCGTGGGATCCCCTGGTTTACAGGGTCTCCACCTTCCACTTCGGGGTTATAGTGACCCACCCCGTGTTATTGCTGAAGAGCAGGGACTTTTTTTGTAGAAAAAGCCCAGCAGGAACTCATTTGCATATTAGGCCACACATAAGAACATAAGAGAAGCCATGTTAGATCAGGCCAATGGCCCATCCAGTCCAACACTCTGTGTCACACAGTGGCAATTTTTTTTTATATATACACACACACTGTGGCTAATAGCCACTAATAGCCACCTCAGACATCACCATTGTTTCACACCTCCCAAACCGAATGAATGATGAACTGGTTCGGGAAATGGAAAAGTTCATGTAAATTCATGGTTCGTGCAATCCAATGAACTCATTTGTATATTAGGCCGCACCCCTGATACCAAGCCAGCCAGAACTGCATTCCTGCTCAAAAAAAGCCCTTCTGGAGAGGCAAGTTAATGCAACTGCAGAAAAGGCTTTCTCTCAACTCAGCCTAGTAGCAACAAAAGGGTATGGTTTCTCCATGAATCAAGACTTTAACCCCACCCTCACAAAAACCTGCTGAAATCTGCTCCTTAAAGCTTTGTTATATACATCAGGTTGCCGGTTGCCTGGTGACAAAATGTTCTGCCCTTTCGTCGAAGCTCAGTCAATATTATTTGTCAGGTAATGCTGTTGGCCTCCAAGCCGCGAAAAGCTTCAACTGCCCATTTCCACACATTAAGCTTCCATTAAAGGGCTTTCTCAGGCCTGTTGACAACCCGATATATATACAAACAACACTTGGCACACTGAAATCTAAGTCACGGAGGGAAAAGAAATAGGTTTTTAACAGAGGACTGTCGCTACGAAAATTTCACCACTTTCCCCTCTCAAGAGATTACTAAGTGTGGATTGTAAATACAGAATCATTCGACCATACGGGGAATGCAGCAAAGTCTTATCCCAGGGTAAAACACTTTCATCACACCAGAATGTGTGGCAGGAAAAAAAACCCCTCCATGTTCATAGTAACACACACAACAAAGCAACTGTGTGGTATGAAACCCTGCCATGTGGTAGATTGGTAGGGTTGCCAGGTCCAACTCAGAAAATATCTGGGGACTCTGAGGGTGGGGCCAGGAGATTTTCCGATTCCCTAAAATAAATAAATAAATACAGGAGTGCAGTTCCCCTGAATACAGTCTTCATGTCCTCATCCCCCAGCTGCTGGCTGTACTCGCATTAAATGAAAGTGAACAAGCACACACACACACTCTCACAAAGCTGCAAAAATAAACCAGTTTGCCAGCACACACTTTAGTTGATCTCACTGGGCAGTTTACTCACCGGAGACGCTGAATGTAACCATCTGCTGGGGTTTCAGGGACTGAAGCTGAACCTGAGGCTGAGCTTTCCTGGAAGCATCAGCTTTGAGGGGCTATAACTCGGACATCCCGCATCCAACCTTTGCCAAACTTGTAGGGCAGGTGGAGAAAAGCCTGCTGAAGATTCCTTGTGAGTTTGGCATCTCTAACTCACAAGGGGGCTGTTCTACCAACTCCCAAACCGAATGAATGATGAACTGGTTCGGGAAATGGAAAAGTTCATGTAAGTTCATGGTTCGTGCAATCCAGTGAACCACAAACCAACACAAACCAGCATTGCCCTGCTTCGTGCTCATCCTTAGTCTCCCTCTTTGGCCAACAAAAGTTGTTACCTTTCAATACGAGCCCCATGTCATTTCACAACTGGAGTTAAACTGGAGAGCCAGTTTGGTGTAGTGGTTAAGTGTGCGGACTCTTATCTGGGAGAACCGGGTTTGATTCCCCACTCCTCCACTGGCACCTGCTAGCATGGCCTTGGGTCAGCCATAGCTCTGGCAGAGGTTGTCCTTGAAAGGGCAGCTGCTGTGAGAGCCCTCTCCAGCCCCACCCACCTCACAGGGTGTCTGTTGTGGGGGAGGAAGGGAAAGGAGATTGTGAGCCGCTCTGAGACTCTTCGGAGTGGAGGGCGGGATATAAATCCAATATCTTCTTCTTCTTCTTCTTAAATTGCAAAAATGGCCTAAGGTGCATATACACAGCATTAACATTTGAGAACAGTTTAATAAAGAATGGCCCATCCCATATAGCTCTGAAAGATAAATGCATTTTGCTATTTTTTAATTCATGGACTCATCAAACCTCACCATCGAAGCTTGTTCCTAAACTGAAGATCACCCTTTGCAATACAGCAAAATCAAATACAGCACAGACGCACAAGCATAAAGCAATAATATTCTTCCTCCAAATTTGCAGGGCCGCGGCTATGTGGATATAATTTCAGCACACAATTGATGAGGTTTTCAGGAAAGTGTGCCTAAATGCCCGGCCAAGCAGCCGCCTCACACTGTGCAGCTTGCTAAAGGCAAAAATGTTGTTCTTGTAGAACTCCAAAACATGGGCAAGCAAATGAATTCTGTTGTGTGTACTTTCCCCCTCAAAACGCAAGATGAGAGATGTCTAGAACTGCAGGTTCCTTCCTGAGCTGCTAGCAGAAGTCACCACTGTGGGGAAGTGAGGTAGCTCAGTGGCAGAGCACTTGCTTGGCACGCAGAAGGTCCCAGGTTCAATCGCCAGCATCTTCAGCTAAAAGGACCAGGCAGTAGGTGATGTGAAAGACCTCTGCCTGAGACCTTGGAGAGCTGCTGCCAGTCTGAGAGGACATAGATCTTCAGGGACCAAGGGTCTGATTCAGTATAAAGCAGCTTTGCGTGTTCCGTGGTTAGCGTCATGTGTTCAACACCACGGTATTATAGACAGCTTATTATTGATAGCTTCTACAGAAAAGCCCTGGCTTTCAAAGTTTGCAAAAGCTACCAAGAGCCACCGTGGGGTAGTGAAGTAGCTCATTGGCAGAACAATTGCCTGGCATGCAGAAGGTCCAAGGTTCAATTCCCAGCATCTCCAGGCAGATATGAAAAACCTCTGCTTGAGACTCTGGAGAGCTGCCGCTAGTCTGAGGAGACAATACTGATCTAGAGGGACCAAGGGTCTGATTCAGTATAAAGCAGCTTTGCGTGTTCCGTGGTTAGTGTCATGTGTTCAACACGGCAGTATTATAGATAGCTTTCAACAGGGCTTTTTTTTCTGAGCAGGAACTCACAGGAACGCAGTTCTGGCTGGCTTGATGTCAGGGGGTGTGGCCTAATATGCAAATATGTTTCTGCTGGGCTTTTTCTACAAAAAAACCCCTGTGCAAAACAGTGGTGGCATCAGGGGGTGTGGCCTAATATGCAAATGAGTTTCTGCTGGGGGTTTTCTACAGAAAAGCCCTGGCTTTCAAAGGATGCGAAAGCTACCAAGAGCCACTGTGGGGGAATGAGGTAGCTCGTTGGCAGAGCAATTGCTTGGCATGCAGAAGGTCCCAGGTTCAATCCCCAGCCTCTCCAGGCAGATGTGAAAAACCTCTGCCTGAGATTCTGGAGAGAGCTGCTGCCAGTCGGAGTAGACAATACTGATCTAGAGGGACCAAGGGTCTGATTCACTATAAAGCAGCTTTGTGTGTTCAGTGGTTAGTGTCACGTGTTCAACACCGCAGGGTTATAGATAGCTTTCAAAGTATGCAATCTTATTAATGCAGTTGCTTCCTATGACTCTGTCCCAGTAGGAGCAGAACTTTTTTTGTCACTAGGAGTCTTCCGCCAGCAGAACATAACCCCTTGCACACACAACTCCTCCCCCAACAAGGGCTTTATTTGTAGCAGGAGCTCCTTTGCATATTAGGCCACACACCTCTGATGTAGCCAGTCCTCCTGGAACTTACAGTAGGCCCTGTATGAAGAGCCCTGTAAGCTCTGGGAGGATTGGCTACATCAGGGGTGTGTCGTCAAATATGCAAAGGCGCTCTTGCTACAAGAAAAGCCCCGCCCCAAACAAAACACGCTCTGCCATTGGCAGTGAATTTAGGATTTCATCCAAGCCTTTTATTTTGGTTACTGTTGGCATTTGGGTTGCTTATACTTTTACCCAGGGCTTTTTTTTGAGCTGGGACACACAGGAATGCAGTTCCAACTGGCTTGGCATCAGGGGGTGTGGCCTAATATGCAAATGAGTTCCTGCTGGGCTTTTTCTACAAGAAACGCCCTGCTTGTACCCTTCCTTTGGTTTTACCCTGCCTGAATATCTTGTCTGTGTGATCCTCAACTCTGCAGGGCGTTTATGCTGGCCCGTTTTAATGTTTTCCCATCAATGTTGCTATATGAGAGATTTAAGAAAATTCCATATTCAGACAGGTTGTGTCCATGAAGGAGACTGAAGATCATGAGCACGTTCTCTTGCATTGTCAATTTTATGATCTTTGTGGGGTTTTTTTTTAAAAAGCCTTTTCTGCAGCCTTTAGAGGGTCACTCTGATGATTGTAAATCTTCCTACTTTTTGCCTCAAATAAGTACGAAATCATTGTAGCAACATTTCTTCACTATGCTTCTAGGAGGAGATGTTCCTTTTGTCTGTAGATTCTATTCAATTCATTTGATTCGCGCTGTTATGCCAATAAAGGTTGTGATGATGATGATGATGATGATGATGAAGAAGAAGAAGAAGAAGAAGAAGAAGAAGATATTGGATTTATATCCCGCCCTCCACTCCGAAGAGTCTCAGAGCAGCTCACAATCTCCTTTACCTTCCTCCCCCACAACAAACACCCTGTGAGGTGGGTGGGGCTGGAGAGGGCTCTCACAGCAGCTGCCCTTTCAAGGACAACCTCTGCCAGAGCTATGGCTGACCCAAGGCCATGCTAGCAGGTGCAAGTGGAGGAGTGGAGAATCAAACCCGGTTCTCCCAGATAAGAGTCCGCACACTTAACCACTACACCAAACTGGATGATACTTGTACCCAGAGCCAGTTTGGTGTAGTGGTGAAGTGTGTGGACTCTTATCTGGGAGAACGGGGTTTGATTCCCCACTCCTCCATTTGCACCTGCTAGCATGGCCTTGGGTCAGCCATAGCTCTGGCAGAGGTTGTCCTTGAAAGGGCAGCTGCTGTGAGAGCCCTCTCAGCCCCACCCACCTCACAGGGTGTCTGTTGGGGAGGAAGGTAAAGGAGATTGTGAGCCGCTCTGAGACTCTTCGGAGTGGAGGGCGGGATATAAATCCAATATCTTCTTCTTCATCTTCAACTATATGTATGTGCCATCAAATCACAAATGACTTTACGGTTACCCCAGCAAGGGGCATTTCAACGCAAGTGAGACGCAGGAATGGCTCACCATGGCCTTCCTCGGCAGTCTTCCTTGGTGGTCTCCCATTCTAGTAATGGCCATGCTCAGCTTCTGAGATCTTGCTACCTTCCCTTCCTTTGTGCCCAACAGCCCAATAAAATCAGTTCCCTTCCTTTGTGCCCAACAGCCCAATAAAATCAGTTCCCGAATCTCACATTTTATCATCTTTGGCTAGTAAGGCAGTTGGTCCCCTACCTTGAACGCAACGACTTAGCGACGGTGATCCATGCCACGGTCATCTCAAGATTGGATTATTGCAATGCCCTCTATATGGGGCTGCCCTTGTCTCAAACCTGGAAGCTCCAACTATGCAGAATGCTGCAGCCAGGTTGTTAACAGGTCTTCCCCTACGGGAGCACATTCAACCTGTGCTGAAAGCGCTGCACTGGTTGTCCATTGCATACTGGATTTGTTTCAAGGTGCTGGTTTTTACCTTTAAGGCCCTATATAGCCGGGGACCTGCATACCTTAGGGACCACCTTTCCCCACATGTTCCCCGGAGAGCACTTCGGTCTGGGTCAAAAAATCTGCTTTCAACCCCCGGCCCTAAAGAGGCCAGGCTCATGACAACTAGAGCTAGGGCCTTTTCTGTAGCAGCCCCACACTGATGGAATGAGCTCCCGGAGGAGGTCAGGGCCCTGCGAGCGCTCGTACAGTTCTGCAGGACCTGTAAGACAACACTCGTCCACCAGGCATTTGCAAGTTAGATCATTGGCTACTACAGTTTCCGAAAAATATCTGGACCACCTCTTGCAATCTGTTCCATATAGAACATCTGGACCATTGAGATCTGCTTTACGGAGAACACCTAGTTGGAATAGCAAGACAACACACTTAAGATCGCAGCACTTGAGACGCCAGTTTCTACGTTTTAAATTGTTTTATTGTTTTTAATGTTTTATTGTATGTTTATATTCATGCATATGCATGACCGTGTGAGCCGCCCTGAGCCTGCCCTGGCGGGGAGGGTGGGACACAAATGGAATTAAATAAATAAATGAAGAAACATCATTGGTGAAACTGCGAGAATATTGACGGGCAGGGGTGGAATTCTAGCAGGCGCTTCTTTGCATATTAGGCCACACACCCCGGATGTAGCCAATCCTCTAAGAGCTTACAAAAAAGAGCCTTGTAAGCCCTTGGAGGATTGGCTACATCAGGGGTGTGTGGCCTAATATGCAAAGGAGCTCCTGCTAGAATTCCACCCCTGTTGACGGGAGGCTGGACCTTGCACACCTTTCTCTGTTGCTGGCATCACGTGCTTCCAAGAAGAATTCTAACATAAAGGTCGCTGTGTCGAGATTTCATCCGATTTTGCCACCAGTTCAAAACGCTTGAGTTCCCATCCACAGAAAGGCTGAGGGCACTGTCAACGACAATTACTTAAAGGCTGATTAAGTCTCACAGTCCATGCATTTCATTCTGGCACTGGGATGGGGGCCAGCGTTGTTTATATGCAAGGAAGCACAAAGCGTTCTGAAGAATGCCGCATGACTAGAATTTCTTTGGTGGCCCAAATCGTTGCTTATAATAGTTTCTGGGCAGGCCTGTTTCATTTGGCTGCTTCTTTTGGGATCCGACCCATTTGTCCTCCTTTGTTTCTTTCTCAAGGTCGGTTGTGTAAGTTGTTGTACTTTATTTTCTGTGTGTGTGTGTGTGTTTTTAGAGGAGTTTTTTAAAAAAAATCTGCCATAACCAAAGGAAGCCGGTCATTGTCTCTGCTTCGTCAACACTGACAAGCTTGGTTTGGGGAACAAAACGAAATACCTGCAGAATCCAAAGCTTGATGAGAATCAAGGATTTTTTGTGTAGCAGGAACTCCTTTGCATATTAGACCACACCCCCATGATGTAGCCAATCCTCCCAGAGCTTACAGGGCTCTTAGTACAGGGACTACTGTAAGCTCCAGGACGATTGGCTACATCAGGAAGTGTGGCTTAATATGCAAATCTGTATGTAATATCTGTACGTTAATATGAGCAGAGTTGTTTTTTTTAGCAGGAACTCCTTTGCATATTAGGCCACACACCCCTGATGAAGCTTACAGGGCTCTTGGTACAGGGCCTACTGTAAGCTCTTGGAGGATTGGCTACATCAGGATTGGCTACATCAAGGGGTGTGACACTGGTTAGTATTGAGATGGAAGACCTTCAAGGAATGCCAGGGCCTCTGTGCAGAGCCAGGCTATGGCAAACCACCTCTGAACATCTTTTGCCTTTAGGGTTGCCAATCTCCAGGTGGGAACAACAGGAAACCACAGTGTGTAGATTGCTAGGACCAAAAAACCCCCCACTGTGTAACAGTACTCTTATAACTTCGTATGGTATTTTATCTATATTTTTCAACCAAGTTTTATACAAAGTTTATTTTCACCTTTCAAATTGAACCAGATGCATGCACTATCCTTGAAACGTATAACTTGTATACGTACAAAGAGCCACTATATAGAGTCACTAATATCAACGGCAATTCACTAGTTTCTCAAAGTAGGAGTCAAGTTGCACCTTTAAGACCAACAGAGTTTTATTCAGAACGTAAGCTTTCGTATGCAGACTTACTTCTTCAGACGAGGAGTTAAGGTACAGTGGCTAAGTGTACCACTGTACCTTACCCCCTCGTCTGAAGAAGTATGCCTGCATACAAAAGCTTACATTTTGAATAAAACTTCGTTGGTCTTAAAGGTGCAACTTGACTCCTACTTTGTTCTACTGCTTCAGACCAACACGGCTGCCCACTTGGATCTATTGATAGTCTCTCAATACTTAAAGTGATAGTCCATTTGTCCGATGCTAAGGCATGATATTGGTCAGGGCTTTTTCTAGCAGGAGCAAATCTGCATATTAGGCCATGCCCCCTGATGTAGCCAATCCTCCTGGAGCTTACAATAGGCCCTGTACTAAGAGCCCTCTTAGCTCTTGGGGGATTGGCTACATCAGGAGTGTGTGGCCTAATATGCTGAGGAGCTCCTGCTAGAAAAAGAGCCCTGATACTGGTACTTCCATCTGCTACTGTGCTGCAAATCCTGTGCTGAAGCCTACAGATGATGCCCGATCAAACGTGGGCTCGTAGTTGGGCAGTGAGGCTTCTGTTCAACAGGTGTGGCTACATGATTCCTAGGTAAAGTTCGTGTTTCATAGACGACTTCCTCTGGCCACTAACAAATTAACAATCCACTACTATGAAAACTGAAAAAATGAAATCATAACAATATTCCAAAAACATTTTGTAGCTTGCCCTCGTGCTCAAGCGATCGCTCTCATTGTGATACAACACCCTTCCATTGGCATGCTCAGTTCTCAATGCATTGCTCTCCTGTTCACTACTTAAATATCGGACTCAGCAGGGCTTTTATTGTAGAAAAAGCCCAGCAGGAACTCATTTGCATAATAGGCCATGCCCCTGACATTACCATTGTTTCACACAGTGATTTTAGTAAGAGAAACTCAGCAGGAACTCATTTGTATATTAGGCCACACCCCTGATGCCAAGCCAGCCGGAACTGTGTTCCTGTACGTTCCTGCTAAAAAAAAAAAGCCCTGTGACTCAGCATTTTAAGGTAGATGCTGAGAGGATATAATCTTAGTACAGGGCCTACTGGAAGCTCCAGGAGGATTGGCTACATCAGGGGTGTGTGGCCTAATACACAAAGGAGGTCCTGCTAGAATTCCTTACAGGGCCTACTGTAAGCTCCAGGAGGATTGGCTACATCAGGGGTGTGTGGCCTAATAAGCAAAGGAGTTCCTGCTATAAAAAAAAGCCCTGCCTTGAACACACGTGAGGCTGCCAGATACTGAGCCAGCCCATCAAGGTCAGTTTTGCCTACTCAGACTGTCAGCGGCTCTCCAGGGACTCTGGGATCACCGATACCAGTGCATCTTCTGGAGGTGTCAGGGGTGTGTGACATATGCACATGAATTATGTAAATGAATTGTGTTAATGAGCTCCAGCACCTCTTTTTCTACAAAATGACCCCTGCGCATGAGTGAAAGGGACATAGCTATCTAACCGTTTTTAGCACCCATACTATGCTACAGGCCCCAAGATTTTAATGGACATGGCAACTAGAACAGGATAGAACTATGATAAATGTGGTAAAGCTGCAGTACTGCAGTCCTAAGCTCTGCTTATGACCTGAGTTAGATCCTGGTGGAAGCTGGGTTCAGGTAGCTGGCTCAAGGTTGACTCAGCCTTCCATCCTTCTGAGGTTGGTAAAATGAGTCCCCAGCTTGCTGGGGGGAAAGTGTAGATGACTGGGGAAGGCAATGGCAAACCACCCTGTAAAAAGTCTGCTGTAAAAACGTTGTGAAAGCAACGTCACCCCAGAGTTGGAAACGACTGGTGCTTGCACAGGGGACTACCTTTACCTTTTTTTTAACAATAAATGTGTAACTATCTTCCCCCCCATCTTTTTTCACTTACCATCCTCAGTATTTCTATTTTACCTTTTTAATTAAAAGTTGCCAATCTAACTAAGATCATGTGATCACCTGTTTGTGGATGTGGACCCACAAGTTGAAGAACTGTGCTCTATAACACAATTCCTCTGGCAGAAAGATTTTCCATCTGCGACTTTCTCTTACTCAGCTATATAAATAGTCTTGGCTCCGAATACACAACGTGATTCTGAAGAAGCGCACACGTCGTATTTATGGTACATTGGCTCACATGCCAGCCAACATCTCCCCTCATTTTCTGGACTACATCCCAGCCAGCGAGAGTTTCTGCTTTTCTGGAAGATGTTTAATTCCACCTTTGATTGTACTTTGGCATCATGCATTTCTACTTATGGACTGTGCGCTCTCTGTTGCAGGCTCCTTCCCCTGGATTGGGTCCCACGCAGCCTGACAACCTCAGTCTCAAAATGTTCTATAGGAGCTTTATCCAAATGAATGAGGGATTTGGGATTCGGACAATCGCCTGCTCCAAGGAGATGGGATTGCATCAGTAGGTAGGTCATTTTGCACAAGGCAGCTTGGATTTATAAGACACAAAGCCTGCCAGACAGATCATCTCTTCTTTTTAATGGGATCACTAGCTGAGTGGATAATGAGAATGATCTAATGCAACATACCTTGAACCAGGGCTTTTTTTTGTAGCAGGAACTCCTTTGCATATTAGGCCTCACCTCCTCATGTAGCCAATCCTCCAAGAGATTACAGGGCTCTTCTTACAGGGCCTACTGTAAGCTCCAGGAGGATTGGCTACATCGGGGTGTGTGGTCTAATATGCAAAGGAGATCCTGCTAGAATTCCACCTCTGAGGCCACACACCCCCGATGTAGCCAATCCTCCAAGAGCTTACAGGGCTCTTAGTACAAGGCCTACTGTAAACTCCAGGAGGATTGGCTACGTCAGGGGTGTGTGGCCTAATATGCAAAAGAGTTCCTGCTACAAAAAAGCCGTGCCTTGAACACACATGAAGCCACCAAATACTGAGTCAGACGATCAGTTCGTCAGGGTCAGTAT
This sequence comes from Heteronotia binoei, assembly GCF_032191835.1. Lineage (NCBI taxonomy): Eukaryota > Metazoa > Chordata > Lepidosauria > Squamata > Gekkonidae > Heteronotia > Heteronotia binoei. Next base: position 17,316,015 of record NC_083223.1, on the reverse strand, counting down.
TGTCTACTCAGACTGGCAGCACCTCTCTAGGGACTTAGGAATCACCTACTCCTGATCCTTTTTAAATGGAGGTATTGGGGATTGAACCTGGGAACAGACACTCTTCCACTAAACCACAGCCCCCAACCCAGAAGGGTATTTGACCATGATAGTTTGTTAGCAAAGCGATTCAGTGCAGTTCAGTCTTTTCAGAGGGACTCGCAGTTGGTTGAAGAACTATAGTCAAAGAGTATGCATCAGTGGCAATTCATCTTTGGGTTCAAGATCTTGGTTTTGACCCCTAAGGCCCCTAGCGGTGAGGGACCTCTATGCCTTTGGGACCACCTCTCTCAGTATGTCCCCAGAAGAGCATTATGCTCAGGGAATAAAAACCTGCGGGTGATCCCCTGCCCAAGAGAGATGCGGCTGTCCTCCACTAGGGCCATGGCTTTTTCAGCCTTCGCTCACAGCTGGTGGAACTATCTGCTGGAGAACATTTGTGCCTGGAGAGATCTATTACGTTTCTGCAGGGCATGCAGGGCAGAGATGTTCTGCCAGGCAGTTGGTTGAAGACAGTGATGGGACAGTAGAAAATCTGGCACACTTATGCCTCCCCTCCACAACCTCCCCCCACCCCGAGACCTATGGAAGCTGAAATTTTCTTCTGCCATCTGCCGAGTGGAAATTGCACAGCTTTATCTGCAGATATATGTTGTATATTTTAATGCTGGTTTTTAACTTATTCTACTTATTGTAGAAGTCTTTGTTGTAAGTTGCCTTGAGCCCTGCCTATAGGGAAGGGCGGCCCAATACATAGATGATTATGACAATGGTGATGGATGGATGGATAGATAGATAGATAGATAGATAATAATAATGATGATGATGATGATGATGATGATGATGATGATGATGATGATGATGATGATGAAGAAGATAACAGACAGACAGATAGATAGATAATGATGATGATGAAGACAGACAGACAGATGATAGATAGATAGATAGATAGATAGATAGATAGATAGATAGATTGATGATAGATAGATAGATAGATAGATAGATAGATAGATGATAGATAGATAGATAGATGATAGATAGATAATAATAATAATGATGATGATGAAGATAGACAGACAGACAGACAGATAGATAGATAGATAGATAGACAGATAGATAGATAGATGATAGATAGATAATAATAATAATGATGATGATGAAGATAGACAGACAGATAGATGATAGATAGATAGATAGATAGATAGATAGATAGATAGATAGATAGATAGATAGATAGATAGATAGATAGATAGATAGATAATGATGATGATGATGATGAAGACAGACAGACAGACAGACAGATGATAGATAGATAGATAGATAGATAGATAGATAGATAGATAGATAGATAGATAGAATTGCCAGGTTCAGTCTTATCAACCTTACACCTACATCTGAATATGCCCTGCACTTTTTTTGATTGGCATTTTAATAACCATTGGGTAGCTGATCCTCACTCCTCAGCTCAGTTATGTTTTCATTCATTGTTCAACTTGTTTTAATTGTTGTGTCTTTTCTTGTTCTTTCAGTGGAAAGGCAGTGAGATACATTCTGTAAGTGAAATAAATATTCACCATTTTCCACAAGTGGATTTAAACTTTTTTTTTTGCCATCAAGTCACATCTAGCTTACGGTGATCCCATAGGGTTTTAAAGTCATGAGCAGTGTTCCCTCTAAGCTGAGTTAGTGTGAGCTAGCTCACAGGGATTTTTCTAGCTTCTGGCTCACACATTTCTGTCTCAGCTCAGGAAAAATGGCTCCAGAACAAACTAATCTATGCAGTAGCTCACAACTTTAATGCCCGTAGCTCACAAAGTAGAATGCTTGCTCACAAGACTCCACAGCTTACAGGGAGTATTGGTCACCAGATGTTCAGGGGTGGTTTGCCATTGCCTGCCTCCATGTCACGACTCTGGTCTTCCTTGGAGGTCTCCCATCCAAATGCTAGGCAGGGCTGACCCAGCTTAGTTTTCGAGATCTGATGAGGCCAGGCCAACCTGAGCTATCCAGGTCAGGGCAATTGAAACTTACCTGACTCCAAACCAGGTTTTGGTTGAGACAGGTTGTGGCGGAACCGGCCCGATTCTGCCTTCAGACCCGGTCCCGTCAGCTCCCTATTGAGTCGCCAACTCCTGGAGGGAGCTATTTTTCCTCCCTGGCCCTTGGGCTCGCTGCCACCACCTGCTCAGTCCCGGGGTTCAGATTGAGAGGAACAGGACTCCCAATCCCCCTCTCCAGCTGTGAGGCTAGGCCTCCAGGTCCTCTGCCACCCTGCACTTGGGTTTCACAGAGACCTCAGCGCTTCTTTGGGGCACCCCTGGAGGATTGGCACCTTATCCAACTGCATGCCTTCCCCCTTCCCCGGGGCCCCCTTCTCAAAAACAGCGTGGTCTAAAGCGGTTTGGGGATCTATGTGGTACAGAGTCTGACTGCCAGTATTTAAAACAGAAAAAACATTTATTTAAAAGAGAAAAATATAGGGGAAGAAAAGCAAAACAAAAACAGTTGCCTTTAAAAAGTTAGCACAGCACAGCAAACAGCATAACAAAATAAAGGTGGTTTTTAAACGCATCATATTGTCCCTGGTCTATACTTGATCTGCCTAAGAAAATGACTTACTTTGTCTACCTGCCTGGGGGCCCCCAGGCAGGAGCCTCCATTGCTCACCACATGCTTGCTCGAGCGCTGGCTCAAATCTCCCCTCTCTTCCTGCCTAACACATGGCAAGAACAACAGCCCTTCCTGCCTCTCTAGGAGACTTTCCCCCTAGCGTTGTTGGTTTGGCTCTGGAAGGGAGGGGGGGAGTGAGGGGAAGGCTACAAAGCCGGCTGAATGGATTTACTGATCCCTGCCTTTTTGGATGGAGCACCAACACTCCCAGATGGCGTTTCTCCACACGTCCCCCTCCTTAAATTCTGAGCCGGAGGGGTTGCCTCCTACAGAGGTGACCCCGTAGCAGAATCCAAACAAACAAGGAGAAACCCGTTAACCAAAACATTACACAAACATTCAGGTATTTCTCCAATAATACACAAAGTCCAGCACCCTAGGTGCCCATGTCCTTTCTGGACAAAACGTTGCATGGCTGCATGCAGCAGGAATGTCCAGTCTTTAAGATGTACTCCTCCGTCTCCCAGGACCACCTCTGGAGTTTGGTGCTCTCCCTCCGTTGCTGCTGTTGCTGGGGTGAGGGGTCCATCAAAGGAGGAAATCCCTGGCCCCACATATGGGGTTGGAAACTGCCCAGTTCCCACACAGTTGCTTCTTCTTTATCCCTCATGGGTGGAATGTTCCCTCTGTCCACTCTGTCCTCCCAGAAAACTACCTCTGGTGCTGCAAACAATTGCTGTCCCAGCTTCTTTTTGTCTCCCTCCTTCCTACCTCTATGCAACACCATGGACCTCGCAGAGACTGGCTGTGGTACATTCACCTGCACCACTTGAACTGCCTTTCCCATTTTCTCCATAGCCCCCACACAGGTAGCATCGCCCAGGTCATCCACAATCACATGGGGTCCCTCCCATTCCACTTTCCATTCACCAGTATGAAGTGGCAGGAAAGCCAACACCCTATCCCCTGTCTCAGCTTCTGCGAACTCCACTTTCTGGTCCCTTGCCACCTCACACAGTGGATCCAGCCTCGGGTCACTTTGAACCTCAGACAGGAACATTTCTGGCTCCCCCAGACTTCCTATCATCTGTTCCTTCAAGCCACCCCTAGTCCCACTGTTTCCAGAACACTTAGCCAAAGTTGGATCTGGGTTCTCCGCCCCCTCAGTTGGTTTTTCAGTGTCAGCCAACTGAGCTCCTTCCTGCCTGGAACGCTCCACAGCATCCTGCTGCCCTTGCGGAAATTGGCACCCCTCTTCCCATTGGGCACACCCTCCTGCAGGGTTTGAGACAGGCTGGTCCTCCCCCTCCCTGGTTGGTGGTGAGGTGGCTTCCCTAAAGTTGCCCTCCTCCCCCCACCTTCCCCTGAGGGTTTGGCTTGGGTTCTCAGTCCCCTCGGTTGGTTTTTCAGCACTACCAAACTGACCCCCCTCTTGCCTGGAAGGTCCCACAGCTTCCCAGGACTCCTGTCTGCCCTGCTTCAAGACGACCTGTTTTGAGAGCGTCTCGGACGATCCCACTTCCTGATCCACAGCTACTTGGTGAACCGGTTCCAACCTAAGGCCGCTCCGGACCCCCTTCTGGAACCGCTCCCGTTCCCCCAAGCCTTCAGCTATGTGCTCCTCTGAGCCCCCATTAGCCTTGCTGCTCTCAGAACCTCCTGTGAAATCTCCACTCTCCACCTCTGTCTTTTCAGGTTGCACATCCTTTATGCTAGACAGGTTCCCTTCCTCGCTAGGAACATCTACAGCCTCTTGCTGCACTTGGGGAAAGCTACCCCCCTCTTCCCCTTGGGAACACCCTACTCCAGGGCTTGAGATAGGCTGGTCCTCCCCCTCCTGGGTGACTGCCCTCTCTTCGTCCTCAGTAACCTGGGCTGTTTCCCCCTCCCTGGTTGGTGGTGAGGTGGCTTCCTTAAAGTTGCCTTCCTCCTCCCACTTTCCCCTGGGGGTTTGGCTGCGGGGTACAGCCTTGATAGGGTACTGGCCAACCACCAAATCCCGGCCCAATAACACTGGAACTGTTTGTTCCTTCATTACCCCACATTCAGAATAGGATTTACCTTCTTGTGGAGCCAAACCCCTGAACTGCTTTCGGGAGTGGTCTGGCCCCAGTTTAAACCTTTTAAATACAGTGGCTTTATAGGCCGCAAAAGTTATCCCCCCATCTTCCATAGGCATGCTGTGATAGATGGCTGAGAGTTCTCCAGTCAGGTTGCTACAAAGGTAAGACATATAGTCCTCCTCTGCAATCCCCCACTGTTTGGCTGCCCTCTCAAAGTTGGAAAGGTATGTGGAGGGGTCTTCTCCCTCCTTGTACACTGCAAAGTCTTTGGGGGTGACTTGGATCTCTTTGCTTAGTTCAGCTTCCAGACGTAGCACCTCAAGCTCATGGCGACGTTGCTCTTCCCGCTCCCGTCTGCGGACCTCAGCTCTCTCTCTTTCCTCCTGCCGGCGGATCTCTGCTTCTTCCTGTCTGCGGATCGCATCCCTCTCTGCTTGTCTTTCCTCTCTCTCTCGTTCCTCCCGTCTGCGGACTGCATCCCTCTCTGCTTGTCGTTCCTCTCTCTCTCGTTCCGCCTCGATACGCATTCTCTCCAGTTCCATCTGTAGCCGCAAGGTTGCTTCTGACTGGGTGGGGGCCACTTTTGCAGGTGCCCCTGCATGCTCAAGATGCTCCAACAGGAGGACTTGCATATCTACTACAGTCAGGTTGTCACACTCCAGCTCTTGCTTTGCGCACTCTTCCTGGAGCTGTGGCTTTGTCATCTTCAGGATTTCCAGTTTCTTAGCACGCTCCATCCTAACTAGCTAAACTTTCCCTACTCCAGTTGACCCGAAAATAAAACAAAACCGCTGTTGCTTCCTCTGGGTGCTTGCACGTATCAAAAAACAAAAATGCCTGGCCAATCAAGTTCTCTGTTTGTTCTCATCCCACCGCTGCCGCCAAGTGTGGCGGAACCGGCCCGATTCTGCCTTCAGACCCGGTCCCGTCAGCTCCCTATTGAGTCGCCAACTCCTGGAGGGAGCTATTTTTCCTCCCTGGCCCTTGGGCTCGCTGCCACCACCTGCTCAGTCCCGGGGTTCAGATTGAGAGGAACAGGACTCCCAATCCCCCTCTCCAGCTGTGAGGCTAGGCCTCCAGGTCCTCTGCCACCCTGCACTTGGGTTTCACAGAGACCTCAGCGCTTCTTTGGGGCACCCCTGGAGGATTGGCACCTTATCCAACTGCATGCCTTCCCCCTTCCCCGGGGCCCCCTTCTCAAAAACAGCGTGGTCTAAAGCGGTTTGGGGATCTATGTGGTACAGAGTCTGACTGCCAGTATTTAAAACAGAAAAAACATTTATTTAAAAGAGAAAAATATAGGGGAAGAAAAGCAAAACAAAAACAGTTGCCTTTAAAAAGTTAGCACAGCACAGCAAACAGCATAACAAAATAAAGGTGGTTTTTAAACGCATCGTATTGTCCCTGGTCTATACTTGATCTGCCTAAGAAAATGACTTACTTTGTCTACCTGCCTGGGGGCCCCCAGGCAGGAGCCTCCATTGCTCACCACATGCTTGCTCGAGCGCTGGCTCAAATCTCCCCTCTCTTCCTGCCTAACACATGGCAAGAACAACAGCCCTTCCTGCCTCTCTAGGAGACTTTCCCCCTAGCGTTGTTGGTTTGGCTCTGGAAGGGAGGGGGGGAGTGAGGGGAAGGCTACAAAGCCGGCTGAATGGATTTACTGATCCCTGCCTTTTTGGATGGAGCACCAACACTCCCAGATGGCGTTTCTCCACACAGGTCAGTGGCAGAGTCTGCTTGTAATGACGAAGCTGAAGAGATATTGGGATTCCAGGCACCGCGATCATTAATATAGCTTAACACTTCTCCCTGAATTTCCCCTCAAGGCTTGCCTGCTGCTGTATCAATATTTTGTGAAATGCAGCATTGTTCCAGGCAGGTGGAGTGTCTGGAGACCCGTTAATAAAGGATCAAAGAGACTTTCACTAGTCATCATAAAATGCCTTCTCATCTAGGAGAAATAAAGAGCACTGAGATGCTGAAAGAAATATGGGATCAGATCTCCCGCATTGACATGTGGAGAGCAAGCTGGGGACCTAGTAGGGTTGCTAGATCAGGGTTGGGAAATTCCTGAGCAGAGTGTCAAGCATGCCATTTCTATATGCCACTTCTAATGGTGTTCGGCAGACAAGCCAGATACAAAGCAGAACACTCTTCATGCTCGTCCCCCCTTCCCTTGTTTTCTCCTTCTAACCAAAGGGTGCATAATAAATCCATCTGGACCCAGGATGTTTAGAGTAACTTTGTGCTAATGGTGTAGAGTGCCTCTCCCCCAGATTCACACAGCCAGGTCTTATTGGTTCCCAGAGAATGTGTGAGAAAGGGAGATGTTTTTATTAGCTGACATTCCTTAGTCATAAGGAGATACTAGTGAGTAGCCTTTGACCCCTCAACTCAATGTTATCCTTTTGAAGTTATCTGTAACCATCCCCTTTGAAGCATGCCTATAAGTTACAATGCAATGCTATGTATGTCATTACTTCCAAGGAGTCCGTCCTTGGGCAAGCTATGGAGTTTCAACAATAAAGCAACTTTTGATTAAAGAACAAAAGCTTGATTATTGAGAAATAATCTCCACAGGATGTGGTGGCGGCTACAAGCATAGACAGCTTCAAGAGGGGGTTAGATAAAAATATGGAGCAGAGGTCCATCAGTGGCTATTAGCCACAGTGTGTATATATATATATATATATATATATGTGTGTGTGTGTGTGTGTGTGTATAATTTTTTTGGCCACTGTGTGACACAGAGTGTTGGACTGGATGGGCCATTGGCCTGATCCAACATGGCTTCTCTTATGTTCTTAAATATCGATGCTTGACACAGCCAGAATGCACAGGAATGCAGTTCCGGCTGGCTTGGTGTCAGGGGGTGTGGCCTAATATGCAAATGAGCTCCTGTGGGAAACAATGGTGATATCAGGGGTGTGGCCTAATAGGCAAATGATTTCCTGTGAGGCTTTTTCTACAAAAAAAGCCCTGCTCCTGAGTATTTATGGGGTGGAGTCTGGGGAGAGGAGAGTGATAATGCCATAGAGTCTACCCTCCAAAGCAGCCATTTTATCAAAAGGAAGCTGATCTCTGTAGTCTGGAGATCAGTTATAATTCTAGGAGATGTCAAGGTCTGATTTGGAAGATGGCCACCCTATGTGGACACTCTGCCTAAAGTAGGGGTGGCAGTTTCCAGGTGGTAGTTGGAGATGTCCCGCTGTTACAACTGATCTCCAGATGACAGAGATGAGTTCCCTGGAGAAAATGGCCACCTTGGAAGGTGGACTCTCTGGCATTTTACCTCACTGAAGTCTCTTCTATCCCCAAATTGTGCCTTTCTCAGGATCTACCCCCCAAGTTTCCAGGTATTTCCCAACCTAGAGACTGGAACCCTAGCCCTCAACAGGACAAAAAACTGACACAGGCGGGGGCAGGAGCTTGTGGAGAGAAGTCACCCTGGATGGCCCCTTCTTTCCCCTCCCCTTTTACTCAGGGAAGGAATGCACTGTTGGACCATGACTGAGTACTTTGGGGCAGGGCTATTTTTTGTAGCAGGAACTCCTTTGCATATTAGGCCACACAGCCCTGAGGTAGCCAATTCTCCTGGAGCTTACAGTAGGCTGTGTAAGAAGAGCCCTGTAAACGCTTGGTGGATTGGCTACATTTTGGGGGAATGAACTGGATTTGCCAATCCTTTCCTTCCTGCCTCCCAACTAGGACTGCCAAGCCCTCGGTCTGCGCAGGGAATCTCCCACCCGGGAGGTTCCCAAATTGCCGGCCCACATTGGACTGGCGGGGGATACCTCCCCCTGCATCACACAGATGGAGAGCCAGTTTGGTGTAGTGGTTAAGTGTGTGGACTCTTATCTGGGAGAACCGGGTTTGATTCCCCATTCCTCCACTTGCACCTGCTGACATGGCCTTGGGTCAGCCATAGCTCTGGCAGAGGTTGTCCTTGAAAGGGCAGCTGCTGTGAGAGCCCTCTCCAGCCCCACCCACCTCACAGGGCATCCGTTGTGGGGGAGGAAGGGAAAGGAGATTGTGAGCTGCTCTGAGACTCTTCGGAGTGGAGGGCGGGATATAAATCCAATATCTTCTTCTTCTTCATCGCTGGCGTGATGACGTCACCGGACGTGACATCATCAAAATGGCGGCACCCATGTGAGGCTGCTCTAGGCGTTTCCAGGAAAACTCTATGGTTTTCCCGGACACTCTAGCCATTTGGGAGGTACATAAGTACCACAGAGTTTTAACCTCCCAAATGGCTAGAGCATCCAGGAAAACCATAGAGTTTTCCTGGAAACACCTAGAGCAGCCCCGCATGGACGCCATCATTTTGATGATTTCACTTCCAAGTAACATCATTTTTTCCCTGGGGATGAAGAGGACTTGACAACCCTACTCCCAACTATTGTCTTCACCTTTACTCTGACCACTTTCTGTCCTTTCAAGTTTACCTTCCCCATGAATCCATTTCCCAAAACATATAGTGAGTGGCTTACATGCTTATGCGTATGCATGGATATAAACATATAATAGGACATAAAAACCATAAAACAATTTAAAAACATAGAAAATTAACATTTAAATGCTAAGATCTTACATTCAGATTTATGAAGATAAAATAGAGAATAAATAATATAATTCAGGCCTAATTTTAGGCAGGATCTCACACGAGAAGAGCTCTGGAACCTCTAAAGCAGGGGTGTCAAACTCATTTATTATGAGAGCCGAATCTGACGTAAAGGAGACCTTGTCGGGCTGGGCTGGGTCGGGCTGGGCCATGTGTGTACCTATTTAAGATCAAGTAGCAGAGATATAAACTTTATAAAGGACACAACTTCATAAACTTTATAAAGGACACAAACACATTAAAAAAAACCCTTAAAACCTCCTTAAAACATTAGCACTCATTGGTCTTAAAGGTGCTTTCTTTGTATTTCTCCTGTGGGACCCAGGGAATTGGGCAAAGGAAGCTCCTGGCTCTTTCCCTCCCTCCTCAGGGGACCAGGAGGATTCCCTCAGTAGCTCTGCTGTGCAATTGAGAGAACCTAGCAAAGCAAGCTCTGCCTTCCGATTCTCTGCCTTGGGTAATGGAGAAAATAGAGATTTTGCTCTGTAGCTCCTGTGTGATTGAGCAAGCCTTGCAAAGCAAGCTGTGATGTAGAAGCAAGCAAGAGAGAGGGAGAAGGAAGCAGATGACATCCAGTTGCTTGGGGGCCTGATAGGAATCCTTCAGAAGCCTGATTCAGCCCCTGAGCCGCATGTATGACACCCGTGCTCTAAATTTTATTATGCTTTTTCTTTCTCCCTTCCCTTCCCAAATACTTGCTTCTGGGCTCTGTGGTTCAAACGCCCTTGAGAATTCTGCTGAACTCTGAGATTTGACAAACTTTCTAGTATTTTCCCTCACAAAAGATGGGAAAATAACCAAAACATATAAAGCAGACAGATGGAAATCTTCATCGTGTCCCTATGGCCACATAGGAGAAAGTAATTTTAAAAGCATGATGCAATTTTAAAAGTGTGATTTTGTCTTAGCTCAGGAAAAAATGTCCCAATAGCAAACTAATTGATGAAGCAGCTCACAACTTTAATGTCAGTAGCTCACAAAATAAAATCTTTGCTCACAAGACTCCACAGCTTAGAGGGAGTATTGGTTTGGAGTAAGGTTTTATTATGACAATGATAATTCAAGAAGCATTTTAGGGTAGATGCTGAGCTGATATAATTTAGTATACCTTCTGGTGACGTCAGGGGTGTGTTGCATATGCAATTGACTTTGGATAATGAGCTCCGGCACCTCTTTTTCTTGAAATGACCCCTGATCAAAAGATGTTAAATAAATAATATAATCTATGCAGTCTTACAGGTGGTGATGAAAGTGATAGCAACGCCCTCAGGGCGTCAAGGTTCTTTGACTTGGGTGGCTAGCCAATTAAAGTCACACAGTGAGACAAAACCCAGACAGCAAAAAGAGGTAACAAAAGTTTTATTTGAATAAGGAACATATAGCCAAAGGTTCAGCTCAGTTGTTCACTGAACTCCAGTTGTGTTCAAACTTTTATACTCTTCATCGCTCCTTCCCATTACATCATTAATCTTATGTCACCAGGCATGTGCTCTTGTAAGTTCTTTGTCTCTAACATTCATTAATCTTAGATTTGACAAACAAGATGTTCCTGGCTTATTTTCTGCTTTACTGACCTTCTCATCAACAGGTGTGTTGTCAAGACTTTCTCATTAAAAATGAAATGTAACATCTTTCTAGACACTGACCTTCCTGTTACCTTTAATTGGCTCCTTTCCTAGACGTTCCATCTCACATGAACTTATGACCTTAAACTCATATCACAAGCAAAACTTTATGTAGCAAAAATTAACTTTATATTGAATACTCTTGCTTCTACATACATAAAGATATATAAAAACACTTGTCTATTAAGCATTCTTACAAAATATATGAAAAAGAATTGATAATAATACCACATCAGCCGTTTCTTACAAAAACTGAACTTTTATATGGACTTCTCAACTTTTAAAATAACATAATCTGAAAGAATTTATTTTTCTCTCTTGAATACCTGTTCTTGTTTGTTCTCTAATTGATCAAGAAGCTTTTATTTGATTTTTGATATATTTAAATTTATATCTTTACAAAAACTGTGAATAAAACACTTTTCTTCTTAACCATATGAGGGCCTTCTTTGTATAGAAATCATTTTCGTTTTTCTCCAGCTACATCAGTTTGGTGTAGTGGTTAAGTGTGTGGACTCTTATCTGGGAGAACCAGGCTTGATTCCCCACTCCTCCACTTGCACTTGCTGGAATGGCCTTGGGTTAGCCATAGCTCTGGCAGAGGTTGTCCTTGAAAGGGCAGCTGCTGTGACAGTCTTCTCAGCCCCACCCCTCACAGGGTGTCTGTTGTGGGGGAGGAAGATAAAGGAGATTGTGAGCCGCTCTGAGACTCTGAGATTCGGAGTGGAGGGTGGGATATAAATCCAATATTATCATCATCTTCTTCTTCTTCATCATCATCTTCTTCTAATTGGTAACTTAATTAGCCTTCAAAATTTGATTTAATTTTCACCTATGTCCAAGGTTCTGGACAGGAGTAATAAATTTTAAAACATCTGCTCTATTAGAAGTATCTCCGTTTGGCAAAAGTCCCAGTCTAATTGGCTGAAAATACTTTCCAATTACAAGGTTAATCTTTGCTTGTAAAAAATAATGCTGATTGATTCCCTGCTACCATCATAGAGTCTAAATGATCAAGCTGCTTATTTATGCATTTCTTTAGCTAATAATCCTTTAACAATTCAATATTAATTCAACAGTATTAAACATTTCAAAGCCTTGTGATAAAACATACATTTGAGTGCTAATAAATCATATTAACTAGCAAAGCCTCTCCTGTTGTCTGCCTCATTCAGAAACTCTTAATTCAATTACAATTTCTAATCCATGATGCTTAAAACTATTATTTTATAAACTTTCTCAGAATCTAAGCAGCAGACTTCTTAACTAATATTAAAATATTATGGGCTTTGAGCATCATTTTTGGACTTTGAACTTCGGTTCACCTTTTGAAATGGTGATTAACAAAGAAAGGGCATTTTGCCATAATTTTTTCCATTTTGACAGCTTGTTATCGCATTCAACTGTATAGCTTGTAGATAATTAGTTCTGACAAAACACAGATTGCTTCTATCTTCTACTGTTGTCAACTGTTTTCTGGAAGCCCAAAGCCTGCTCCATGAGATTCCCCAAAGATATATGAAACATCACTTATTTAGGGCATACTCTACAAAAGCAATCCTGTCTTTGATAAAATCGACAGCCTTTGGTGTAGATTAAGGTTGTCACATGGAATATGCACCAGAGAAAAATGGAATTTTTAAAAAATCCAGATGTCAGGGAGTGTAAAATTATAAGTATTCTTGGTAATTTGGATCCTGAATACCAAGTTCAGGGGGTTTTGCAGGGGGTGGAGGATGGTGATATTACTGAACTTGTCTATGCAGCAAAAAGTTGCCAAGTCCAATTCAAAAAATATTTGGGGACTTTGGGGGTGGATCCAGGAGACATTGGGGTGGAGCCAGGAAACATTGGGGGTGGAGCCAGGAGCAAGGTTGTGACAAGCATAATTGAACTCCAAAGGGAGTTCTGGCCATCACTTTTAAAGGGACTGCACACCTTTTAAATGCCTTCCCTCAATTGAAATAATGAAGGATAGGGGCACCTCCTTGGGGGCTCATAGAATTGGACCCCTTGGTCCAATCCTGTTGAAACTTGGAGGGTATTTAAGGGAGAAGCACTGGATGTTATGTTCAAACTTTCATGCTTATATCTAAAAATACAGCCCCCCAGAGGCCCACATACCCACGGATCAATTCTCCATTCTACCCTATGGGAATCAGTTTCCATAGGGAATAATGGAGAGCCTAGCAGACATTTCCCCCCCCCTCCGGTTTCTGATGACCCTGAAGCAGGGGGAGGGCTTCCAAACTGGGGGATCCCCTGCCCCCACCTGGGGATTGAGCAACCGACAAAGAGCTACATGGATAATGGAGCAGGAAAACAGGGATAAACCCTCCACAAAAACCAGCCTCACAATTATAAGCAAATTTTGTGTTTCGTTGACAATTATAAAAATACAAATTCATCGCAAATTTTCAATAATATAAAGAGAGTGCAAAAGGAACAAAAGCCCACACCCAAAGTCACTTCAAAGGCAGTAAATATCCGATATTACCCAACAGCTGGGTGTTGGCAAAAATTCCAAAGATGAAGTCCTGTATGGAGATCCATGCTCCGGACAATTGTAACCCAATAAGGCAGTTTTTCAAGGAGACCTACGCTCCATAAAATTCTTCCTCTGTACAGCACAGCACAGACAGTAGAACGCAATGTGGCAGTAGTGCGTTGAAATTCATCACAAATTGAAAATTTGTGATGAATTTGCATTTTTAGAATTGTCAATGAAACACAAAATTTGCTTATAATTCTGAGGCTGGTTTTCGCGGAGGGTTTATCCCTGTTTTCCTTCCCCACCTGGGGATTGGCAACCCTAATGCAGCAGGATTAAAATATAGAGTTCCATAGACAGCATTCTCAATAGCATTTCAACAGTCGTTCAATAAGGGACTTTTAATTATGGCTGCGGTAATTAATTGATTTGCATGTGGCTGCATTCTTAAGAGGCATTTGAAATCATGGGAACCTCTTTAAATCTGGTACTTATGTGAAGTCCAATGTCATTTCTAGTGCACTAAAACACATTAAAATCAGTAGTCTTGGGTCGGCTTAAGACCGTGTTGGTTTGTGACCCATTGCAGGGATTAAATCTTCCAGCGCAATCCTTTTAGACCTTTGCTAGTTTTTAATCCCCTAAATGTAACTAAATCCATAATTGTGATGACTGGACAAGAAAATTCAAGCTGAAATAATATTTATTTATTTGCTTGCTTGTTTATTCACTTATTTCAGGATTTGGGGGGTATTTTTCTTTTGTGTGTGTGTGTGTGTGTGCCTCGCATGCACATGGGAGTGTGTATGTGTACCTGAGAAGCCATGGCAGCCTCTAGTGACTAACCCCTATCAGGGGTCTGGAAGATATTCAGCGAGGTGGCTGAAGAAAGCCTGCCCCTGCCCTCCCGACTGCTGGTATTCCAAGGAGGTCTGCCACCCAAGCACTTGCCAGAGTTGACCCTGCTCAGCTTCCGAGATATGACAAGATCGGAGTTGCCTGGGCTATCCAGGTCAGGGGTATTTATTTCAGTTTTTATCCTGCCACTTCCCTGGCCATCAGGGTTAAGGGTGGTTAACAATATCAGTACAGAATATACAAATACAATTTAATACACTGGCTCTCTGGCATGACAATCAGAAAGACTGATAATAGAATCATAGAAACATAGAGTTGGAAGGGACCTCCAGGGTCATCTAGTTCAATCCCCTGTGTTAGGGAAACTGCTCTCAAAATAAAGTTGGGGAATTAGAGTGAGAGACAGCTAGCCCCACAACGGAATCTTTGTTATCTGTGTATACGAGGCTCAACCGATCAGAGAATCAATGCTCAATAAAGAACTCTAATTTAATAAAATCAATTGTGGTTTATTTTGAAACAATAGTTCGTTCGCACAAGGTACAAAATCAATCACACATTCATACAGGTCTAGGAAAAATAGAGAGATCGATAGGGGAACATAAAAGGAATGGACATACAGGGTAATACTACCTCTCGCAGACTCCAATGGAAGGCTCCGATGGCGACGAATGAGGAAATGGGGGAAAGGTCCCGAAACTGATCAGGAATCGGGGGTGTTACTACCCAGCGGGAATGGGGGTTTACTGAGTAGAAGGCACACCTGTGGGTAGCTAGTCCACAGGTTATATAGAGTCACCTTAGTCCTGAGGGGATGGGAGGTGACTGGGAGTGGTAATGGGAGGTCCTGCTGATGACCAGGAAGGCTGGACATCGGCTGGGCCAATGGTGGGTCAATGGCGACACCTGATTGGGTGTGTGCTTCAACCAATGAACATCACCTTCATCCTGGGCATCCTGGAAACTTCCAGGTTGCGACAGGGCCTGGGGCGGCTCCGCTGGTATCAATGTGGGAATGGTTGGGTGATTGGGAGGAGATGGGATTAACTGGGAAAGGGACAATAGAGAATCAGATATGCACCTAGGTATTCCGGTGTAGACAAAAAGGGCTTGATGGTATCAGGAGAGATCCTTCCTCTTTCTCAACTCTCCGGGGTGGAGACAGTTGTTTAGGAAATCACTGGGCAATCAGGATTAATAGTGGAGCCATTAATCCATTCATAGACTAGGTGGGTTGCTTGCGGGCTGGGAATGACTCAAGGTGTGTACGTGTGGTTTCCACATAGAAGGAATGAATCCCATCCAGGCAGGAAGATGGCTACATGTGGTGTTAGCAAAACACAGTGGTTTCCATGCTTAGCGCTTCACACCTTTCGCCTGGACAGCTCCGTGGCGGCGTAGCCTCCTCCTCACCATGGCGAGTTTCACGCGATGGCGGGGAAACATTAGAGCGCGGCTGCAGACACTCTGTGCCTGACTCAAGCGCTTATATACTTGTTAATAGGTACACGGGAGTCTTATGTAGTTCCTGGGTAGCGTCACTCGCATTCACTGGCCAGGCGGATGCAAGCTTGCTTCTCCAGGCGCCCTGGCAACCATGCTGGTAATCATGATGTTCACGTGTATGAAAAGTAGGGGGCTTTTCCTCACACCTGCACAATGCAGGAAACCCACAAATACCTACCCGAAATTCACAGGATCTTCATCACTGTCAGATGGCCATCTAGCCTCTGTTTAAAAACCTCCAAAGAAGGAGAGCCCACCATCTCCCAAGGAAGCCTGTTCCACTGAGGAATCGCTCTAACAGTCAGGAAGTTCTTCTTAATGTTGAGCCCGAAACTCTTCTGATTTAATTTCAACCCATTGGTTCTGGTCCTACCTTCTGGGGCCACAGAAAACAATTCCACACCATCCTCTATATGACAGTCCTTCAAGTACTTGAAGATGGTGATCATATCACCTCTCAGCCGCCTCCTCTCCAGGCTAAACATCCCCTGCTCCTTCAACCTTTCCTCATAGGACTTGGTCTCCAGACTCCTCACCATCTTCGTTGCCCTCCTCTGGACCCGTTCCAGCTTGTCTATATCCTTCTTAAAATGTGGCGCCCAAAACTGAACACAATACTCCAAGTGAGGTCTTACCAGAGCAGAGTAAAGTGATACCATCACATCACGTGATCTGGACACTATACTTCTGTTGATACAGCCCAAAATTGCATTTGCCTTTTTAGCCACCGCATCACACTGTTGACTCATGTTCAGTGTATGATCCACTAAGACCTCAAGATCCTTTTCACACATACTACTGCTAAGACAAGTCTCCCCCATCCTATAACCATGCATTGGATTTTTCCTGCCGAAATGCAAAACTTTACATTTATCCCTATTAAAATTCATTTTATTGGTTTTAGCTCAATTTTCCAGCCTGTCAAGGTCATCCTGTGTCCTGTTTCTGTCTTCTACCATATTTGCAACCCCTCCCAATTTACTATCATCTGCAAGTTTAATAAGCATTCCCTCTATTCCTTCATCCAAATCATTGATAAAGATGTTGAACAAAACAGGTCCCAGGACAGATCCTTGAGGCACTCCACTTGTCACTCCTCTCCAAGAGGATGAGGAACCATTCGCAGTAAGTAGGCCCAGTAAGATTGCCCGGAGGGATAATTCCACCTCACAGACACTGCAGGGCACGAGTCTCTTCAATCAAAGGGATTCATCAAGTTGGGGGCCATGCAGTATAGTGTCCAGCTCTTTATCCAGCGAGAGGAAGAGCTGCGTGTCATCTGGCTACTGGCGGTAGCCATCCCCAAGCCTTCTGATGAGCTCTGTTGGAGGTCCATACAGATATTAAATGACATAATAAATACACAATTTTGCAAGGCCAAAGACAGAAACTGAGTTTTCCCTCTGAAATACGTTTCAGCTTCCTGAGTAAACCAGAAGAGTGGAAACATCCAGTATGCGAGCATGCCGGTGGTGAAACCTTTGGCAGTTTAAATACTGTGCAGCAAAACTACTCCGGTTTGGCTGCCTCTAGCCTTATGTGCCACTGGGGCTACTTAGTTCCTGTCAGATGTGTTCAGAGTCTTCTTGCCAAGAAGAGAAAGATGAAGATGAGCTAGCAAACTTCAAGAGCTGTTGCTTTCATGTGTCAAAAATCCTCTCCGTATCACGCACCATGCCTAAAGACCGGCAAGAACCTGTCAGAGCTATAACAGCAGGATATGGAGGGATGGTTAGTTTACAGCCTGGCTTTCTTCACTTGGAAATAGTTGATGTGATGAAAGTGGAAGTCAGGCTGTCCCTGGGACTTCTGGTTAGATGAGCTCATCGCCATCTTCTTTAAAAAGAGTTTGGAGGCTTTTTTTTACCGTATCCAATGAAAGTTGTGGTTTGGATTCCCTCTCCCCAAGGACCACTGGGGCTAACTCCAGTTTTTAGTCTGTAAAACATCAGTGCTGTGTTATAAGAAAATTCCTCATGACAGAAATGTGGTGACCTCTTTGGGCTGCAATCTGCATATTCATCCTGCTCTCTGTGGTGCTCTCCTCCAAAGCAAAGACTTTTAATTTTTTTGCCGGGGTGGGGGGGAGGGAATTTGAGGATGGAATTGCCAAGTCTAACTCACAAAATATCTGAGGACTTTGGAGGTCGAGCCAGAAGACTTTCACATCCCCTAAAATAAATAAAAATACAGCAGTGCAGTTCCCTTGAAGAAAGGAAAGGTCCCCTGTGCAAGCACCAGTCGTTTCCGACTCTAGGGTGAGGTTACTTTCACAATGTTTTCACGGCAGACTTTTTACGGGATGGTTTGCCATTGCCTTCCCCAGTCATCTACGCTCCCCCCCCCCCAGCAAGCTGGGGACTCATTTTGCCGACCTCGGAAGGATGGAAGGCTGAGTCAACCTCGAGCCAGCTACCTGAAAACCCAGCTTCTGCCAGGGTTCGAACTCAGGACATGAGCAGAGTTTAGGACTGCAGTACTGCAGCTTTAACACTCTGCCCCACGGGGCTCTTGCAGTTCCCCTGAATACAGTCTTAATTTCCTCATTCCCCAGCAGCTGCACATCCTCTCTCTCTCTCTCTCTCTCTCTCTCTTTCACACACACACACACACACACACACACAGCAGCCAAAATAAACAGTTTGCAATCCCACACTTTTGTGATCTCACTGGGGCAATTTATTCACAGAGTTGTTGAATGTAACCATCTGCTGTATATTCAACCAAGTTTTTCAGACTAACACAGGGAAACCGAAGGTTCTAGTCTACTCTTTGCTCTCTGTTTTACTGTGCAAATGACTTCTGAAAGGAATGTAAAACAAACTCTCCATTTGTTGTGCTGCTTTCCCTTCCTTTCTAACAGCTCACTGGGAGTAGCCATGTTGTTCTGCTGGCTCCCCTCGCCCCATTCAGCCTGGCTCTTACAGATTTAAAGGCACCCACACCTTCCACAAAGTAAGCAGTTTCCAAGCTTCTTCTAGCCTTCCAAAGTGGAAAGGCATATGGTGGCTGTTGGGGCGGGGTTTCCCCCCACTGGCCAGCTGACTGGGGAGGGAAGGAGCCTACAAAACCATGGGATCCCCTGCTGGGACCTGAGAACTGGGAAGTCTATCTGGGGAGGTGGCACTGACAGAAACCTATTTTGAAATGGGGTTTCCAGTACAAGGTTATATGCTGGTAGTCCTGTTAATATCTGACTGTAGCGGACTGCTTCTTGTCTAATTAATACACTTTCTTTTGCTTACTACAAACTTTGTTTTCCAGTGTCAATATTTGTTTTTTGTTACCACTCAGGTGGCAAGAATAAAGATAAACGTGCTAAAGTAGCTTTTTGCAGCTTTCCCCCTCTCAAGTGGTGAGTATATTTGAAATTTCCTTGTAGAAAACTAAAGCATTTATATTTTATGCTCTATAATATTTATGCCCTTTATATGCCAGCTACAAGGTCGTGATGCAGAAGTGGGCAATGGCAAGCCACCTCTAAAAATATCTCTTGCCTGAAAAACAAGTCCAGCTCGCCACCTAGTGGTGCATAATGCTAGGAGAGCTAGAACTTCTGGCTGCCAGACAGGCCCATAGCTACGAGAGGGTTCTTACCAGGCAACACGTCCTCCTGTCAGGCGATGGAGACTCAAGGCAGTATTCATTGAAACAATGTATACTTTATTGGAAACTCATAGTTGGATACAGAAGTTGAGACTAATACCTAGGAATGGGTGTCTCCTAGTCTTATGGAATCTACATCAAAGCGATATCTAAACAAAAGCACTATTCTCAAAACAACAGGGAGTGAAGGTGCAAACTTTCACTCGAGAGCTTCCTCTTATCTCTTTGCCTCTGGGAAGATGCTGGGCGACTGCGGTATCTAATAACGGTCGCATTCCTTTGGTCCTTTTACAACCTAAACACTTCAAACGTCCTCCCTTTGATATGCAGGCTAGCTACAGTATAACAAAAGGGTTTTGGTGAGTATGGAGAGTCCATTTGGTTAGTATTCTATAACTTTAATATGATAGAGTTACAGAGCCTGACACCTCCTCAATTTGTCCAGTCTGGCCAGAAGATTGATTGTGTGGTGTCTGCTCTGGTGGGAGAGACAGAGAGACTGAGGGGGGAAAAAACCCTTTTGTAGGTAAAAGCCATTTCATTTTCCTGCTAGCTGACAGCTTATAGCTGGAGGTGTGAACTGACCATGTCATTGTCTCTGATCAGGGAGATCATTAGCATTTCTAAAGGTTAGCAACTGCTCAGTCGAAACAAAACAAGAGCAGCTTCTCCATTCCTTCGCACAGCCCAATCCGCTTAGCAAGTCTCCTTGGAAATAAGCCCCACTGTGCTAAACTGCTCCCTGCCAACTGCCCCTCCAAAGAAAAAAAAATCCTGGCTAAAGTGTTGCTGCCAGACACTCTTAGGATCTCCTGCCTATACTGCCATATGATAATTAATTAGTAGGGGTACAAGTTTTCAGAAGTCAAAGCTCTCTTTGTTTGGTGTAGTGGTTAAGTGTGTGGACTCATCTGGGTGAGTGGGGTTTGAT
Source organism: Heteronotia binoei (assembly GCF_032191835.1). Classification (NCBI taxonomy): domain Eukaryota; kingdom Metazoa; phylum Chordata; class Lepidosauria; order Squamata; family Gekkonidae; genus Heteronotia; species Heteronotia binoei. The sequence goes on along the minus strand of NC_083223.1, from coordinate 17,295,659 downwards.
TCCCCACTCCTCCACATGCACCTGCTGGAATGGCCTTGGGTCAGCCATAGTTCTCGCAAGAGTTGAAGGGTAGCTTCAGCCCCACCCACCTCACAGGGTGTCTGTTGTGGGGGAAGAAGAGAAAGGAGATCATGAGCCACTCTGAGACTCTGATTCAGAGAGAAGGCTGGGGTATAAATCTGCAGTCTTCTTCTTCGTTAGAAAACTGCCGCTGGTATTAAATCTAGCAGTTTAAGTTGTTTAATGTGGGCTTGAGTCAAAGAGATATTGATGATATTCCAAAATCTGAAAACTTGCAGTGCATTTTTCGGCAAAGTTATAAACTTCTAAGTCAATTGAAGTCAATGTTGAGGATTCTTTGTTTAGGATTTAATTGTAAAACTTTCTAACCATTTTGCAAAACCACCAAAGAATCAGCTGATTCATCTTCAGGGAGCCGTCTAAATTGAGTAGTGGACTGCAATCTGGAGAACTGGGTTTGATTCCCCACTCCACGTGAAGCCTGCTGGGTGACCTCAGGGCTACCACAGTTTCTCTCAGAGCTCTCTCAGTCCTACCTACCTCACAGGGTGTCTGCTGTGGGGATAGGAAGGGAAAGCAATTGCAAGACTCCTTAAGGCATAGAAAAGTGAGGTGTAACACCCAACTTTTTTTCTTTTACTGGTAATTTCTCCATGTAGCTTGTCTCAATTTCATCTCCTTGGCGGAAAATATCATTGAGAGTGTTAATGTGAGATATACCTCGATGTCTTCTTCAGAAGAGAAGACTTGACTTGCAAGGGTTAGTAGAACAAAGCTGGACTCCAGTAGCACCTTTAAGACCAATGAAGTTTTATTCAGAATGTAAGCTTTCGTGTGCTAGAAGCACACTTCATCAGACAATAGGATGGAATGGCAAACAGTCCTACACAAAGAGAGAGTGGGCAGTGCGTTAGCATGTCTCTCTTTCATGCTCCAAATAGAGACCTGCACAGCCAATCAGATCTCCAATGGCCAATCAGAAGCTGTGTTGGACAGAAATAACTTCACCCATTTTCTGCTATGTTTGGCAGGTGAGAGAAGAGGTGTTGGTTTCAGAGGCGTAACATTGGAGACCGCAGTTTTTGAAGAAATAATTTTTGGGGTACTTGCATCAAACCATTTTAAAATGAATGCTTTGTGTCTTCAAAACGTATTAATTTACTCCTATACTCTGGCGAGGTTGTTACTCAGGTAAAAGATCGGCTTCGACGCAGGCGGCGTGCCATCAAATCCTTTGAAGCGGGTGCAGGAGAAGGCTTAGTAGAGGTTAGTAGAGCATAGATGGGAAAGTGGCTTACATGTGTTTGCAAACAGTAAACAGTCTGGAGACCAAGTCCTATGAGGAAAGGTTGAATGAGCTGGGGATGTTTAGCCTGGAGAGGAGGTGGCTAAGAGTTGATATGATCACCGTCTTCAAATACTTGAAGGGCTGTCATATAGAGGATGGTGTGGAATTGTTTTCTGTGGCCCCGGAATGTAGGACCAGAACCAATGGGTTGAAATTTATTTATTTATTTATTCTATAACTTATATCCCGCCCTTCCCACAAAGTGGCTCAGGGCGGCTCACAGCAAACGACAAAACAATAAACAAGGTACAAAGTTAATACATTTAAAAGTCAAAACATTTAAAAAAACCTAAAAACCTTAAAATCTTAACATTAAAACTATCCAGTATATTTCACTAAAATCTGATAAGCTACATTTATGTAGTCGGCGTAGGCTAACCGGAAGAGGGTTGTCTTACAGGCCCTGCGGAACTGAGTAAGATCCCGCAGGGCCCTCACCTCTTCCGGCAGCTGGTTCCACCATGTGGGGGCCATTGTAGAAAAGGCCCTGTCTCTGGTTGTCTTGAGACGGACTTCCTTGGGCCCGGGGATGGTGAGAAGGTTTTGAGTCCCAGACCTCAGTACTCTCTGGGGAACGTGTGGGGAGAGACGGTCCTTCAGGTAGGCAGGTCCCAGGCCATATAGGGCTTTAAAGGTAATGACCAGCACCTTGTACCGGACTCGGTATGTTATTGGAAGCCAGTGCAGAGCCCGAAGACCCGGCCGAATGTGCCCCCACCTTGGGAGGCCCAATAACAGCCGGGCTGCGGCATTCTGCACCAGCTGCAATTTCCGGGTCCGGCACAGGGGCAGCCCCATGTAGAGGGCATTGCAGTAATCCAATCTCGAGGTGACCGTAGCATGGATCACTGTTGCTAGGTCATCGCGGTCCAGGAAGGGGGCCAACTGCCTTGCCCGTCTAAGATGAAAAAACGCAGACTTGGCAGTGGTTGCTATCTGAGCCTCCATCTTTAGGGACGGCTCCAACAGCACCCCCAGGCTCTTGACCCTGTCCGCCGCCGTCAGCGGCGCACCGTCAAAAGTCGGCAGGGGGATTTCCCCCCCCCAGTCCACGACGGCCCAAACAGAGGACCTCTGTCTTCGCAGGATTCAGTCTCAGTCCACTCAGTCTGAGCCACTCAGCCACGGCCTGCAATGCCCGATCTAGATTTTCTGGGGCGCAGACCGGTCAGCCGTCCATGAGTAGATAGAGCTGGGTGTCATCAGCATACTGGTGACACCCCAGCCCATACCTTCGGGCAATCTGGGCAAGAGGTCGCATATAGATGTTAAATAACATCGGGGAGAGAACCGCTCCCTGGGGCACTCCAGAATTAAGTGTGTGCCTCCGGGATAGCTCCCCCCCAATCGCGACCCTTTGTCCCCGACCTTCAAGGAAAGAGGAAAGCCACTGCAAGGCCTGCCCCTGAATCCCCGCGTCGGCGAGGCGGCAAGTCAGTAACCGATGGTCGACCGTATCGAACGCCGCCGATAGGTCCAACAACATCAGCACTGCCGAGCCACCCCGATCCAGATGCCGTTGAAGGTCATCTACTAGGGCAACCAATACCGTCTCCGTCCCATGACCTGGGCAGAAGCCGGACTGGAGTGGGTCAAGGATGGAAGCATCCTCCAGGAAAGTCTGTAGCTGCCTCGCCACTGCCCTCTCAATAAGTTTGCCCAGGAAGGGCAAATTTGAGACCGGCCTATAATGTGCCAATTGGGCCGGGTCTAGAGATGGTTTTTTTAGGAGGGGACGGACCACAGCCTCTTTAAGCGGCGCTGGAAAAAGCCCTTCCATCAGGGATCTGTTTATGATGTCCCGTACAGGATATCTGAGATCCCCTTGGCAAGATTTAATAAGCCAGGAAGGGCATGGGTCCAATTTACAAGTTGTTGGGCGGGCAGCTAAGAGGATCCTGTCAACTTCCTCCAGGCTGAGGGGGCTGAAACCGTCCAGAATATAATCCAAAGACATGCTCGGGGCCTCGGTTGCGTTAACTGTCTCTAAGTTGACAGGGAGGTCGAGGCGGAGTGATGCGATCTTGTCCGCAAAATAATTCGCAAAAGCCTCACAGCCTATCTCCAATTCAAAAGAATTTGGTCTGCCCTGGGGCAGCGTGGTGAGATCCCGAATTATATCAAACAATTGTGCCGGGTGCGAAGTTGCGGATGCAATCTTAGCCGCAAAGTATGTTTTCTTTGCGGATTTGATTGCCATCTCATAGGTCTTCAAACTCTCTCTATAAGATGTTCGGGTCACTTCGTCTCGAGTACGCCGCCATTGCCTCTCTAGTCGTCTGAGATCCCGCTTCAGTTGCCGCAGTTCCTGGTTAAACCAGGGAGACGACTTAAGGCGGGGGCGCAGAGGACGCCTAGGTGCGATCTCCTTGATGGCCCTGGAGAGTCCATCGTTCCAGGACTCTACCAGATTAAATCAGAAGAGTTTCCAGCCAGGACCGGATCCACATGTTTTTTGAGGGGGGGGGGGGGCAAAATTAAAAAATGACGCCCCCTTATGGACCTTTCTGTCTTTTGGTCCCATAGAATACAATGGACTCCACACCCAATTTGGTGCTCCCCGTCCGTCGGCGCCCAGGGCAAGCACTCCCCTCTGCCCCCCCTGCCCAGATCCAGCCCTGTTTCTGGCTCAACATTAGGAAGAACTTCCTGACTGTTAGAGCGGTTCCTCAGTGGAACAGGCTTCCTCGGGAGATGGTGGGCTCTCCTTCCTTAGAGGTTTTTAAACAGAGGCTAGATGGCCATCTGACAGCAATGGAGATCCTGTGAATTTGGGGGGAAGTGTTGTGAGTTTCCTGCATTGTGCAGGGGGTTGGACTAGATGACCCTGGAGGTCCCTTCCAACTCTATGATTCTACAGTATCCAATTAGCAACAAAAGCTGTACCCGGTGTCAGTCCGTTTGTCACACCCAGGTCTCAGAATGGGATCGTGTGTGTGTGTGTGTGTGTGTATCACCTCATTCCTCCTCCCCCCTACTGGATACGATTCCCTCACACTCTGACATCACCAGCTGCTCTTTCCAAAGAGTTTGCGACCGGTGCCGGATTAAGCCCTGTGGAGGCTCCTAGGCAGTCAAAATCTTGGGGGGCCGCCTTGCAAATTATCTCAGAGTCTGAGCACCTGCCCCTTTAACAAAGCTGTGGGGGAGAAGTAAAAAGGTAAACGTAATCCCCTGTGCAAGCGCCAGTCGTTTCCGACTCTGGAGTGGCTTTGTTTTCACAACGTTTTCACGGCAGACTTTTTACGGGTAAACTTGGCGACAACATCAGCAGCCACCACACCAGGCAAGTTGGGCAAAGAGTGGCTCAGTTGCTGGCTGTGGACGCAGGTTGGGAGGGATGCAAGCAGGGAGGGGGAAGGGGGGAAAGCTGGCCCGGGGTCCCTAATGGCATGGGGGCCCATAGACCAGTGTCTACTTGGCCTAATTGTTAATGCAGCCCTGTTTGCAACAGGTAAGAGCCCCGTGGCGCAGAGTGTTAAAGCTGCAGTACTGCAGTCCAAAGCTCTGCTCATGACCTGAGTTCTATCCCTGGTGGAAGCTGGGTTTTCAGGTAGCCAGCTCGAGGTTGACTCAGCCTTCCATCCTTCCGAGGTCGGTAAAATGAGTCCCCAGCTTGCCTGGGGGGAAAGTGTAGATGGTCTGGGGAAGGCCATGGCAAACCACCCCTTAAAAAGTCTGCCGTGAAAACGTTGTGAAAGCAACGTCACTCCAGAGTCAGAAGTGACTGGTGCTTACACAGGGGACCTTTCCTTTCCTTGCAACGGATCTTTCCTGGCCTTCAGAATGTTCTCTTCCCTGCCACATTTTCTTTTCCTGAAATGCCAGTGAGCGACAATAAAAGAAGAGCTTGTAATGTATAATTGATGTTTTGCAGGTATCTTGGTGCTTCCAGCAATTAGACCCTGGATACCACATGACTTATTCATCACTATCTGGGGACTTTCCGTTCGGGAAGCCCAGCTTTGTTTATATCCCTGTGCCACAATTTTCTCTTTTCCTGGTATCAAAGTGCTGCATGACGCTGCAGACAGTAAATTTTTAATAGCATCCACACAAAGCCTGGCTGAATCATGAAACGGACACGCTATGCGGTCGGAGCAAGAGGAGTGCTAGAACTTGAGGGCACACAGTGAAGTTGGTGGACAGTAGATTCTGGACAAACAAAAGGAAATGCTGTTTTACTCAACAAGTGATTAAAATGTGGAGTTCACTGCTGGAGGATATGGTGATGGTCACAAGCAGGGCTTCTTTTGTAGCAGGAACTCCTTTGCATATTAGGCCACACCCTCCTGATGTAGCCAATCCTCCTGGAGCTTACAGTAGACCCTGTAAGAAGAGCCCTGTAAGCTCTTGGAGGATTGGCTACATCAGGGAGTGTGTGACCTAATATGCAAAGAAGTTCCTGCTACTAAAAAAGCCCTGGTCACAAGCATAGACAGCTTTAAAGGTGAACTAGACACTCTTGGTAGATAGATCTATCAGTGATTATGAGCCCTGGTGACTAAAGAGAACTTCCACGTTCAGAGGCAGTAAAGCTCTGAATCCCAGGGCTAGGAGGAAGCTGTGGAAACCCTGTTGTCGGCCCTCTAGAGTGCTGTTTCCCATTTGCAGGGTCGGGACCCGGTACCGGGCCACGGAAGCCTCACTACCAGGTCACAGGAAAAGCCAAAGCTAGCCCTGCCCCCAGCAATGCATGACCTCTGCTCTGCTTTCTTCTTTCCACTGTCTCTCTGCTGTGCAGAGAAAAGCGGGCCTTGAAGACTGACACAGGCTGCAACGCCTGAACTCTATTTGGCTTCCTTCCTTCCCCTGTCTCTGTGTTGTGCAGAGAAAAGCTAGCCTTGAAGACTGACATGGGCTGCAAAGCCTGAGCTCTGTTTGGCTTCCTTCCTTCCCCCGTCTCTGTGTTGTGCAAAGAGGAGCTGAGCTGCCTCTCCTTCCTTCTCCCCCTCTCTCAGTGTTTGAGATAAAAGCTGGTGTCCACTGGCACTTTAGATCCATGAAGTGTTTGTCAAGGTATGAGCTTTCATATGCCTTGCAGTATGTTCTTTTGGGGAGATTTCCCTGGGCGGCAAAGAAGGGGTGTGTGTTTTTTTCAGCCAGGAGGGCTGGGGAGCGGGAATTCCAGTAGCTATTTTTTTACCAAACGACCCCTGGGCAGAATTGTTGCTGGCTGGAGTAATCTGATAGTGAGTAAGGCTTTTTTCCCCTTTGTCCCCCCTTCTTTCTTTTTCTGTCTGCAAGGGATGCTCTATCTGTATTCTTTGTGCTGGGGGTGGGGGAAGCAACAGTGGGAGGGCTTCTAATGCCCTGGCCCCACTGGTGGACATTCTGGTGCTTTTTGGGCATTGTATGAGAGAATTTTGGACTGGATGGTCCACTGGTCTGATCCAACATGGCTTCTCTTATGGTCTTATGTTCTTTCTTTCCGTGTCTTTCTTTTCCTTTCCTTCCATTTCATTCTTTCCCTTTCTTTCTTTCTTTCTTTCTTTCTTTCTTTCTTTCTTTCTTTCTTTCTTTCTTTCTTTCTTTCTTTCTTTCTTTCTTTCTTTCTTTCTTTCTTTCTTTCTTTCTTTCTTTCCATTTTTACTGGATGAAACTTTTCTGTTCATCATACTGTTGTTGCAGACATAGGAGCTCTGTCAGTTAAAAACTGGCACCCCCAGCTGTAGCCAGCTGGCCTTTCTATGTGATTTCTGTGTGAGTGAGTGAGAGTTAGAGGTGTGGGGCAGAAAGAGATTATTGGAGATTACTGCTGTATATCTCAACAGCACTAGAAGTGATGACTATGAACTTGGCACCATTTTACTGGTCCTGCTTTTAACAGCTGTCTGACACCAAAATTAAATTCCTACTGTAGATATTAAAAAGGATGAAAGGAGTTCACTGGCTAAATATCTGCACAACAGGTTGCTGCACAACAGCCTGATAAATGGCTTCATCAAGTAGACACAGAGGTGGGTGAAAACTTTACAGCTCAGCGTTCAACTCCAAACAGTATGGAGAAAGTAAGGAACTGCTCATTGCAGGACTCCTCGCGATTTCGATAGTAAACACTTCATCAGCCTCCTCTTGACTTTGAACGGAACCTTAACTAGATTTTTTTAACATGGATTAACGCATGCTCTCTCCAGCTGCTGCGTTAATCTATGTTAAAAAAAATCTAGCTAAGGCTCAGTACAAAGTTGGGAGAAGGAGACTGATGAAGTGTTTACTATCGAAATCGCGAGAACTCCTGCAATAAGCGGTTCCTTACTTTCTCTGTTCCGTTTGGAGTTGAACACTGTTGTACAGTTTTCACCCACCTCTGTGTCTACTTGAAGAAACCATTTATCAGGCTGTGGAAAGACTTTGTGGGGACAGTTTATATATTGCATACTCAGTGTTCTGTATTTTTTGTTCTTTTCAATTTTGCACTAAATATATTTCCGCATGGTTTACATGGAGATTACATTGTTTCCGGTGGTTTCCTTATAATGAGAGAACTTGTGGCTGACCCAAGGTCACATCAGTAGGTGCAAGTGGAGGAGTGAGGAATCAAATGCCGTTCTCCCGGATTAGAGTCTGCACACTTAACCACTACACCAAACTGGCTCCCCAAGACTGGCTCTCCGGTCCAAGAGTCATGCACTTTGGGAAAGCCTGTATAGCTCAGCTCAAGCGTTCCCTTCCTCACCAGCCCTCGTTAAACAGAAAGGTCCATTCCGAAAATTAATCTGACTAAACCCACTACTGAGATCTGAACAAGGTTGACTGTTGGGTGGCTTTTTTGCTTGCTTCCCTGATCCAAATACGTTGGCAAGGATTCAGAACTCAGTCCGTTTTATTTCAATGAGATTTACTGCTAGGTTAGTTGAGGACTGCTGCTTTCAGAAAAAGCAAAGGAAAGATTGTCATTCCGGCCAAGATTTACAACTGTGAGGCTCCGGGTCAGGCACTGTTACGCAGAGAGGTATTAATTGTGCAGGCCAGAGAGTAATGTTTGGGATCAGCATCTTGGAATGTTACGGTGACAACAGGGCTGCCAAGATCGCCAACTTCCTTAGCAGAGGCTCATTCGATATACAGAATATTTATTTTATTTCATATCATTTACATTATTTAAAGTCCGCCTTTCTCACTTGGAATCAAGCTGGAGTACACAGAGTATGTCTCCACAATGTAAGTAAACAGTAGAAGCTGCATTTTCCTTCCTTCCTTCAGCTAGTTTGGTGTAGTGGTTAAGTGTGCAGACTCTTATCTGGGAGAACCGAGTTTGATTCCCCACTTCTCCACAAGGACCTGCTGATGTGACTTTGAGTCAGTCACAAGTTCTCACAGAACTGTTCCTGCCAAGAGCAGTTTCTCTCAGAGCTCTCTCAGCTCCACCTGCCTCACAGGGTGTCTGTTGTGGGGAGGGGAAGGGAAAGGAGATGGTAAGCCGCTCTGAGACTCCCTTTGGGTAGTGAAGGGTAGGGTATAAATCCAATCTCCTCCTTCTCCTAGTCTCCCTCCCTGCCTCCCTTCTTTCCTTCCTTCCTTCAAGGGATTCTTCTTTAGTTTCTCATTGGAGAGAACTCAGTGCATCTTTTTGCAGCTTTAACCCTTGCAGCTGTTTTATATTTCACACCACAAGGTGGTGCTCTAATGGGAGGCTAGGTAGGATTGGGAAGACTTCCCTGCCTTTGAGCATCTACAGAGTGCAAACCTGACACGCTGCAGAGCCTCCTTTCCAGCCCCTTCTCTCTTCAGATGTCTCTTTGCTCAAAACGGAATTGATTAGAAACCAATTCCAAATTACTAAGAAGAGGAAAAGGAATGGATGGTTGGCTTTCAGGGAGAAGCTGGTGAAAGAAGAATTCAGAGAATTTCTCCTAGCAAATCTAGTCTGTGCCTACAATACATTCCAAAGATTCTCCAGTGTGATTGGTGTTAGGGATTTCTGTTTGAAATTCTATTTCTCAAACAGTCCGATGGATCACTGGATCAAATAATCATTGAGAGGCATTTAACATGAAAAAGCAAAAACATATTTATGCCACCCTGAGCCTGCTTCGGCGGGGAGGGCAGGATATAAATTAAAAATTATTATCACTATTACTATTATTATTATTATTATTATTATTATTATTATTATTATTATTATTATTATTATTATTATTATTATTATTATTATTTCTTCCTTCAGGGAAAGGGTACTGGGAGGTGAAAATAACAAACACTATAGAACTACATGCTTACACTAGAAGATCATGTGCTTAAAGGAGACTACTTCCTCCTTCTTCTTGACCTCTCTGCCTGAACAAAGGAAGTCACCTGACTAACTGACCAAACAGACAAAACAGGTTTTCTTGCTTCTAGACTTTGATTGACAGCAGTCAGTGTCTTCTTCCTAGGTCATGCAGACAATAGGGAATTAGGCACAGTGTTAGCCCTAATGACTGGAACTTTTAGAACATTGCAAAGGACATACAGTACATATTTCCAACCATTGGAAGGTTTTTCTGCCTGGACAAAGGCTTATCTATGATTCCCCTTTAGAGACAGCTTAAAAATGTTTCAAATAAATAACGTCTCTCATCAGAGACTCGACTGGAATCGCTAAAAGCAGATGTCTCTTTGTGTGTCTTCTGTAGGTCAGGGGTCTGTTCAAAGCTCCCGACAGCAGCAGAAACCTGTGTTGAAATCCACAAATGTCGCCTGCCACTATGTCATCCTGAACTACCCATTTCCAATCCTGGCTCAAAAGTTAGTAGACGCTATCTGCCAGGATTTTCTTTTGTAGAAAAAGACCAGCAGGAACTCATTTGCATACTAGGCCGTGCCCCTGATGTCACCATTGTTTCACACAGGGCTTTTTTTGTAGAAAAAGCCCAGCAGGGATTCATTTGCATACTAGGCCACACCCTCGACACCAAGCCCGCTGGAACTGCGTTCTGGTGCATTCCTGTAAAAAAAAAAAAAAAGGCCTGCTCTCTGCCAACCATAGTTTTGCCTGGAAGACGGCTTCACTATTGTCCATGAGAATCAGCTTGCCTATGGTAATGCTGGGCATAGCAATCCTATCGTGCCATTCATAGCATGTATGAAGACCATAACTTAATCAGATTCTCTGCCCCCCTCAGCGAACACCAGCGGCATAGGTGTGCATCCACACAGTTCAGGGAAATGCAAGTGCCCTTCAGCTTTTTAAAGAGTTGGGCGGTGATTCCTTCCCATGCTACAACCACCCTACTTAAACTTTGGTCATGGGGCCAGCAGATCCTCTGGAATGCACACTGGTATGGTGAAAAGTAAAGATAAAGGTAGTCCCCCGCGCAAGCACCGAGTTGTTACCGACCCATGGGGTAATGTCACATCACAACAGTTTCTTGGCAGACTTTTTACGGGGTGGTTTGCCATTGCCTTCCCCAGTCATCTACACTTTCCCCCCAGCAAGCTGGGGACTCATTTTACCGACCTCGAAAGGATGGAAGGCTGAGTCAACCCAGCTTCCGCCGAGATCAAACTCAGGTGGTGAGAGAAGGGGGAATCAGAAGACATTGCTGCCATTCTCATGAAAACGCAAGCCTCGTGTTGCTTTGGGAGTGCGGTTGGTTACGATCACCAGTCACGGATTCGGGGCATAAAGGCGACTCACATGGTGCATACAGCTGGACAAGGGAGAATTTGCCCCATGAAAAATGTCTAGATGAGCACAGGACGTTGTCTGCTCCAGCATTCTAGCACTCCAGCCAGGCTCTCATTAAATATATAAAAAGGTAAAGGCAGTCCCCTGTGCAAGCACCAGTCGTTTCCGACTCTGGGGTGACGTCGCATCACGACGTTTTCACAGCAGATTTTTTATGGGATGGTTTGCCATTGCCTTCCTCAGTCATCTACACTCCCCACCCCCACCCCCAGCAAGCTGGGTACTCATTTTACCGACCTCGGAAGGATGGAAGGCTGAGTCAACCTGGAGCCGGCTACCTGAACCCAGCTTCTGTCAGGATCAAACTCAGGTCATGAGCAGAGCTTAGGACTGCAGTACTGCAGCTTTACCACTCTGCACCACGGGGCTCTTATATTAAATATATAGAAATAGGTTAATCCTTATCATATTCCCTGAGAGGGATTTGCTCCGTTTATCGCACCAATTATGTCAAATGATGGCGATGCTGAGTTCTTTGGCGACTCAATAATTTGCTGTAATTCACCACCCGTCATTAAGTGCCTACTGCTGTTTATTGACACCATTACAGTGGATTCCTGTTTTCTTAAACAAGCACATTTGTATTGATTACTCGGATTCTTTGGTCTTCTGTATTTAATGATCCCTGGCTATATCGACAGAATTCCCCATTTGTGTTTGTGTGGAGAAGCTTTTCTCCCCATTGAAAAGGTAGCGTTATTATATCTTCCGCCAGATGTCTCTGTTCAAGGCTTGATACCATTTGTGTCATAGTCTGTTCTCCAGGGCTCTTTCTCTAGCAGGAGCTCCTCTGCATATTAGGCCACGCCCCCAGATGTAGCCAATCCTCCAAGAGCTTAGAGGGCTCTTAGTACAGGGCCTCCTGTAAGCTCCAGGATGATTGGCTACATCAGGGGGCGTGGCCTAATATGCAGAGGAGCTCTTGCTGGAAAAAGAGCCCTGCCTCACTGTTCAAAGTGGTGATGATGGAAAGAGCCATCAAGTTGCAGTTGACTTAAGGTGACTGCGTTGGGCAGGGGTGTCAAACTCATTTGTTATGAGGGCTGGATCTGACATAAATGAGACCTTGTCGGGCTGGACCATGTGTGTCATGAAATGTAATGTCAGGTAGCAGAGATATAAAATTTATAAAGTACACAAGCGCAATTAAAAATGCTTAAATTGTTTAAATTGTTAAAATGCTTTAATTGTTTTAAAAACAATTAAAAGATTTTTTAAAAAATGCTTAAAAGATTAGGATTCTTACAATATTTTGTTTATTTACCAGTCCCTGATAACTGACACCTCTTGCTTTGAATTATTGCATCAAAATCTGGAGACAATGTCTGTATTGTAGCAATCTTGAGTAGGCTGTTCAGGTGTGTATCTGTAAGCTGCAAACCTATTTTTGATTTATTGACATTCATTACAGAAATCTCATGGTCAATGCTTTGAGCCTAAGACCCAGGGGAAAACATGAAAAAGTATAAGGTGCCATTGACTCAAAATGGACTCATAATAACCAGAGAGCTCATGTCATAGTGGAATATACCTGGTGCCACAGTGAAACAAAGGGTGCGATCAAATGAGCAGTTATGTCTGCCATAGCCACCCCTCTCCAATGGATTGAATGGATGTGATCACACACATGCATCTGGCCTCTGTGCCCCACTCATTTTTACCTCGTGCTTTGACAACTCCCAGATGGGTTGAATAGACACCAGCAAATTGCTACGCCAGCAGTTTGGTGTAGTGGTTAACTGTGCGGACTCTTATCTGGGAGAACCGGGTTTGATTCCCTACTCCTCCACTTACAGCTGCTGGAATGGCCTTGGGCCAGCTATTCCAGCTCTTGCAGAGGTTGTCCTTGAAAGTGCAGCTGCTGTTAGAGCCCTCTCAGCCCCACCCACCTCACAGGGTGTCTGTTGTGCGGGAGGAAGATAAATGAGATTGTGAGCTGCTCTGAGACTCTGAAATTCAGAGTGCAGGGCAGGATATTTATTTATTTTATTTATTTATTTAGAATTTATATCCCGCCCTTCCCACGGGTGGCTCAGGGCGGCTTCCAACAATAGATCCAGCATAAAATTAAGCAATATTTAAACATATAAGAGAATAAACATTTAAAACAGATAAAACAGATAAAACCATAAATATTAATAAATCCAATATCTTCTGCTTCTGCTTCTGTTTCTGCTTCTTCTTCTCAGAAGCACTTCTCAGAAGCACTGGGTGTCTGATCGATCGCCCTGGCACACCACAGAAACATATGAGTGGTGTGATCGCTCCACTTTGTTTCCAGTGCATCCTTTTTTCTCTCAACCCTCACTTTGAGGAGTGCTCATGCACCCATCTGCTCCTGCACATGCATAGCGAGAATTTTAAAAAGCCAAACTCGTTCCCTAGGGTCTGTGGTTGTGGCACATTGCCAATGTGAACAGCCAACTGCAGGCCCGCAGCACTATCATGCCAATTGATCATGCTACACAGAGAACTATAAAATTGGAAATGTAAGATCATGGCACCGAAACATTTTTTATGTATTTTATGTTTATTTTTACTCTTATGTTTTATGGTTTTAATGCTTTACTACCATGTTGAATCATGCATATGCATGTTTGTGTGAGCCGCCCTGAGCCTGCCTTGGCGGGGAGGGCAGGATATAAGTGGAATAAAATAAATAAATTTAGTGGCCACCGTCTGAACAACTCAGAGCGGTGCAAAATCAAGTGGCTTTTCCAAATGCAAATGCACTGTGTGCACTGATCGCACACAGAGTTATCCATGAAGCCTCTTTATCTTTGCAAACTAATACGAGTCCTGTATTGTAAGGAACTTCATTCTAGACAGAATAGAGTAGGGACAGGGTCAGTGTTACCCCTAAACTGAGTTAGCGTGAGCTAGCTCACAGATTTTTAGCCTCCAGCTCATACATTTTTGTCTTTGCTCAGGAAGGATGACCCCAGAGCACACTAATTCATGCAGTAGTTCACAACTTTCATGCCAGGAGCTCACAAAGTAGAATTTTTGCTCCCAAGATTCTGCAGCTGAGAGGGAGCACTGGACAGGGTTCTAATCTAGCCTAAGTTGCAAGGATAGATGAAGATGAAGGAGGTGTTGCCTGCCCTCAAGGTGCCAAGATGGAGATGTGTATGGAAAGAGAAGGCATCAGCTGGAAGGAAGGAAGATTCTCTGAGAATGGCAGTCTACACAACAAAGGGAGAGCATCAGAGCAGTTGGAAGGAAGAGTGCCCAGGGTCATGACCTGTCTTTCTCTCTGACTCTCCCTCTGAAGTCTGAGGTTAAGAGACAGCACAGTCCTTCACTCCCAGCAGTTTCAAGGCTAGAGTTGAATAGAGGTGATTCGCTATTGCTTTCCTCTGCATAGAAACCTCAGTCTTTCTTGGAGGTCTCCCATCCAGGGGTAGAATTCTAGCAGGAGCTCCTTTCCCCTCCCCCCGATGTAGCCAATCCTCCAAGAGCTTACAAAAAAAGAGCCTTGTAAGCTCTTGGAGGATTGGCTTCATCAGGGGTGTGTGGCCTAATATGCAAAGGAGCTCCTGCTAGAATTCCACCCCTGCTCCCATCCGAGTACTGACCATTGCCAACCCTGCTTAGCTCCCAAGATCTGATGAGCTTGGGCCCAACTGGACTATTTAGGCTGCTGTTGACGTAATATACTGTTGAGCTAGCTGTGGGATGTATTGGACAGATTTGTCAAGGTCATCATCTGGCCAGTATTATTCCCTCGAGAGCCTTGGGGCTATTTTGGGTTGTGTTTTCTGTTCCTCAGAAAGCCCCACTTTATTCTCTCTTCAAATCAGTGCCGGTCCTCTAATGCAACAACCACAGCAGAGCTGCACACGGTGTAGTGTCTATTAGGTGCTGCGGTTGGATTGAATCTAAAGGTTTGTTTTTGGTGGGGCTGTTTAAGGCACTGGCTGTGATGAGAAGTGAAATGAGCTCCCCCTGGAGAGCCGGGCCCTGCGGGATCTGCTCCAATTCTGCAGGGTCTGTAAAACAGCTCTTTTGCCAGGCTTTCAGTTCAGGCAGTGGGCGTCGCTTGTTGCCGGCCTCCCCCTCTCATTCCATCCCAGCGCTACAAGATCTGCTGGACCTGGACAATAGGCCACATCTTTGAGGCAGAATTCTGCCATCTTAGTCTTCGTAATCTTAGGTTTTATATTTTTTAAAAAATTTGGTCTTTTACTGTTTTTACTGTTGACTGTTTTTATGATGTAACCTGCCCCGAGCCTGTTCTACGGGAAGGGCGGCCTAAAAATTGAATTAAATAAATAATAAAGAAATCTTTTCATTCCACGGTTGTTGTTGAGGTGGGTACCGATACTGCATGGCAAAGAGGAAAGCCACCACCTTTTTGCGAGTAATTGCCATGCACAGTAATCTGGCTCAGCAATTTCATTGCTTGGAATTGTTTTTTCCTCCGGTGCTTAATAAACATCACGATTCCAGCAGTTTCCAAAAAACAAAAGAAGCCACAGAACAAGGTAAGATGTCGGCCGGCTTTCCCTATAGCTAGAAGCACCAATTAATTACTCTTTCCCCTTCTCATGAAGCACACTCAAAGTACGCAAATGTTTGCACTTTCAATCTGCAAAGGAAGGACAACCGTCATGGATTCTTATCCTTCTGCCTCTGGCAAATACCCAGGGGGTGGGAGTGGATCTCTAGCAACAAGAATGACTGTGAAGCAGCCCCGTAGCCAGAAAATTTTGGGTGGAGGGGCCTCGGAGCTAAAAAATTTGGTGTGTGTGTGTGGGGGGGGGGGGTATGAGGCTTGGCTGCCTCTTCCCTCCAGCACCCAGTCTGCCCGGCCCCAGCTCTCTCTCGCACTCTCTCTCTAGTTGTTGCTCTCTCACTCTCCCCTGTCACTGTTGCTTTCCCACTTTCTCTCTCGCTACTACTCTCACAGTCCCCCCTCTCTGTCACTGCCATTCTCTCTCTCTCTCTTGCTGCTACTTTTCCCCTCACTGTCGCTCTCTCATCTTGCACTCTCTCTCTCCCCCTTGCTGCCACTCTCTCGTTCTCACACTGTCTCTCCCACTTTCACTCTCTTGTCTTGTGCTCTCTCTTTCTGCTCTCTCATGTGCTCTCTCTCTCTCCCCCTCCGTTTTCCACGGGTCCTGGAGGCTCTCCAATGGAGGGGCCCTTCATAGGGAAAGGGTTTTTTTAATAGAGCGACCTGTCCCTCCTGGGGCCCCCGTAGCTGTTGTAAAACCCTCTTTATATGTCACAGATGCTGGGTGGAAGCTGCTTTGAACACATGATGCGCAATGTTCCCTCTCAGCTGAGCTAGTGTGAGCTAGCTCTGTTTTCTCGCCTCCAGCTCACACATTTTTGTCTTAGCTCAGGGAGGATGGCCTCAGAGCAAACTAATTTATGCAGTAGGTCACAACTTTAATACCAGTAGCTTACAAAGTAGAATTTTTGCTCACATGACTCCACAGCTTACAAGGAGTATTGGTGGTGGGGGCTTTTTTTGTGTAATGGTTCCCCATTGTCATGGGTCAGCCTGAGACAAGCAAAAGTGGGAGACTCCTCAGGAGAAGGGGGTCTCCTCAGGTGCAGAGGCGTTTTGTGTAGTCAGCCCTGAACCAACCACAGAGGAGCTGAAGACTCATCAAGGCTCACAGCCAGTAGTTGACTGAGAGCCACCAGCACCTAGCTCTGATGCAGCTGGTGAGACCCAGTTAAGGGAGATCAGTCCACCAAGCTCTCCTCCACCCTTTGAGTGCTGGAGACAGAAGCTTAGAGGGGAGCTGCAAGCAAGGAGACAGAGTGCACGTCTCCTGGCCCATCATCAGCAAGCGGCCTGGAGTAGTTGCAGCAGTATTCCCAAGCAACTGACAGTTAACAAGGAGGGTTTATAAAAACCCTAGGGAGGGTTTATAAAACCCAGTGCTGGGAGCCTGCAAGTTGTGGAAGCAAGAAGTCCCCGACCTCTCGACTCAGTAAGATCCAAGTGGGCAGCCGTGTTGGTCTGAAGCAGTAGAACAAAGCAGGAGTCAAGCAGCACCTTTAAGACCAACAAAGTTTTATTCAGAATGTAAGCTTTCGTGTGCTAAAACCACACTTCTTCAGATGAGGGGATCAGGTACAGTGGGCTGAAATACATGCCGTTGGTGGGTTAAGAGTGCAAACTGATACAAAGCTTGGATCACATGGCAGTTTGGTGTAGTGGTTAAGTGTGCGGACTCTTATCTGGGAGAACCAGGTTTGATTCCCCACTCCTCCACTTGCACCTGCTAGCATGGCCTTGGGTCAGCCATAGCTCTCTTATCTGGGAGAACCGGGTTGGATTCCCCACTCCTCCACTTGCAGCTGCTGGCGTGGCCTTGGGCAGCCATAGCTCTGGCAGAGGTTGTCCTTGAAAGGGCAGCTGCTGTGAGAGCCCTCTCCAGCCCCACCAACCTCACAGGGTGTCTGTTGTGGGGGAGGAAGGTAAAGGAGATTGTGAGCCGCTCTGAGACTCTTCGGAGTGGAGGGCGGGATATAAATCCAATATCTTCTTCTTCTTCTTCAAAACGGTGTAACAAATTAGAGGGCCATTTGGTCTGGATAGCCATAAAAGGTAATATTTATTTATTTATTAAATTTATATCCCGCCTTCCCCACGAAAGCAGGCTCAGGATGGCTTACACATCCATGAACATCCATGGAACATAAAACCACATTTAAAATACAAAAAGTACAAAAAGCATAAAAGCATAAAACCGTTTCAGGTGCTATAATGATCTATAAATTTTCTAGTTGTTATTTCAGCTGGATGTTCTATAGGAAGAGCGATCTTAAGTTCATATTCAAGGTGGCCCAGTTGTTTCGGGGTCTGTTGCAGCCTGTGATCTTAATTTGCAAATGCCTGGTGGAAGAGCTCTGTCTTACAGGCCCTGTGGAACTGTGTGAGCTCTTGCAGGGCCCTGACCTCCTCGAGGAGCTCGTTCCACCAGCTTGGGTCTGCAACAGAGAAGGCCCTGGCTTTAGTTATCCTGAGCCTGGCCTCTTTAAAGCCAGGAGTTGAGAGTAAATTTTGTGACCCTGACTGAAGTGCTCTCTGGGGAACATGTGTAATAAAAGTTGCCTGCCATTGGTGTTGCTGCAAGTCTAGGTAAAACAAAAGGACATGTATTTCCTTGTCCTTGTCCACCTAATTTACTTCTCAACGTAATTCTATACATTATAAAAATCATTCTAGTTTGCCATTAGAAAAAAAATACATAAAATGAAAATGGGTTAAGTATATGTAATGAGATAAACAGCCAAATAAACCCTTGACTCAGTGGCAGCACTTCGATTTTACAGAAAGTTGTGCAACGTCACTTCTGGTCTTTCAGAAACAGGCCCGTAGCCAGGATTTTTCATTTGGTGGGGCCCAAAGCCAGGATTTTCGTTTTGTGGGGCACATTTTTTGCAGGAGTTGTAATTACTATGTTTAAGTGTGTAACTTGGTTCCGTTGCTTCAGAACAACATTTCCTTTAACCAGCTTCTCAGGTCTGACACAGCAAAGCACGTTTGGTGTAGTGGTTAAGTGTGCGGACTCTTATCTGGGAGAACCGGGTTTGATTCCCAACTCCTCCACTTGCAGCTGCTGGAATGGCCTTGGGTCAGCCATAGCTCTGGCAAAGGCTGTCCTTGAAAGGGCAGCTGCTGTGAGAGTCCTCTCCAGCCCCACCCACCTCACAGGGTGTCTGTTGTGGGGGAGGGAGATAAAGGAGATTGTGAGCCGCTCTGAGACTCTTCGGAGTGGAGGGCGGGATATAAATCCAATATCATCTTCTTCTTCATCTTCTTCTTCTTCTTAATTTGGCTGCCTTTTACTGAACAGTAGCATCAATACTAACATGTTTAAAAACAGAGAAGCTTTGGGCAGGATAGAATGTTCACACAGTAGTAAGACCTACAGAATGCCTTGGAGCTAAAATTAAAGTTAAAACCAACACTTTCATTAGCAAATAAATAAACGGTTCCCAGGGTTGCCAAGTCCAATTCAAGAAATATCTGGGGACTTTGGGGGCGGAACCAGGAGACTTTGGGGGTGGAGCCAGGAACAAGGGTGTGACAAGCATAATTGTGACAAGCAAGGGAGTTCTGGCCATCACATTTAAAGGGACAGCACACCTTTTTAAATGCCTTTCTTCCATAGGAAATAATGGATATGGGCACCATCTTTTGGGGCTCATAGAATTGGACCCCCTGGTCCAATTGTTTTGAAACTTGGGGGGTATTTTGGGGAGAGGCACTAGATGCTATACTGAAAATTTGGTGCCTCTACCTCAAAAACATAGCCCTCCCAGAGCCCCCAATACCCGCGGTTCAATTTCCCATTATTCCCTATGGGAATCGTTCTCCATAGGGAATAATAGAGTGCCCAGTAGACATTTCCCTCCCCTCCCACGCTTTCTAAAGCGAGGGGAGGGCCTCCAAACCAGGGAATCCCCTGCCTCTTCCCTCTCTCTTACACACAAATACTTACTGGGTCTTGTTCCTGCAGAACTTTACTTGATCTGAAAACGAAAGCAAAACAAAGGGCGGGGCTGCTCTCCGAAGCCCTTCCTGTTTCCTGCTTCCTGCTCAGCCTTAAAGGCACATATTTTAAAAACGGACCTGCAGGAGCTCTAAAACTACATGGTGATTGTGGGGGGCGGGGCTTCCCCTGCCAGCCAGCTGGCTGGTGGCGGGGTAAAAACGGGGATCCCCCGCTGGGACCTGGGGATTGGGAAGCCTAACAGTTCCTCCAATCAGCTGATTGGAGGGGCCATAAAGGTAGAACAGGGGTTTGATTGGAGGGGCCTGAAACCCCCTGAAAACCCTCTAGCTATGGGCCTGCCCAGAAGTGCATCAGGAACTCCCTATCGGCCACGGAAGTGGACCCAGCAAGCCTAATTCAATGTGACCCACAGAAGGCTCCACTCTACATAAAAACCGCGCCCTCCAGACCATAAGTATTCCAAACAGAATGTCTTCCCCAACTTTGGCTGGCGCTGTAAATCTCTGGCAAATAAAACTGCTCGGGGGGGGGGGGGATATATAACTTATTATTCCCCCCCTGCTCCCTGTCACTTCTTTTCTTTCTCGTTACAATATTATGTCCACTATAATTATATTATATATTACATTAGTTTAAGGAGTCCAAGGATAGTTTTATTATTATTGCATTCTCATTGTCAGGAGCCTAATGTAAGTTGCACTTGTCGTATTTCATATTTCTCGTACAGCCATAAAAAGGAATGTCAGATATCAGCTACTTTTCCTCCCCAGAAACAAGATGTATGGCATTATTTTCGATATAATAGACATTAGACACTTAAATACCTGCGTTTCTAGAACATTTTATTTAAAATCCCCGAACTCATACAGTTTGGCCACGCATGTACAAGCATATATTCTTATTTGCCCGCCAAAAAACAATTTAATGTGGTGCTGAATCTAGTAGTCCTATCAAATTTTAATTAAAATATGGGAGCAACTTTGCCCAAAGTTGTAAGAAGGGCAGGAGAGCATTCCATATATTAATGTTGAAGTCTACTGCTGCTAGCTGAGTTAATTTGGAACAGGGGTCGCAAAACTGCAGCTTGGGAGCCACATGTGGCTCTTTCACACACACTTTGTGGCTCTCGAAGCCCCCACCACCCCTGTCTCCGTCACCCACCTCCAAGGCTGATCCTTACCCCCCCACACACCTCTGCCCTCCTCTCCTTTGCGGCGCTGCAAGCCAGCCCCACGCTCTGTCAACCCCCGAGCTGAGCCAAGGCTGGTTCTTATCAGCTTCAACGCGGCTGGCACAGCTTTTAATCCATTGAAGGGCCCGTGGGGGGATAGTTCGCTCCTGCTCCTTCCTGGAACCAGAATTGAGGGGGAGCAAAGTCTCCTCTTGCGGGCCCTTCAAAAGATTAGAAGCCATACCAGCCATGTTGAAGCTGGTAAGCACCAGCCTCGACTTGGCTTGGCTGGGGGGTGGGGTGGTGACAGAGCGCAGCGCTGGCTTGCAGTGCTGGGGAGGGTGGGAGGAGAGCAGCAGCAGCGGGGGGAAGAGGGAGGCAGGCAAACTAGGCATTTGCCATGGTCACCGGGAGGGGGGGAGCCCAATTCGGTACCCCCCACCTTCTGGTGCCCTAGGCAACCACCTACTTTGCCTAGTGGGCGAGCCGGCCCTGCATGTGGCTCTTTCACTCATACTTTGTGGCTCTCGAAGCCCCCACCACCCCATCAGCCAGCTTGCAGAAGGCATTTCTCTCTTTAAATCACTTCTCCAAGCCAATCCAGCTAGTGGCTTGGAGAATGCATTTAAAGTTAGAGCTGCTTTCTTTCCAGCTCTCCTCCCTCCCTCCCTTCTTCCATGTGGCACTTGTGTTAAGAGGAGATGACATTTCTAAGCAATTCATCCACCTTTACAGTGCCAATTCACTAAGTTGTCTGAAATTTAATTGAAGCTCAAGGACATCTCAGACATGTTTTCAGTCAGGTGGAAGCCTCTTACCTGTGGTCAGCTGCTGTACACCTGGGTCAAATGTCCACACACCCCAGGGGTGCCAGTACCCCTCAGTTAGGACTTCCTTCATATAACTTGTGCCAGTTCTGTGGGAAAGAACACATGCCTTGTGCTATTTCCTTCTAGTCATGGCATAGCTGCCCACAGATAGGCCACTCTCATGTAGTTGTGGAGATCAAAGATTTCAGGTTTTCATGGCTGGCATCATCATTAGGGTTTGTAGAACCTTTCGGGCTCAAGTGCCATGTTCTACTGGAGAAAGTTTTTCTTCCAGACGTTTCGTTCTCATCTGCGGAGAACATCCTCAGTGGCGTTGCAGCCGGAGCAGGCGCTCTGACCTTCTTGGCTGCTGTGCATTGAGTGAGGCCAGGGCTGCTGGTATCCAGCTCTGCAAAACGCCATACAGACTACAAATTGCAGAAGCTCACAGAACAACCAGCACATTCCAGAGAACAATCAGCACAATCAACAACCATCTTCCTTATCTTCACACCCTTTCCAACCCTCCCAACAATCAACACAGAACAATGGTCACATTCCACAGCCAGTTTCCTTATCACCACCCTTCCAGGAAGCCCCACCAAACAATGGGTACATTCACAAACCAATTGCCCTCTCACCACACCCCCTCCAGCCTAGAAATAGCAGCTCTCCAGCAGCCCTGGCCTCACTCAATGCACAGCAGCCAAGAAGGTCAGAGCGCCTGCTCCAGCTGCAACGCCACTGAGGATGTTCTCCGCAGCTGAGAGTGAAACGTCTGGAAGAAAAACTTTCTCCAGTAGAACACGGCACTTGAGCCCGAAAGATTCTACAAACCCTAAAGTTGTGGAGATGTTTACCGTTACCTCAATATATGAGAAATGTTTTATCTTCCTCCCTCACCTGGTCTGAAGAAGAAACGAAGAAGACCATAGATTTTTACTCCGCCCTTCTCTCTGAATCAGAGTGACTTACAGTCTCCTTTATCTTCTTTCCCCACAACAGACACCCCATGAGGTGGGTGGGGCTGAGAGGACTCTCACAGCAGCTGCCCTTTCAAGGACAACTCTGCATGAGCTATGGCTGACCCAAGGCCATGCCAGCAGGTGTAAGTGGAGGAGTGGGGAATCAAACCCGGTTCTCCCAGATAAGAGTCCGTGCACTTAATCACTACACCAAACTGGCTGATTGTTGATTGCTGCCATTCATATGTTCTGCCAATTTGCTATGATAGAAGCTTACCTGGCACCTATATCACTGACTTCCTATTGGCTGGCCCAAATGTTTTTGTTCAGCCAGGCTTTGAACTGCTTGCCCTGCTTTCTCTCTTCTTTTATGCCATTTTTACTGGGGGCTGTTTTAAAATATTTATGGCAAATTTCATGGCTGCTATTTTTTTGTTTTCATCTCTTAAGTTAGTCTGCTGCCTCGGGTGAATTCCGTTCATGGGAGACATGTCTTTAAAGCTAACAAACAAAATGGTTTTCCAGCCTGTGGTGGCCAAACTTTTTTGCATGTCAGGTCCTGAGTGTAACAACACAATATACCCAACCTGTGTCAGTGATTTACCAGGGATTGAGACCTGAAAATAGGGACTGTCCTTCATAAATCGCTTGTTTGGTGTAGTGGTTAAGTGCGTGGATTCTTATCTGGGAGAACCAGGTTTGATTCCCCACTCCTCCGCTTGGGATGTTAAAACAATTTTATTTGGTAACATATGGTAACAAATTATATTTCTTGCATCATTAATAACTTATTTTATCTATCCCATATATTACTTTCTACCCACCCCTCCCCCTGTTACTTGACTCCCACCGGTGTTATTTACTTAAAATACTAATATTTAAAGGTACCCTTAAGTAATAAAAACAAAAATTAATATTCTTCTTTTTTCTAAGACTTAATCATTATCAAAAATTGTCCAGTGTCCTTTTATTTTCCACTCTTTTTCTACATATCTTCTGAACTTTTCTCACTCCATCTTAAAAACTTCTAATTTCCCACTCCTCCACTTGCACCTGCTGGAATGGCCTTGGGTCAGCCATAGCTCTGGCAGTGTTGTCCTTGAAAGGGCAGCTGTTGTGATAGCCCTCTCAGCCCCACCCACCTCACAGGGTGTCTGTTGTGGGGGAAGAAGATAAAAGAGATTGTAAGCCTCTCTGATTCAGAGAGAAGGGTGGGGTATAAATCTACAGTATTCTTCTTCTGCTGCTCCTGAATCAGGGTTTTTTTTGTAGCAGGAACTCCTTTGCATATTAGGCCATACCCCTCTTATGTAGCCAATCCTCCTGGAGCTTACAATAGGCCCTGTATTAAGAGACCTGTAAGCTCCTGTAGGATTGGCTCTATCAGGGGTGTGTGGCCTAATATGCAAAGGAGTTCCTGCTACAAAAAAAGCCCAGAGGCCACACACCCCTGATGTCACCCCTGACACCAAGCCAATCAGAAATGCATTCCTGTGTGTTCCTGCTCAAAAAAAGCCCTGGGCCCAACCATTCTCTTTTCATAGTGGCACAAAACAAACAAGAAGCCTTTTCCCCCCTCACAGTGTACTACATATCCCAGAAGACATTGGGTGAGGGGAGGAGATGCATCCTGTAGGGTGAAAAACAGGCATGTGATCACTAAAGGTAATGGGAGGAGTTAAGCACTGTGAGGAAACAGTTCTCGTTCAGGAAAGTTCACAATTTGGCCTGAGGCAAATGAGAAGAGTGCGGCAACAGCACTTTGAGTAGATCCGTGGCAATTCGAAACTGACAGCTGATTGGACCAAAATAGATGTAGAAGGAGGAGGAAAACATGACAGGAAAGGGGGGGGGTGAAAACTGAACAATATATGGAAGGGATTTTACAATGTGAAGGAAAACAGCAGTGAAAGAGGGGCAAAGCATAGATGTAGAAAGAGCCTTTGCCAGCAAATACTAGCGATATTCATTAATGACCATTGCAAGAGTCCCAAATAAGCATCAGGCTCAATGCATGTAATGTAAGCCTTTTTTTCAGAAAAATAATCAGCACACTAAGGCAAGAGTGGTCAAACTTACTTAACGTAAGAGCCACATAGAATAAATATCAGGCGTTTGAGAGCCGCAAGACATGAACAAATATTAGACACATGTTTTTATTAAAAACTTTTAATACTTTCTTTGCACAGAAAGATAAAATACATATGTATGCACTTTACAACATGACCATGCTAGAAGGAGACTTTTTAAAAAACAAAAGCTGGGAATAACAGTCCCCATAAAACCAGCATAGGGAAAGGTTAGGGATTTTTTTTTTTTGCACCACTGGGAGAAAGAAACACACATGTACCATATAAATCACTGACCACTGTTTGCACTGTTATGCATCTCTCTTTGCCTTGACACCATGGTTAGTAAATACAGCTCCTACAAGAGCTATGAAACCCTGCACCACAGTCTTAATTCCATCCTTCCAGTGGCTCCCTTGGCTCTTGTGCTCTCTTTCCTCACTCTAGGAATCTGGGCAACCTCTGTGGTGGAGACGAAACTGCAAGCCTGCCTATTTCCCCTTCCTTCCCTGCTTCACAAATGGTGGAAGCTTCATTAAGCTTCACCTCAACCTCCGGGAGCTGCACAATATATGTGAAAGAGCCACATGTGGCTCCTGAGCCGTGGTTTGGCCACCTCTGCATTAGGGATTCCTTGCACAATGCCTTCCTCAAGCAGAAAAACAGCTCAGGATACAGCAAGTGTAACACTGCAAGAGATCAATGAGAGGGATTTTTTTTTTTTTGCACTTTTGGCTCTGCAAGGACCCTAACGGTAGTGGAAATCTTGCTGTGGATTCAGCTGCATGCATTCGTTATGTGTGTTCACCGCTGTCAAGTTGCTTCGGACTTATGGCCACCTTACGAAAGCGTGACTTCCAAAACATCTTACCATTGACAGCCTGGCTCATATCTTGCAAACTGAGGACCTTGATGGAGCCCATCCCTCTCATATTGGGTCTTCTTCTTTTTCTGCTGCCTTCACCTTTCCTAGCCCTGCTCTCTTGAACATATATGAACATATGAAGCGGCCTCATACTGAATCAGACCCTGGGTCCATCAAAGTCAGTATTGTCTACTCAGACTGGCAGCAGCTCTCCAGGGTCTCCAGCTGAGGTTTTTTACACCTATTTGCCTGGACCCTTTTTTGGAGATGCCAGGGATTGAACCTGGGACCTTCTGCTTCCCAAGCAGATGCTCTACCACTGAGCCACCGTCCCTCCCCTCTTCCACTGACTCTTGTCATAATGTGACCAAAGTACATAGGGTTGCCAAGTCCAATTCAAGAACTATCTGGGGACTTTGGGGGTGGAGCCAGGGGACACTGGGGGTGGAGCCAGGAGCAAGGTTATGACAAGTACAATTGAACTCCAAAGGGAGTTCTGGCAGTCACGTTGAAAGGGACCACACTCCTTTTAAATGCCTTCCCTCCATTGGAAATAATGAAGGATAGGAGCACTTTTTGGAGGGGCTCATAGAATTGAGCCCCCCGGTCCAATCTTTTTGAAACTTGGAGGATGTTTTGTGGAGAGGCACCAAATGCTATGCTGAAAATTTGGTGCCTCTACCTCACAAAAAAGCTCCCCCCACCAAGCCCCAGATACCCACAGATCAATCTCCATTATACCCTATGGGAATCGGTCTCCATAAGGAATAATGGGATGCCCAGTAGACATTTCCCTCCCCCCCCTGCTTTCTGATGACCCTGAAGCAGGGGGAGGGTCTCTAAATTGGGGGATCCTCTGCCCCCACCTGTGGATTAGCAACCCTAAAAGTACAAGAACCTCAGTGGAGTCATTTTAATTTCTAGGGAGAGTTCAGGCTTCTTTTGATCTAGAGTCTGCAGATTTGTCTGCCAAGTTCTACACAGTCTTCATCAATAAAGACTCCTCCACTTGTGAATAGAGTAGTTTTTTGGATGATACAGACAGATTGGCCGCTGTGTGACACAGAATGTTGGACTGGATGGGCCATTGGCCTGATCTAACATGGCTTCTCTTATGTTCTTATATGTTCTTATGACAGGGGTCATTTTGTAGAAAAATAGGTGGTGGAGCTCATTAGCATATTCTTCCCCCAACTAGCCTGACACAAGACAGGAGAGCCCCGAGCGAGCGAGGCCTGCAGGCCTTACTCACCTGGGGCTATTCTTGGCCGCCCTCCCCCTCAGTCAAAAGGCCAGCAAGCCACCCACTGCCCAAAATCACATAGGAAGTGGAGAAAGGGTGGTGCGGGCTTCTCCAGGGGTTAATGAGGGCTGCTGGGGGCGTGGCAAAACCCCTGGTGGCTGGCTGGCTGCCCGCTCTCCTAATCCAGGGATTGTTATGCAGCTGAACCTACCATTCAGTGGACAAGGTAGGTGGGGAGGAGGAGGGGGCTGTCAGAAAGTTTCAGGAGCTGTGCTCCTGTGAGCTCCTGCTGAATTCAAGGCCTGCAAGTTTTCTCTTGCTGAAACTGAGGCACAGGGCCTCAGTTCCTTCAGATATAGGTTCAGGTCCATCCGTTATACATTCAAAATACTAAGTGCCAAAATCTGCCAATAGCAAGCCCCTCAGCTCCCCCCCCACCCCCCGTTACACCCCAGACA
Source organism: Heteronotia binoei (assembly GCF_032191835.1). Classification (NCBI taxonomy): domain Eukaryota; kingdom Metazoa; phylum Chordata; class Lepidosauria; order Squamata; family Gekkonidae; genus Heteronotia; species Heteronotia binoei. Next base: position 17,268,551 of record NC_083223.1, on the reverse strand, counting down.
TAATTTTGAGAAAGAAGCAAAAGTGCATTCTCTGAGAGTCAGACAGCACTGTGTGACCTTGGTACCAGGGTGCACATTCTCTCAGGGTAGAAGAGATTACTTGGTGAGGTACTGATATAACAGGCAGGCCTCTGCAATGAGAACAATAAGGCAAAGCAGGGACCCTGTATGTTAAACGATCCTGGCAAGAGACACCCTTGGCCAGGGGTGGAATTCTAGCAGGAGCTCCTTTGCATATTAGGCCACACACCCCTGATGTAGCCAATCCTCCTGGAGCTTATCAGACTCCTTTTTTGTAAGCTCTTGGAGGATTGGCTACATCAGGGGTGTGTGGCCTAATATGCAAAGGAGCTCCTGCTAGAATTCCACCCCTGCTCTTGACATTTTCTTTTTGGTGGTCCGTGGTATCTATGAAAGTCTCCTTCAACACTGCATTTCAAAGGAATCGACTTTCTTCCTGCCAGTCTCTGTTACAGGTATGTACAAATACCGCCCCTCCCCCTTTCATGCTTTTTTGATTCCGTGCCGACTTTCCTGATTGATATGTTTGCATTATGCCATTTTTATGTCAAACGTATGATATATTGCACTTATGTACCATCCAGATGCAAATATAACACGAACATCACATGAATATATATATAAAGGGGAAAAATTATTTGCAAGGAATCAGAAAAATGGGACATGAATAAAGATGGGTTTTCACAAAGGACAAGGGAAAATTACATGGGCATTTTGCAGGGCTTTTTTTTTTTAGCAGGAACACACACGAACACAGTTCTGGTGTCAGAAGGTGTGGCCTAATATTCAAATAAGTTCCTGCTGGGCTTTTTCTACAAAAATGCCCTGTGTAAAACAATGCATCAGGGGTGTGGCCTAATATGCAAATATGTTCCTGGTGGACTTTTTCTACAAAAAATGCCCTGTGTGAAACAATAGTGACATCAGGGGATGTGGCCTAATATGTAAATGAGTTCCTGCAGGGCTTTTTCTACAAAAACAAAACAAAAGCCCTGGCATTTTGTATCCCCAAGGTAGAAATTTAATAACTCCCCTAGCTAGCAGCCTAAATGTCTCTGGTACTCATTCCCATTATGTGTCTCTGACTGACTTGTAACAGCAAGTTGAAACATAAACCAGAGAAAGTTGGGAGGTTTTTTTCCCAATATGTCTCAGTCCTTTCGGTGAACATAGGTTATATGAGATTAGATTTGTAAGAAGGGATTGGAATCTAGATTGAATTTATTCTGTGAAGAATAACGAGATTCTTGTGGTGGACCCCCGTAACTGCACCAAAACCCGATGTTAACCCAGCCTTATTTCTATCTAAACAACATCAGTATTCATCTGTGGATAATTAGCTGAGCCTTTCCAAACGAGTTCCTTCAAGGAAAGCTTTAATGACAATAAAATGAGGGGGTGCTGGAGAGAGGTCTTCCCTTGGAAGAACCATTCATTATCCTGAGAAATTAAACCGAGGACAGATTACTCGCGCCCCCTCCTTCTCCTCGTTTTAAGTAATGAGCTGTTAAATCTAATCAATGTGCCTTCCAAGGAAGCAATACAAATTAAAAAAAAACAAAAAAACAAAACAAGACAAGACGGCATCTGGGCAATCAACTTCTAAGATTACTGAATGACGCGGGTGCGTGCTCTTGGCTGATCATGTTTAATTAGAAGTACTGGCATGGATCCGACCACCCACGGAGCAAAGTTTGAAGATTTCCTCCAGTCGATGGAGGCTTCCTCTAAATTAAATGGCTGTTCCATTAGTGGAAGAGCTACTTAAATGGCAAGAATGCTCCCTGGGCAGAAGGAATGTCCTCCATGTTATAGTAGAATACATGCCATGACATCTATCAATATAAAGGCTACTGAGTTCTAAGGGTAGGTATAGACACATTTCTTCCATTATGGTCCATCTAAAGATACTATGGACCATAATGGAAGAAACGTGGCACAGAGTGGTAAAGCTGCAGTACTGCTGTCCGAGCTTTCTGCTTACGATCTGAGTTCAATCCCAGCGAAAGTTGGGTTCAGGTAGCTGGCTCAAGGTTGACTCAGCCTTCCATCCTTCCGAGGTCAATAAAATGAATCCCCAGCTTGCTGGGGGGTGGGAAGCGTAGATGACTGGGAAGGCAATGGCAAACCTCCCTGCAAAAAGTCTGCCATGAAAACGTCCTGATGCAACGTCACCCCAGAGTCGGAAACGACTGATGCTTGCACAGGGGACTACCTTTACCTTTTAAAAGATACCATATGCATGAGGACTTGTCAAGGTGTGGTTTGTTTGTTTTTTAAGTTGGCTAATTAAAAAGATCCTACATTTGTATCCAGGTTTGGCTATCTAACACAAGGCTATGTCTGAAGAACCGGCATGAGGTGTCATCCATAGTTTCCCCCCAGCCATTCTATATAGAGAGGGGCCATGGCTCAGTGGAAGGGCCTCAGATTTGTATGCAGAAAGTCCCAGGTCCAATCCCCAAAATCGCCAGTAAAAGTGATGTGACATGAAATGCAAGTCCTCTGCCTGAAACTCTGGGGAGCTGCTGCCAGTCTGAGTAGACAATACTTCCCTCAATGGACCAAGGGTCTGATTCAGTATAAAGCAGCATCAGGTAACAACCCTGTGAGGTAGATCAGGCTGAGAGAGACTGTCTGTTCCAGCGAGCTTCATGGTGGTGTGAGGATTTGGACCTGATCCCCTAGATTCTATAGATCGAAACTATAGCCATAGCTATATAGCTATAGCTTGCCCCTTGTTACTTGCTAGATGAAATCTGGCTTGCAATGTGTCTCTTAACAAGTGAATTCATTTAGATGAAGGTTAGAATCATAGAATCATAGAGTTGGAAGGGACCTCCAGTGTCATCTAGTCCAACCCCCTGCACAATGCAGGAAACTCACAAACACCTCCCCCTAAATTCACAGGATCCTCATTGTTATCAGATGGCCATTTAGCCTCTGTTGAAAAACCTCCAAGGAAGGAGAGCCCACCATCTCCCAAGGAAGCCTGTTCCACTGAGAAATCGCTCTAACGGTCAGGAAGTTCTTCCTAATGTTGAGCCGGAAACTCTTTTGATTTAATTTCAACCCATTGGTTCTGGTTCTACCTTCTGCGGCCACAGAAAACAATTCCACACCATCCTCTATATGATCATATCACCTCTCAGCTGCCTCCTCTCCAGGCTAAACATGCCCAGCTCCTTCAACCTTTCTTCATAAGACTCAGTCTCCAGACCCCTCACCATCTTCATTGCCCTCCTCTGGACCTGTTCCAGCTTGTCTATATCCTTCTTAAAATGTGTTGCCCAAAACTGAATACAATACTCCAGGCGAGGACTTACCAGAGCAGAGTAAAGCGATACCATCACTTCACATGATCTGGACATTATACTTTTGTTGATACAGCCCAAAATTGCATTTGCCTTTTTAGTCACCACATCATACTTGGTCTGGAGACCAAGTTCACTGTTGACTCATGTTCAGAGTATCATCCACTAAGACCCCTAGATCCCTTTTGCACATACTACTGCTAAGACAAATCTCCCCCATCCTATAACCATGCATCCTTGCCACCTTGGTACCCCATAATATTCCTTGGTGTGTCGCAACCTTGGTTTTCCTTGGTGACCTTCCTTCTAAATACTGACCAGCAGGGATAATTTTGTAGAAAAATAGGTGGTGGAGCTCATTAGCATAACTCATTAGCATATGCCACCTCCCCCAGCCAAAAGCAACCCAACACAAGAAAAGAGAGCCTTGGGTGAGTGAGGCCTGTTTGGGCTGGCTAGAGATACAACCAGCCCAAGTAGACCTCGCTCACCTTGGGGCTCTCCTTGGCTTTCAGTCCTCCCCCCCCAGTCAAAAGGCCAGCAAGCCACCCACTGCCCAGAATCACATAAGAAGTGGAGAAAGGGTGGCGTGGGCTTCTCCAGGGGTTAATGAGGGCTGCTGAGGGTGTGGCAAAGCCCCTGTTGGCTGGCTGGCTGCCCGCTCTCCTAATCCAGGGATTGTTATGCAGCTGCACCTACTATTCAATGGACAAGGTAGGTGGGGAGGAGGGGGGGTGTAAGAAAGGTTCAGGAGCTGCACTCCTGCTGAATCTGAGGCCTGCTGACCAGGCTCAAGTCTGTTTAACTTTTGAGATCTGACTAGATTGGGCTACTCGGGGCTATCCGGTTTATGGATTATCTCTACAGAAATCCCAAAACAAAGCTGTGTCATTTCTAAGGGAATTTCGCTGGGCAAACAATGGTACCTTTTGCAGGAGGAAACACATATCTGCAAAGTTTACACCAAATTGTCTTCCCGTTTTCTGTTTTCCTCTCGGCTATATTGTTACTCTAATATTCATGATGCGGGGAATTTATGAAACACTCAAGATGAAATACTGGGAGGTTCCAGGGGGAATTTCTCAGCACTGGGGAAGATCTTTTAATAAAAAGGAAGAACGACATCCATGGCAAAGAGAGGCCACGGGAAGACAGAGTCTGTTTTAACTGAGCCAGATACCGAAGAGCAATTTTGTATTTGTGCTGAAGCTGGCTGGTTTTTTGGCACACTTTGATTCCTTTAAACTGCTCGCCTGCCCAAGAGACATCTTATCAGGCAAGTATTGTTCTGCCCTCCCTGAACATGACAGACCGCTATTAGATAAAGAAGAAGGTTAATAAAATAGAAATCCAGGTTACAGGCAGTGTTTTAGCCAGAGGCGTTCCGGGAGTTGTATTGCAATCGCCACTGTAGGTAGCTGTAGCTGGAGGTGGGCAGTGAGAAGGCTCTCTGGCAAGCACCAGCCCAGGGCTGGAACGATGTGCCTGCCACTCGAAACACAATCCTAGTTTTGTTGTTCGCCACACTCAAGCCATCAGAATGTAAATGGCTGGTGAATGTATTTCTCTGGAGGCTGAACAATAGATATCTGTGGCTAGATGGCATGCACTCCCCTCTGCAGTTCTAGAAGGCGATATAGAAAGATCCCTATGAATGAGACAGTCTGCCCTTGTGGAGCAGGGGCCATCGAAACTATTGAACGTGTTCTCCTCTCATGCCAATTTTACCAGGAGACACGGGCGAGGTTAATTAGTCCGTTAATAAGCAGATTTCAGGGCCATTTCAGTCTTTCTAATTTTGAGATCTCTAGGGAGTTTCTTACGGAAGTGAACCCACGTATTACAGGTCCTTGTGCAAGGTTCTTTTCAATTGCATGTAAAGTTTGCAATGATATATTACAGGGGTGGCCAACGGTAGCTCTCCAGATGTTTGTTGCCTACAACTCCCATCAGCCCAAGCCAGCATGGCTGATGGCTGGGGCTGATGGGAGTTGTAGGCAAAAAAACATCTGGAGAGCTACCGTTGGCCACCCCTGATATATTATGTTCTGAAGCCAAATTTTAATTGCTATTTTATATAACTTCCCATGTTATCTTAATGCGATGTTTGAATATTTTAGCTTTGTTTTTTTTCACTTTTGTAATTTTTTTTTTTCTGATTTGGGCTGGTCGTTGGTCGTATTAAAATTGAACGAGCAAAAATTAAAATTGAACGAACGGACAATATCTGTAATGCTAGAAAAGGAGGGAGAAGTTAGGTCCACCCTGAGGTTTAGTTCACCCTGGAGATTTGGGGAAAGGGAGGAGTTTGTCGAGGAACATGACAACATAGAGTCCATGTTTTGAAGCTGCCATTTTCAACAGAGGAACGGATCCTTATAGTCTGGAGATAATTTGTGATTATGGGAGATCTCCATCCCTCCGTCCCCGGCCTGCTGCTGCTGTTTGCTTTGTAAGTCTTACAGTTCTAAAATGGCTTGACAGAAAGCCTTCTCAAGCCTGAAGAATGTTCAGAATTCGCTGGATCCTTTATAGGCAGCCCCTGAAAGGAGGGAAGGTGGCATGATACAGCCCGAGCTTGTCGAATCTCAGAAGCTAATCAGGGTTGGTACTTGGATAGGGGACCACCAGGGGTGGAATTTTAGCAGGAGCTCCTTTGCATATTAGGCCACACACCCCTGATGTAGCCTTGATGTAACCAAAAAGAGCCTTGTAAGCTCCTGGAGGACTGGCTACATCAGGGGTGTGTGGCCTAATATGCAAAGGAGCTCCTGCTAGAATTCTACCCCTGGGGACTACTAAAAAAGACTCTGCAGAGGAAGGCAAGGGCAAACCACCTCTACTTCTCCCATGCCTTGAAAGCCCTTGGCTTTCATAAATTGACTATGACTTGATGACGGATATGTATGTACACCATCAGAAGCCTACTGGTCTCCTGGGATGAGAATATTTCTTCCAGAAATTTAAGCCCTTGGAACAAGGCACCAGCCATTTAAAGGACAGTGACGCCAGTCACACTGAAGCAGAAATGCTTAATCTAACACCAGAATCTGCTGCTGCACTGGAGGATTATTTATTGTTTCCTTTAGGGCACATTTGGTATCCTAACATCATCCTGTGGAGCTGAGATACTGTTTTCCAGATCAGCCAGATTAAGCAAATGGCTGTGTGTGCAGTTATACAAGCTAGCATAGAAGAGTTCGTATACAGAGTTTTAGCCTAACAGAAGAAGGATATATTGAGAAATCTAAACTGGACGGTGATACTGTCACAGTTTATCTTAGAATGAAAAACGCAAAAAATGTGTTGCTTTCCAAAGCATAGACTATAAATACTTTCGTCCCTCTACGCTAGTAAATAAAGCCTAAGGGAGCTGCCGTGGCTCAGTGGAAGAGCCTCTGCTTGGCATGCAGAAGGTCCCAGGTTCAATCCCCAACATCTCCAGTTAAACGGATCTACTAGTAGATGATGAGGAAGACCTCGACTTGAAACTCTGGAAAGTCTGAGAGCACAATATTAGCCTGGTTGGACCTATAATCTAATTCACTACAAGGCAACTTGTATAGATGTTCATCTGATTCCGTGAATATTCAAATGCAGCATTAAAAACTACTATATATCGAAATATCTTATGGCCTTTTTATGGTGAATGATATACAGATGTGCAGAATGTACTGCTTTCTTTTTTGGCTACTTATTGTTTCTTTTCTGTATCCATCTTTCCCCTCCCATTTTATTCTTGTCCTTATGGAAATTTAATAAAACTTTTAAAAGGGAAAAACTACTGTTAAGGCGGTATAAGACACCCCCTCAATTGCGCCACATGTCATCACAGTGTTCTCCCTACTGTTGGAAAGCCTGTGGAATGGAGACTAACGTCATCCATTATTGGTGGCATTGTGCGTTTATTAAAGAATTTTGGATTACTGTTTTGTCATACATAAAAACGTCAAGGCTAGAATTGGTCCTGTTAGATTTATGATTTGGATACTCTAATCCCACAACATAGTGAATCCCTTATTTCTATCTTATTTGTCGCCACCCAAAGGGTGATTACTATGAATTGGAAAAATCTTGGTCCTCGTCACATAAAACTTTGATATACTACAATATGGCCTACATCAGGGGTGTGTGGCCTAATATGCAAAGGAGCTCTTGCTACAAAAAAAGCCCTGAGTAATTATGTTGAAAATCGGGTACTGAGGCCCATTAGTCTTGTTCTGAGTTCGTGCAAGTCACTTACTCTGATGTCGTCCAGTAAGAGTTAGCCGCTCCAAAGTGACCGGGATATTGCACAACTTGACATTTTAAAATTGGATGATTTTGCTCCTTCACTAGCCAACGGTGGAGCTGTGCTTCTTAGGCACGATATTTTTGTTCATGACATCTCCAGAAACCTCAGTTTTAGTGACATGTGTCAATGCTATCAGCACATGATTGTTTTAATTATTGAATTTTAAATTGTTATATTAATGTTATGCAATTTTTAAATGGATCGTTTTCATTTTGTTGTTGTGAGCCGCCCTGAGCCTGCTCCGGCGGGGAGGGCGGGATATAAATCAAATCAAACAAACAAACAAACAAGGGTTTTCCTCCTTAGATCAGGGGTGTCGAACTCATTTGTAATGAGGACCAGATCTGACATAAATGAGACCTCGTTGGGCCGGACCATGTTGGGTTGGGCCATGTGTGTACCTATTTAAGATTAGGTAGCCGAGTTATACATTTTATAAAGAACACAGACAAACACAAAGATATATATTTTAAAAACCTTAAAGCATGCTTTAAATGTTAGAATTCATTGGTCTTAAAGATGCTTTCTTTGTATTTCTCTCATGGAATCCAGGGAACTGGGCAAAGGAAGCTCTGGCTCTTTCCTTCCTTCCCCAGGGGACTGAGGGAGAAGACCCTCAGCCAATAGAAGGAAGAGAGGCTTGGCTCAGTAGCTCTGCTGTGCAATTGAGACAGCCTGGCAGAGCAAGCTCTTCCTCCCCCTCCTTCCTTTCCAAGGGAGGAGCCTCAGGCAATAGAGAAAATAGAGGTTTTGGTCTGTAGCTCCTGTGCAATCGAGCAAGCCTTGCAAAGCAAGCTGTTATGCAGAAGGAAGCAAGATATAGGAAGAAGTAAGCCGATGATGGCTAGTTGCTCGGGGGCCTGATAGGAGCCCTCCAAGGGCTTGATTCGGCCCCCGAACTGCATGTTTGACACCCCTGCCTTAGATACTGGACCTGGACAATAGGTCACATCTGTGAGGCAGAATTCTGCCACCTTAGTCTTTGTAATCTTCGATTTTATATTTTTTAAATTGGTCTTTTACTATTTTTACTGTTGACTGTTTTATGATGTAACCTGGCCTGAGCCTGTTCTACAAGAAGGGCGGGCTAAAAATCAAATCAAATCAAAATAAAATAGTCCAGATGTCAAATAGGGTTGAGCCGGGGTGGAATTCTAGTGGGAGCTCCATTGCATATTAGGCCACACACCCCTGATGTAGCCAATCCTCCAAGAGCTTTCAGGGCTCTTTTTTGTAAGCTCTTGGGGGATTGGCTACATCAGGGGTGTGTGGCCTAATATGCAAAGGAGCTCCTGCTAGAATTCCATTCTTTGGTTTGAGGAGACTGGGTTCCCTCAGGCAGGCTCCTGCTGATTGGCCCAGACTGGGCTCATTGTCTCAGGAAACAGGAGAACACAACAGTAGCCAGGAAGGTTCAGACCTGTGGCCCATCTGCTCCAGTGTCCTTTTGCCAACAATGGTCTGTCAAAGGCCACAGGGAAGCTCTGGATTCACTTAAATACCCTTGGTTCAAACAATACGATTGCCTGCTAGTGAGTCCGGCAGAAAGACTACATTTCTATGGCCAGTAAATATTTAATTTGTGGCGGGATAAAATATTAATGGTTTAAAGCCATCTAATTATTTCCAAATATTCTCGTTGCTATATATTAAATTACAGGAGACATGAGAGAAATTGCAGTTATAAACTGGATGCCGGGTTTTAAATGAGAGCATTCCTCCGGAGACCGAAATGACTGGAGGAGGTTGCACGGATAGCTCGTAGAAGCGCACATTTTTCATCAGACGTACGTCGTGGGCAGATCTGGGAGTTGCCCAAACAAAGTTGAAAATGACCTCTGCAAAGTTCTGATCCTGCAAAAAAGAGGATCTCGCTCACTTTTATTTCAACGATGGTAATTTTTAGGCACAGAGATGGCCGCGATACGAGCCAGCAATACGTTTTTATTTTACCGAGAAAGCAATACCTTTGTTCCCCCTTAATAAGCCGGCGTTATTTGTGTTTGCCCATTACATCAGTCCTCCAAGCATCAATCTGGTTTAATATTCTTTGTGGAGCTGTATTATACAGTTATTGCAGGAATGCGTTGCGACTGTAAATCTAGAAGGCAACCTCTCAAGTCTGTGCTGCATATTCATGAGCCAGCACCTGTGAGGTTCCGAACAAGGAAGAAAAATTGATGTCCAAGGTGCTAGCATTTGGCATCCTTAATCATGCCGTATAATGTGACAGGCACTCTGCAATTAGTCCCAGGGAGGTGAGACGGACTCTGCGGAGACTCCAATGCTCTTTTGCTGCTGCAGCAGGATCTACATCAAATCCAGGATTTGTAGGAGGGGGTCTGCTCGCTATCTTGAAGTGGCAAAAGGAGGAATTTGTAAAGTCAATTTGTAAAGAACAGTAGGATTGACCCTTTGGTTCTTATCTGTTCACATCAAGAATCAGGGCTTTTTTTGTAGCAGGAACTCCTTTGTATGTTAAGCCACACACCCCTGATGTGGCCAATCCTTCTGGAGCTTACAGTAGGCCCTGTACTAGGAGCCCTGTAAGCTCTTGGAGGATTGGCTACATCAGGGGTGTGTGGCCTAATATGCAAAGGAGTTCCTGTTATAAAAAAAGCCCTGTGGAAGAATTAAGCCAAAAGAATATTGTTTGGATTAGTGATTACCGGAATAAGTCTATTGTGGTGGTTTTGCTTTACAGTGTCATATAATGCAGTAATTTTAATGCTTCCTTTAATGGCTGTTGGTGTTCTCTGGATTGGGGGAGTTGTCAACCGGAGTGGGATCTGAGATCTAGGAGACCTGAGACTGTTTTTTGAGACGCTGTGATTCCATAGAAACCTGGAGGTCATCACTGCCAGAATGCTGTCTTGATTGGTGAAAAAATTCCCTTCTGCCATTGGCTGAGCTGCTGTGGTGTCATTAACAGCTCATGAATAACTTTTCAAGACTAAAGCACAACCTCAAACGTTCTAGGGATGAAAGGGCTAGCTTTTCCTGGTGGGAAGAGGTGTCAACATGGCAAAGGGGGCTGAATTTTTAGTATCCCCTCTACTCAAGGGTGCCCCTACTTATCTCATGGACTGCTATTTGTAGAGTTGCCAGCCTCCAGGTGGGGCCTGATGATCTCCCAGAATAACAACTGATCTCCGGACTAGAGACTCATTCCTCTGGAGAAAATGACAGCTTTCGAGGTGGACTCTATGGTATTATACCCCACTGAGAACCCCCTTCCAAAACACCAGGTTCCCTCCCCTTGTCTCCAGGAATTTCCCAAACCAAAGTTGGCAACCCTAGCTGGCAGCTTTATGAGGGGGGGAAGAATCACAAGTGTACCTCAATCTGCATGCATTGAGAAGAGCAGTGTGGAGGCTGAATCTCCAATGATGGTTAGTAAAAATGGCCCCAGGGCTTTTTTTAAAGCCGGAACACACAGGAACACAGTTATAGCTGGCCTAATATGCAAATAAGTTCCTGCTGGGCTTTTCCTACAAAAAGCCATGTGTGAAACAATGGTGATGTCAAGAGGTGTGGCCTAATATGCAAATGACTTCCTGGTGGGCTTTTCCTACAAAAAAGTCCTGTGTGAAACAATGGTGATATCAGGGGGTGTGGCTTAATATGCACATAAGTTCTTGCTGGGCTTTTTCTACCCAAAAAGCCCTGTGCAAAACAATAGTGATGTCAGGGTGTGTGGCCTAATATGCAAATGAATTCTCAGGGGCCCTATGAACGGCCCTATGAATGGTGCAGGGTTTTAATGGTCAACTATCTCACAATTTATTCCAGTGGAACTCTGGCTGCCTCCCAGTGACACAGAACAAATCATGGTGTGTCTCTGCCTAATTTTACCCTCAGGGTAGCTCCGTAGAGTAAGCGGGTTTGGCAAGCGAGGGTCATGACTCAGCAGAGATGCGATTATAGATTTCTCATTTCCGGTTGTAAACAGCCTGCCCACTCCAGAGCACTGCTCAGGTTCTGTGATGACCGTCCTTTCCTTAAGAGGAACCAGACTTCACAAGAGAGAGGAGTAGCTGTAGGAGCAGTTCCTGTGAACCTTGCGATTCGCAGGGGGGGCAGCGACGGCTCACGGCTGCCCTCACTTGCCTCCTGTTCCCTTTTTGCCGAGTCACTTTAACGTGATTAAAAACATTTGGTGCAAACTAGGAGACTTGATAGAGTTGTGCGATTTCTAATAGACGGTGTTCAGCAAAAATCTGGATGCTAATTTATTCTTGGCCTATTTCTGTCCCGCCCCCACCACCAATTTGCTTTCTCCCCTGTGCTTTTCCAGCCTGCTGTTTACATTACCAGGTCACCTTCTGCTCAAATCCATGATATCAAGAATTGCAGATTTTTTTAAAAAAAAAAAAAATCTTGCGTAATTCATTGAATTAAATCCTGGCCAAAAGTGGGCTGGAAGTAGGGTTGCCAGGTCTGGCTCAAGAAATATCTGGGGACTTTGGGAGTGGAGCCAGGAGACTTTGTGTGTGTGGGGGGGAGCAAGGATGGGACAAGAACAAGTGAACTCCTAAGGAAGTTCTGGTCATCACATTTAAAGGGACTATGTGCCTTTTAAATGCCTTCCCTCCATTTGGAATAATGCAAGATAGGGGCATCTTCTTTGGGGGTGCCTAGAATTGGGCCCCCTAGTCCAATCATGTCGAAACTTGGGGGGGGGGGGTTCTGAGGAGAGGCATCACATGCAATGCTAAAATTTGATGCATTCACCTCACTAAAACAGCCCCCTCCTGAGCCCCGGATACACACAGATTAATTCTCCATTATACCCTATAGGGACCAGTCTCCATAGGATATAATTGAATGCCCAGAGGACATTCAACCCCCCCCCCTTTCTGATGACCCTGAAGCGGAGGGAGGGCCTCCAAACTAGGGGGTCCCTTGCCCTCAGCTGGGGACTTGACAAAAAATACAATGTATCCGAGTAGCACACACTTGATTCTTTTAAGGAAACGTCATTTAAAGACACAGTACACCAAAAATACATTAAAGAATACAAAAAGTCCCAGTGCACAAAATTCTCTCATACAGTCCAAAATCCAGTACTTGAAATGCACTCTTTCACGGCATGGAAATGAATCCTCGGAGAAGGAGTAATAGGACAGACCGGTTTCAGCCACACCTTCTTCAGTCACAAGTTGCACTTCACATCACCGTGCATCTCTCCTTCAGTTCCATAAACGATCATTTGAAAGTGGGGACCGGTCTTACTTATTTTACGGGCAATGCCTCACACTAAACTTCACTGCCGGTTACGTCTCATTGCTATATATTAAATTACAGGAGACAACATGAGAGAAATTGCAGTTATAAATTGGATGCCGAGTTTTAAATGAGAGCATTCCTAACCGGCAGTGAAGTTTAGTGTGAGGCATTGCCCGTAAAATAAGTAAGACCGGTCCCCACTAGCAAATGATCGTCCCCACTAGCAAATGAGAGCCAGTTTGGTGTAGTGGTTAAGTGTGCGGACTCTTATCTGGGAGAACCGGGTTTGATTCCCCACTCCTCCACTTGCACCTGCTGGAATGGCCTTGGGTCAGCCATAGCTCTGGCAGAGGTTGTCCTTGAAATGGCAGCTGCTGTGAGAGCCCTCTCAGCCCCACCCACCTCACAGGGTGTCTGTTGTGGGGGAGGAAGGTAAAAGGAGATTGTGAGCCACTCTGAGACTCTTCGGAGTGGAGGACGGGATATAAATCCAATATCTTCTTCATCTTCTTCTTCTTATGGAACTGGAGGAGAGATGCGCAATGCTGTGCAGTGCAACTTGTGACTGAAGAAGGCGTGGCCGAAACCGGTCTGTCCTATTGCTCCTTCTCCGAGGATTCATTTCCATGTCATGAAAGAGTGTATTTCAAGTACTGGATTTTGGACTGTATGAGAGAATTTTGTGCACTGGGACTTTTTGTATCCTTTAATGTATTTTTGGTGTATTGTGTCTTTATTGCAACATTTCCTTAAAAGAATCAAGTGTGTGCTACTCGGATACATTGGATTTTTTGCCAAATATTCACCAGGTATCCTCTGTGTTTACCAAACTCAACTGGGAACTGGCAATCCTGACTCTTTCCTGGGCATGAAATCCTACAACATTTTATCAATGACTTGGTTGGATGAAGAGGTGCAGGGGATCCTATACCTTAGAAAACAACCCCACCCCCTCCAGACCTCTAGATATCCACGGATCAATTCTTCATCATACCCTGTAGGAATTAGTCTCCATAGGGTATAATGCCCAGCAGACATTTTCCTCTCTGCTCCCACATTCTGATGAGCCTCAAGCGGGGGGAGGACCTCTAAACCAGGGGATCCCCTGCTAGGTGATCCCCTAGAACCAGAGAAAAGGAGGAGAAAAAGCACAGAGGGTGCCGGGGTGCAATCTCATCAATGGTTCTAGAAAGCCAGTCCTGCCAGGACTCAACTAGGTCATCCAGAGAATTGCCAGGGGGCCAGGAGTCCTGTAGAGCCATCTGGAACCATACAGGTTCCATTAGGCTCTGCGGGCGAGCTAAAATATGCTCGCCCCCTAAACAGGTTTGGCGTGGGACGTCCATACGAGCCTTTAGGACATAGTGATCCAACCATGGTACTGCTTCCACAGTAATCCGGTCCACTGAAACTCCCGCTGCAAAGATCTAACATGTTTCCCCATTGGGTCATGAAGCAATTATTCTCCAGGCCAGTTTGGCCAGGGATCCTGGAAGTTTTTTGCCATCTTCTGGGCATGGAGCAGGGTTCACTCACTGGGGTGCATGCTGGGTGGGGGGAGGTATTTGTGAATGTCCTGCATTGTGCAGGGGTTAGACTAGATGACCCTGGAGACACCTTCCAACTCTATGATTCCATTTTTCCAAGATTACTTTCCCATGGCTCCCACGTCCTCTTTCTGCACCAGCCCATCCCACGGAACACATTCTTTAAAAGGTGCTTCTCTTGGTTGTTTCTGGCAAGCTGGGGATCACAGATGAAGCTGTGAACAGGGCTTTTTTTTGTAGCAGGAACTCCTTTGCATATTAAGCCAAGCACAACTGAGGTAGCCAATCTTCCTGGAGCTTACAGTAGGCCCTGTAAGAAGAGCCCTGTAAGCTCCAGGAGGATTGGCTACATCAGAGGTGTGTGGCCTAATATACTAAGGAGTTCCTGCTACAAAGAAAGCCCTGGCTGTGAGACTTGTCTACCTGGTGTTCCTCAGAGACTCAGAGCAGCTTACAATCTCCTATATCTCCTCCCCCTACAAAAGACACCCTGTGAGGTGCATGGGGCTTAGGGTTCCCAAGTCCAATTCCAGAAATATCTGGGGACTTTGGGGTGGAGCCAGAGACACTGGGGTGGAGCTAGGAGCAAGGGTGTGACAAGCACAATTGAACTCCAAAAGGGGGCAGTGCAGCGGCATCGCCCGCTCCACCTCTGAGGTGAAATCCGAGAAGGGGAGGGTGGAGGCAGGCCAGGAGTGTGGCGAGCCACGAGTCCGGGTCCTAGAAGGACCCAGATTCACGGCTCACCATGCTCCTGGCCTGCCTCCACCCTCCCCTTCTCTGATTTTACCTCAGAGGCGGAGCGGACGGGGCGATGCCGCTGCGTTGCTGCCACCTCTTCTCCGCTTCATTTTAGCTGCTCCTCCGAGATGGGCTCAGCCTGAGCCCATCTCGGAGGAGCAGCTACAGTGAAGCGGAGAAGAGGCGGCAGCTGTGCAGCGGCGTCGCCCGCTCTGAAATGGGGCGGCTCGCCACGCTCCTTGGCGCTGTTTCCCCCTCCTCCCCCCGCTTCCATTTTCTTTGGGGAGTGGGGGAAGAGGCTGGAAATCCTGGGGTCCCCCACCAGGGCGGGAGGGTTGGGAAGCCTAGTGGGGCTGAGAGGGTTCTCACAGCCGCTATCCTTGAAAGGGCAGCTGCTGTGAGAGCCATCTCAGCCCCACCCACCTCACAGAGTGTCTGTTGTGGGGGGAGAAGATATAGGAGATTGTAAACTGCTCTGAGACTCTGATTCAGACAGAGGGGCGGGGTATAAATCTGCAGTCTTCTTCTACTTCCTGGCCTAGCTTGCCTCCTTGATTTCCAAAACCAAGAACATTCATGGTCATCCATTGCTGTCAAGCAATAAATTTCATTATGACAGTCCCAGAATGGCTGCTAGAAATGGAGTCAACAACACATAAAAGAAAACAGATGCAGGCTGCAAAAATTCATAGCCTCGTTAATCTAACTCCCCATGAAACATGCACAGTGAGTAAAAAGATGTAAACAAATGCTTTCTTATTAAACATGTGCTCTAGATGCACCGAGGACCTGAAGTTTGCTCCACAAAGTCCAGCACAGGCACGGACATACTGAATATCAGCCAGGCCTTTTTTTGTAGCAGGAACTCCTTTGCATATTAGGCCATACACCCCTGATGTTGCTAATCCTCCAAGAGTTTACAGAGCTCTCAATGAATTTGGACAGATTGTGAGCAGCAGCAAGGGATGAGTCGGTGATCAGCTCGCATGGCCCTTTTGGTGTAGTGGTTAAGTATGCGGACTCTTATCTGGGAGAATGGGGTTTGATTCCCCACTCCTCCACTTGCAGCTGCTGGAATGGCCTTGGGTCAGCCACAGCTCTCTTATCTGGGAGAACCGGACTTGATTCCCCACTCCTCCACTTGCAGCTGCTGGAATGGCCTTGGGTCAGCCATAGCTCTTGTAGGAGTTGTCCTTGAAAGGGCAGCTTCTGGGAGAGCTCTCTCAGCCCCACCTACCTCACAGGGTGTCTGTTGTGGGAGAGGAAGATAAAGAAGATTGTAAGCCACTCTGAGACTCTGATTCAGAGAGAAGGGTGGAGTATAAGTCTATGGTCTTCTTCTTCTTTCTTATATGCCCAGGGTAATGCCAATCACCACTCTGGGGTCAGGAAGGAATCTTCCTGAAGGCCAGACTGGCCCAGGGATCCTGGAGGATTCTTTGCCTTTCTCTGGTCTTAGAGCAGTGGTTACTGAGGGAGTGGGGGCAGTAGCAAAGGCAGTTGGACTAGATGACCTTCAGGTACATTCCAGCTCTACACAGGGCCGGCTTACCCACTAGGCAAACTAGGCGGTTGCATAGGGCACCGGGAGGTGGGGGTGCTGAATTGGGCTCCCCCCTTCCCGGTGCCCATGGCAAATGCCTAGTTTGCCTGTCTGCCTGCCTCCCTCCCTCCTCAGCACCGCTACCCTCCCTCCCTTCGCAGCACTGCAAGCCAGCACCGCACTCTGTCACACCTCCACCCTCCCTGTGCCACGGCTGGTCCTTACTGGCTTTGATGTGGCTTCTAATCCTTTGAAGAGCCCGCAAGAGGAGACTTTGCTCCCCCTCACTTCCGGTTCCAGGAAGGAGGGGGAACAAAGTCTCCTCTCGCGGGCTCTTCAGAGGATAAGCTACCGTGTCAGTCGCACGGAGAGCCAGTTTGGTGTAGTGGTTAAGTGTGCGGACTCTTATCTGGGAGAACCGGGTTTGATTCCCCACTCCTCCATTTGCACCTGCTGGAATGGCCTTGGGTCAGCCAGAGCTCTGGCAGAGGTTGTCCTTGAAAGGGCTGCTGCTGTGAGAGCCCTCTCCAGCCCCACCCACTTCACAGGGTGTCTGTTGTGGGGGAGGAAGGGAAAGGAGATTGTGAGCCGCTCTGAGACTCTTCGGAGTGGAGGGCGGGATATAAATCCAATATCTTCTTCTTCTGCATCAAAGCCAGTAAGGACCAGGAGCAGTTGGGGGGGGGGGGACGGAGTGCAGTACTGGCTTGTAGCGCTACGAAGGGAAGGAGGGCAGTGGCAAGGACCAGCCTTGGGGGGGGGGGGTGATGGAGCTTTGCAAAGGAAAGGAGGGCAGTGGCGATGGGTGGGCAGCAGGCAGGGAGCCTGTCCGGGCCGCCATGTGCCCCCAGCCCACACTGCCTCTATGTTCCCATGAAACATCTACTTTGTACCACAGAAACCAGGAGCATAAAATGCAGCTAGTAAAGCTCTAGTCATTTCCGTCTTAGTACTGCAAATGTTTTATTTGGCTATCAAAATTTGTAACTCTCTGTGTGATACGAAGCAAAAAAATAATCAAGCAGAATCTCCCGGTTTAGTGCTGGAACATAAAACCACTGCGTATTTTTTTAAATGCGAAGCAATTGTCAACTGTGGGATAACATGAACCTGCAGCTGGCGCAAAGATATGAAAACGCCCGCGCTGGAGAAGCTCCAGAGATACATTTCCTTTGCCTTGCCGAACAAATAAAAGTGACTGATAAAGAGAGGAAGGATAATGAAGCTGCCTCATTCTCTGACATTCGGAGAAGGATTTTCGCAGCAAGGTTCCTTATTAATAAAACGGAGGCATTCTGGAGCGCTCAGCCTCCTCCTTGTTTCAGATGCCTCCTGTGTTCTCTAGGTGTGGCTGACAACAAGACGAAGTTAGGTCGAAAGACAACGGAAAGATAATGTCCAAGATGCCCTTGAATGTAAACCCCCCCCCCTCATATTATTATAATTATAATCAGGGGTGGAATTCTAGAAGGAGCTCCTTTGCCACCATTGTTTCACACAGGGCGTTTTTGTAGAAAAAACCCAGCAGGAACTTATTTCCATATTAGGCCACACACCCCTGATGTCGAGCCAGCCGGATCTGTGTTCCTGTGTGTCCTTGCTAAAAAAAAAAAGCCCTAGAAGTAATAAACAAATAATAATAATCGGGGTGGAATTCTAACAGGAGCTTCTTTGCATATTAGGCCACGCCTTCCTGATGTAGCCGATCCTCCAAGAGCTTACGAGGCTCTTTTTTGTAAGCGCCAGGAGGACTGGCTGTATCAGGGGTGTGTGGCCTAATATGCAAAGGAGCTCCTGCTAGAATTCCACCCCTGGGTATAATGGAGAATCAATCCGTGGGTATCAGGGCCACAGATTTTATTTGGCTATCAAAATTTGTAACTCTCCGTGTGATACGAAGCAAAAAATAATCAGGGCTATTTCTGAGGTAGAGGCACCAATTTTTCAGCATAGCATCCAGTGCCTCTCCTCAATCCCCCCCCCCCAAAAAAAGTTTCAAAAAGTTTGGACCAGGGAGTCCAATTCTATGAACCCCAAAAGAAGGTGCCCCCATCCAAAGAAGCACAGTCCCTTTAAATGTGATGGCCAGAACTCCCTTCATAGTTCAATCATACTTGTCACAACCTTGCTCCTGGCTCCACCCCTAAAGTCTCCTGGCTCCACCCCCAAAAGTACCCAATTATTTCCTGAGTTGGACCTGGCAACCCTAAGGTGCAATGATGAATTATACAATCATGTGTGCATTGTTGTTTGGAGAATCCATACAGCCCACATACATCTGGCGATATTAATAGGATTTCTACAAGTCTGACACAACATGAACTGTAGATGCACTTCTTGTAAAACTTGAACGCACATGAACATACGAAGCTCCCTGAAACTGGTCCATCAAAATGTGGCAGCAGCTCTCCAGGCTCTCTCCAGGGGAAGTCTTCCACATCACCTGCTGCTGGAGCCTGTAACTGAAGATGTCGGGGATTGAACCTGGAACCTTCGGTCTGCCAAGCAGAAGCCCTATCACCGAGCCACTGGAACAGGTACAAAGATTTGTGGGTGGCGGAAGAGAAGAAGACGATGATGATATTTGATTTATATCCTGCCCTTCATTCTGAATCTGAGTCTCAAAGCGGCTTGCAATCTCCTTTACCGTCCTCCCCCACAACAAACACCCTGTGAGGTGGGTGGGCCTGAGAGAGCTCTCCCAGAAGCTGCCCTTTCAAGGATAACTCTGCAAGAGCTATGGATGACCCAAGGCCATTCCAGCAGCTGCAGGTGGAGAAGTGGGGAATCAAAACCGGTTCTCCCAGATGAGAGCCTGTGCGCTTAACCACTACACCAAACTGGGGTACACTCTTTCCTGCACTCACTTTTGTACGTTTAGGTTATTCCAAAGCCAGGATTCTTCTTACCCAATCGAACTTCTTCCGTGTGAAATCCATAGAAGCTGAACTGGGGTATTATCTAGAAGCCAGCACACAAATCAAACCTCGAGACAGGAGAAGGCAACAAAGAGAAAACACAATGGTGTATGAGAGATGCTGGATTTGTCAGGTCCATAATAGCTGGAGACAGATTGCCCAGGTTTGATGAATTGGCCGCTGAATACTGGAAGCGGGGCGCAGAAGGATTTGACAAAGCTAACTCTGACAGATATGACAGGAGTAATTTGAAACCGGAAAGGTTGGATTCAAAGTTTCGCCAGATAGATGCGTTCTGCCATGATAGGAAAAGTTAGATAGATGCAGATAAACTTTGCCCATAAATATCTGGACAAATTTCGAGTGAACTCGGGATAATGGAAACACACACATCATCATTAGTTGCTTTGGGTCAGAACTGACATGCTGCAGCGTTCCGGTGGCGCGGGGAGTTTTGCTTCTAGCTTTCACTAGATCCGAGGTGAGGGAGACAAGGTGAGTTGGACAATGCCAGGGTGGAATTCTAGCAGGAGCTCCTTTGCATTTTAGGCTACACCCCCATGATGCAGTCAATCCTCCAAGAGCTTACAAGACTCTTTTTTGTAAGCTCTTGGGGGGTTGGCTACATCAGGGGTGTGTGGCCTAATATGCAAAGGAGCTCCTGCTAGAATTCCACCCCGGAACAATGTATCTGATAGGAACTGCATTTGGAATTTTTTTAGTCAAACGGTGCCTTAGAAAATGAAGCTCTGGATTTGGGGGTGGTGGAAAGTGCCATCAAAAAGCTAGCCGGAAGAGGTAAGGGCCCTGCGGGATCTTGTTCAATTCCGCAGGGCCTGTAAGACAGCCCTCTTCCGGCTGGCTTTTTCACTAACCGGCACTGAAATCTGAAACTGAGTGTAGTGTTATAAGATTGCTGTATGTTTTAATAATCTTAATCTGTAAATTGCCTGAACTGTCTTAATTGTTTAATTTTAATCCATGTAAATTTTATGAAATGTTTAAACTTTATATTTTAATGTTAGATTTTATATGTTGTAAGCCACCCTGAGCCACTTGGTGGGAAGGGCGGGATATAAATTACAAATAAATAAAATAAATAAATAAAAATCAAGCAGGGCTGGAATTTTAGCAGGAGCTCCTTTGCATATTAGGCCACATAACCCTGATGTAGCTAATCCTCCAAGAGCTTACAAGGATCTTTTTGTAAGTTCTTGGAGGATTGGCTACATCAGGGGTGTGTGGCCTAATATGCAAAGGAGCTCCTGCTAGAATTCCACGCCTGCCGTCAAGTCACAGCCGATTTATGGGAACTCTGTGGTTTCAGAGGGTAGCTTTGGTGGTCTTCAGGGGAACGGTTAGATTCAAGTCCGGTAGTACCTTAGGAACCAACAAGACTTTTGTGGGTAGGAGTTTGGAGTAGTGGTTAAGTGAGCGGATTCTAATCTGGGCAAACCAAGTTCAATTCTCCACTCCTCCACATTCACCTGCTGGTATGACCTTGGGTCAGTCACAAGTTCTCACAGAGCCGTTCTACTCAAGAGCAGTTCTCTCAGAACTCTCTCAGCTCCACCTACCTTGCAGGGTGTCTGTTGTGGGGAGAGGAAGGGAAAAGAAGAAGAAGAAGACCACAGATTTATACCCCGCCCTTCTCTCTGAATCAGAGTCTCAGAGCAGCCTACAATCTCCTTTCTCTTCTTCTCCCACAACAGACACTCTGTGAGGTGGATGGGGCTGAGAGAGCTCTCCCAGAAGCTGCCCTTTCAAGGACAACTCTGTAAGAACTATGGCTGACCCAAGGTCATTCCAGCAGCTGCATGTAGAAGAGTGGGGAATCAAACCTAGTTCTCCAGATTTGAGTCTGCTGGTCTTCACCACCACACCACAGCTGGTTCTCAATGTGGAAAGCATTCAAACACGCTGCTTCTGGCATTGTGCCGTTCCCCAGAACGGCACGCCTGGCTCTTTCCTCCCTGAAGTTTGACTGACTCGATATTTGTTGAACTTATCAACCAATTATTCAGACTGATAGACTGCAAGGACCCACAATGGTTCTTTAACTCAATTTGCCCGCTGGCCCTTTTAAGACAGTGATGTTTCTACTACATGCAATTTCATTACAGCCGTAATAAAGAAAGGCATTGGCAGCAAAATTAATTTTTCTTTAAAAAAAAAAAAAAAGCTGGACTATTTCCACAGCTTCCCAAAAAGGATAGTTACTGTTTGGTCAACTGTAATTGCATCCTGTTAATCAGAATTATCTGCATTTTTTAAAAAACAGTAAAAACACACAGCGGCACGGGGGGCAATAAGGCAATAGGGAAGAGGAACTGGAAGAAGAGTTGGTCTTTAAACCTTGCCTTTCACTACTTGAAAGAGTATCAAAGCGGCTTACAATCTCCTTCCCTTCCTCTCCCCACAACAGATGCCCTGTGAGGTGGGTGGGGCTGAGAGAGCTCTGAGAACATCATGATGTTTGAGAGAAGGGAGGAAGGAAGGAAAATAAAAGAGGGAGGGAGGAAGGAAGGAAAATAAAAGAGGGAGGGAGGAAGGAAGGAAGGAAAATAAAAGAGGGAGGGAGGGAAGAAGGAAGGAAGGAAAATAAAAGAGGGAGGGAGGAAGGAAGGAAAATAAAAGAGGGAGGGAGGGAAGAAGGAAGGAAAGAAAATAAAAGAGGGAGGGAGGAAGGAAGGAAAATAAAAGAGGAAGGGAGGAAGGAAGGAAAATAAAAGAGGGAGGGAGGGAAGAAGGAAAGAAGGAAAATAAAAGAGGGAGGGAGGAAGGAAGGAAGGAAAATAAAAGAGGGAGGGAAGAAAGAAAGAAAGAAGGAAGGAAAATAAAAGAGGGAGGGAGGGAGGAAGGAAGGAAAATAAAAGAGGGAGGGAGGGAAGAAGGAAGGAAAATAAAAGAGGGAGGGAGGGAGGGAGGGAGGGAGGGAGGAAGGAAGGAAGGAAGGAAGGAAGGAAAATAAAAGAGGGAGGGAGGGAGGAAGGAAGGAAGGAAGGAAGGAAGGAAAATAAAAGAGGGAGGGAGAGAGAAAGGAAGGAAGGAAGGAAAATAAGTTTAATTTTATTTCGATTTATATCCCACCCTTCCCACCGAAGCGGCTCAGGGAGGCTCACAGCATATAAAATCTAACATAGAATTTTAAATTTAAAATACATCAATTACACAGTTAAAACAGTAAAATAATAAAACATATAAACAGCGATCTATCAAAATACTACACTGAACCTTCTATAGAATTTCTAATGCAGTTAATTATAGGCCAGCCGGAAGAGGGCTGTCTTACAGGTCCTGCGGAACTGGCCAAGGTCCCGCAGGGCCCTTACCTCTTCCGGCAGCTGGTTCCAAATAAAAGAGGGAGGGAGGAGGGAGGGAAGAAAGAAAGTAACTTTAACTTTGAATGAATTCTCCAAGCTGCTGGCTGGCTTGGTTTGGAGAAGCGATTTAAGGGGGGGAAAGTTGGCCGATTGGGTGTTGGGGGCTTCAAGAGCCATACAATATGTGTGAAAGGGCCACAGGTGGCTCCCGAGCCACAGTTTGGCCACCCCTGCTCTAGCTGCTAGCCATGACAGCACATTGTCATGTGCACATTGATGACTGCATGCGCGCACACACACAGAGAATAGAAAGCTCCAGGAATATTTGTCATGTCTCAACTAAAGGGCAGGAAAAATGCAAAATAATCCCTAGGAAGCTTGTGTACTGAGAAATTGAACAGAATAGATCAAACCCAGCAGGGCTTCTATTTCCAAGAGTTGGTAAAATCCATGTAGAACGATGAATGGATTACATGCCTCTGATTCAATATAGTCTCCAGGGTTTAAAATGCTACATTTTCAACTATGTCCTAGTACCTATTGCATTTAACGCCACTTACTCAAAGAGCAGTCGTTTCCTTTTTTTGACTCCAGAGGATCCTAGCACAGGGATTTTATTTCCAATATATGATTTTTTAAAAAGATAATGAGGAGAGGGGGGAAATGCCAAGAGAAACCAGGCTAAAACCCCAAATGGCTCAATTTTGTATTTTTAATCCAGGCTGCAGATTCAGAGTGCTGAAAATCCCAATGACTGTCATCTCAAAAGTTAAAAAATATATATATTTTATGTGGACAAGATCCGATCACAATGCTGAGTATTGGAGCTCAGTATTCATTTGAAATAACTTTTTATTTGGTTGTAGTAGTTAAGGCACAGACTCTTATCTGGGAGAACCAAGTTTGATTCCCCCACTTCTCCACTTGCAGCTGCTGGGATGGCCTTGGGTCAGCCATAGCTTTCACAGGAGTTGTCCTTGAAAGGGCAGATGCTGTGAGAGCCCTCTCAGCCCCACCCACCTCACAGAGTGTCTGTTGTTGGGGAAGGAGATAAAGGACATTGTAAGCCGCTCTGCGACTCTGATTCAAAGAGAAGGGTGGGGTATGAATCTGCGGTCTTCTTCTTCAGATGACGGGATAGGGTACAGTGGGCTGAAATACATGTAGTTGGTGGGCTAAAAGTATAAACCGATACAAAGGATCCAACGGCAAAATAGTGTAATGAATTGGAAGACCATTTGGTCTGGATAGCAATAAAAGGTAACAAAAGTTGCCTGTTAATTGCTGTTGCTGCAGGTCTAGGTAAAACAAAAGGGCATGGTATTTCCTAGTTCTTGTCCATCTAATTTACTTTTTAACATCATTCTATACATTACAAACATCATTTTAGTTTGCATATACTTCAGTATCCTTTCCTAGTTGGCGTTCTGTGTGTTGTATTTTTGTATTTAATTTTTAAAAAATAGAAATGGAGAAAAGTCAAGAGACGGTACACAGGCTCAGAATATGCTAGCTAATTGCCTGAACAGAGAGCTGCCCAGTGGCGTTTCTAGAATCCAGGTCAAATGTATTGGTTTGTTTCTCTCGAATTGGTTCGGCTTTTAATCAGCCCCCGAGAACTGTGTCTTCAGACGCAGCTGGTCGTCTTTGACAAAGAGCAGCAAAGGTTCAGTTGCTTCCGTCTTATCGTAGCCCAGGTGGGTGAATACTCCCAATGTATGAAAAGGACAAAAATATGAAAAAATGAAAAGGAGGGAAAGTAAATTACAAACCTGTGACTTGAGGGACAATGTTTAGATTTTGGGCTAGGGTCGACAGGTCTATGCTGGAAATACCTGGAGACTTTGGGGGAAGAGGGTGGGGTTCGAGGAGGGGAGGGGCCTCAGCATAGTATAATGCCATAGAGCCCACCCTTCCAAGCAGCCATTTTCTCCAGGGAAGAGCTGCAAAAAATGCTGGAAGCAATAATACTATCACACTGTTCTTGTTTAGTGCAAAATAAAATAAGACAAGGGAACACACAGGGCTTTTTTGATAGAAAGAGCCCAGCAGGAACTCATTTGCATATTAGGCCACACCTCCTGATGTCACCATTGTTCCACATAGGGCTTTTGGTAGAGAAAGCCCAGCAGGAATGTATTTGCATATTAAACCACACCCCCTGACACCAAGCCAGCCGGAACTGCATTCCTGCTCAAAAAAAGCCCTGGGAACAGATATGGTTTGAAAATTCCCACAAAGTCACTGCATCAGTCTCTCACTGGCAATAGTCTCTTCAAAATAAACTGTAGACGTGGGTGGAGTCTTTTGGTGTTCCATTCGTGATTTAGACGGAGAGAATAAGGAACCGCTTATTAAAGGAATCCTCACGGTTTTGTTTATCAAGTTCTTCTTCAGCCTTTTCTCCCGACGTTACACAGAGCCACAGTACTTTTTTTCTATAACAGGGATCAACAAATGTTCTCAACATCTGCTATTGGCTCTCATTTACACACTTACCGTGTGATAGTATTATTGCTTTCAGTGTTTCTTGCAGCTCTTTCTATATACACCGGTCCCAGTCGTTCTAATCAGTATTTTCTCCAGGGAAACTGATCTCTGCCAGCTGGAGATCAGTTCTAAAAGAACTCTAGGCCCCACTTGAAGGCAGGCAACCCTATCCTGGGCAGAAGCACTATTGCTGTAGATTTGTCTTTTGCAGTTATCTCGCTGAAACGTTCTCATGCTCAGGTGAAAGTATCCGACTGGACTATCCCAAGAGTGCAAATGCAGGGCTTGCCCAGACAAGCCAACCTAGTTGTTTTAAAAGGGTGGGCACAATATACTGAGTTATTATTATACTGGGCTCATATTTAATCTTTGACTTGCTATAGGTTAGCAGAAAAACATGGACTTATTTAGAAAAGTAAAGATCTGGGAGAGCTCCCTCAGACTCACCTATCTCACAGGGCTTCTGTTGTGGGGATGGGAAGGAAAAGGAGATTGGAAATCGCTCTGAGACTCTGAGTGAAGGGTGAGGTATAAATCCAATCCTCCTCCTCCTATTCCACCTCCTCTTCTTCCTCCTCCTCTCCCTCCTCCTCCTAGTCTTCCTCCTCCTCCTTTTCTTCTTCCTCCTCTTCTTCCTCTTCCTCCTCTTCTTCATCGTCTTCCTCCTCCTCTTCTTCTTTTTAGAGTTCTTGTTTTATGCCTGGGTATGGTGTACTAGTCTGGATTGTATCACCTGTGGGAGTAGAGTTGCCAGATCTCCTGCTCTGGCCAATGGCTTCCCATTGATCTTCTCCATTGCCAACTGCTGGCAAATAAAGAGGAAACAAAATATCACTGTTGTCTCTGTGCCAGTACAACAATTCCAAGCACAACCCAGAAGCGACAATCTGTAGTTTGAGGAATTGCTGGAAACTCTCTGGTAAAATGAGAAGAGTTTTGGGCGATTCCTAGAGCTACCCGTTGCCACTTCTGGTTTGTGCCAGGAAGTGATGCTGTGATGTCACTGACATGACTAATGATGTAGAAATCATATCCCCACTGTCCACCCCTTCCATTGGTTGCCAAATGTGGCCTGGCAAACCTGTGTATGGCCTGTCTTCATCGGGAGATAGAATTTGACTCCTTGACTGTCCCAAAGTCAAAGCTCACAATTCCCACCCAAATAAACTTCTTGGGACTTCACCCTGCCCTTCTTGACACCAGTCAGCTGTGAGCGGGGATTGGCTTGCCAACTCTGGGGTCAGAAATTCCTGGAGATTTAGGGATGGAACCTGGGGAGGGACCTCAGCAAGGTATAATGCCATAGAATCTACCCTCCGAAGCAGCCATATTTTCTAGAGGAACTGCTAAATGTAGTCCAGTAAATCTCCAGGCCCCATCTGGGGATTAAAAATACAATAGAGAGAATCACGGAGTGGGATGAAAAACCAGAAACCCCCCCCCCCCATGACAAATAAAGAATGCAATCAAAAATATACTTGTAATTATTTGTATCTGAAACTTCAAAGTATTTGATTATCACGATCCGTTTCGATAATTAATATTATGAGGTAAGTACATATAATTCATTTACAAAACGCATGTAAGCCCAATTTTATCAGAACAAATAGTTTAAAGTGCTTAGTGCTACAAAGTGCTTGGAAGTCAGAGTGCCTGTGCGGATTTTTCTTCCAAAAGGAATGTATCTGAAGATTCTGCGACGTCCCTCTGACGGAGCCTGGAGCCGGCAGGATGCTTGTCGCACCGTTTCCACTGCCTTTATCAAAGAGGGATATCCAGCAAGTTGTTTTCCACAATGGCACTCAAGGGCGAAGACCTGAAGCTAATACAAGCACGCAGTATCATTCCCAAGGCGTATTCCCAAAGCTTGCAAAGATATACCTGTCTTTGTTAGATGAGCGAGATGAATCGCATAGCCTGGATTCAGAATAAATAAGACTTGATTCAGAGTAGCTGCATATGGGTTGGGAAATACCCAGAGATTTGGGGGTAAAGCTTGAAAAGGGCAGGTTTGAGGAGGGCCATGACCTCAGCGGAGTCTAATGCCATCAGCTCCCCCCTCCAACGCAGCCATTTTCTCTAGGGAAACAGGTCTTTTGCCTAGTGATCAGTTTGTAATTCCAAGTGTGTGTGTGTGGGGGGGGGGGGTGGTTGAGCAGGAAGAAGAAGACTGCAGATTTATACCTCACCCTTCCTTCTGAATCAGAGTCTCAGAGTGGCTTACAATCTCCTTTATCTTCTTCCCCCACAACAGACACCTTGTGAGGTGGGTGGGACAGAGAGAGCTCTCCCAGCATCTGCCCTTTCAAGGACAGCCTATATGAGAGCTATGGCTGACCCAAGGCCATACCAGCAGGTGCAAGTGGAGGAATTAGTAATCAAATCCGGTTCTCGCACTTAACCACCACACCAAACTGGCCCTCAGGAACACACAGGAATGTAGTTCTGGCTGGCTTGGCATCAGGGTGTGTGGCCTAATATGCAAATGAGTTCCTAATGTTTTTTTCCTACAAAAAAATCCCCGATTCCAAGAGATCTGCAGGCCCCACCTGGAGGTTGGCAACACTATTAGAAAGGATAAACCGAGCCAGGTATCCACATTCTCAAATGCTAAAAAGCCACAAGTTTCAATTATTCTAATAAATCAAAATGAGACTCAGTGTAGCATTAGGTGGCTATTATGGATAATGGACCAATAGCATATGAACATTGGGTTGCCAATCCCTAGCTGGGGGCAGGGTATCCCCCCACTTCAGTGTTAGCAGAAAATTGGTGGGGAGGGGGGTTTGAATGTCCGCTGGGTACTCCATTATACCCTTTGGAGACCAGTCTCCAGGGCTTTTTTTGCAACAGGAGCTCCTTTGCATATTAGGCCGCATACCCCTGATGTAGACAGTCCTCCAAGAGCTTGTAGTGGGGGTAAGCTCTTACATCAGAAGGGTGTGGTCTAATATGCAAAAGAGTTCCTGCTGCAAAAAAAAGCCCTGCCAGTCCCCATAGGGTATAATGGAAAATGTATCTGTCAGCACCTGGGCTTCTGGAGGGGCTGTGTTTTGAGATAGAGGCACCACATTCCCACCATCTAGTACCTCTCCTCAAAAGATCCAACAGGTTTCAAAAAGATTGGACCAGAGGGTTCAATTCTATGAGCCCCCCAAAAGGTGCCCCTATCCTCCATGATTTCCTCAATCATACTTGTCACAACCTTTCTCCTGGCTCCACCCCCAAAGTCTCCTGGCTCCACCCCCAAAGTCCTCAGATATTTCCTGAGTTGAGCCTGGCAACCCTAATGAACCAGGAGGATGTTGATGCTTGCACGATGAATAACAGGCCATTGAGAAGACTCTAAGGCCTTCAGGGATGATCAAAGGCAGAAATTTCTTGGAACTTTCAACAAAACTCTTTTAGTGGACCATACATTTAACATGAGTCAACAGTGTGATGTGGTGGCTAAAAAGGCAAATGCAGTTTTGAGCTGTATCAACAGAAGTATATTGTCCAGATCATGTGATGTGATGGTATCGCTTTACTCTGCTCTGGTAAGACCTCAGCTGGAGTATTGTGTTCGGTTTTGGGCACCACATTTTAAGAAGGATATAGACAAGCTGGAACGGGTCCAGAGGAGGGCAATGAAGATGATGAGGGGTCTGGAGACCGAGTCCTATGAAGAAAGGTTGAAGGAGCTGGGCATGTTTAGCCTGGAGAGGAGACGACTGAGAGGTGATATGATCACCATCTTCAAGTACTTGAAGGGCTGTCATATAGAGGATAGTGTGGAATTGTTTTCTGTGGCCCCAGAAAGTAGGACCAGAACCAACAGGTTGAAATTAAATCAAAAGAGTTTGCAGCTCCACATTAGGAAGAACTTCCTGACCATTAGAGTGGTTCCTCAGTGGAACAGGCTTCCTCAGGAGGTGGTGGGTTCTCCTTCCTTGGAGGTTTTTAAACAGAGGCTAGATGGCCATCTGACAGCAACGAGGATCCTGTGAATTTAGAGGGAGGTATTTATGAGTTTCCTGCATTGTGCAGGGGGTTGGATTAGATAACCCTGGAGGTCCCTTCCAACTCTATGATTCTATGAGTCCTAGTAGGGTTGTTCACTAAGCAAATGCAAATCATGCCAACTATGGGTGAGTACTATATGTATGTTAGGGCCAGTTGCTTTATTTTAAATCATTGCCACTTACTTATCACAGAATACCACTGTTCCATGCTGGTTGTTACTTTTCTCAAGAGTGAAATCCCATGATATCCTTGAAGACATGACTTCTTTAACCATAGTTAGTTCATGGTTGATTTCAGGGCTTTTTTGTAGCAGGAACTCCTTTGCATGTTAGGCCACACACCCCTGATGTAGCCAATCCTCCCAGAGCTTACAGAGAGTACAGGGCCTACAATAAGCTCCAGGAGGATTGGCTACACATGGGATATGTGGCCTAATATGGAAAGGACTTCCTGCTACAAAAAAAGCCTTGGTTGATTTAACCATGGTTGGTTTATAGAAGATGAAGAAGATACTGATATCCTGCCCTTTACTCTGAATCTCAGAGCGGCTCACAATCTCCTTTACTTTCCTCCCCCACAACAGATCATCATTCAAATTCTAGTTTGTTTCAACATATGCAAGTTTCATCACCTTAACCATCTTCCCTTCAAAGGCTCTGGGTGTGATCAGACGAGGCGTTTGCCACAGAGGTCTCCCAGCTTTGAAAAAGCTGGTGCTCTTTGAGGCACGCTGCTGCAATCACACAGCCCCTGCCCTGCTGCCGAGAGAGGCACAGGCTGCACACAAGCAAGAGGAGCGTTCTGAATGCTCTTGCCTGTGGGTGGTGCATGCATCTCATGCCCTGGCTGTTCAGTCGACCGGGAAATGTGCCATGCATGCACTTGGGAAATTTGCTACTGGGAAGTTCTTGGTGGCTGTTTAATCTGGCCCCAGCCCATCTTACGATGAGGGAAGGATGGGTGGACTATGAGGGGGGCAGATGTGCACTTGTGAATGCCCACATTAAATTTGGGGGTGGCTATGGCGGATCAAATCCACCTTGAGAAGAAGAAGTAGTAGTAGAAGAAGATGATGATACTGGATTTATACCCTGCCTTATACTCTGAATCTCAGAGCTGCTTACTATCTCATTTACCTTCCTCCCTCACAACAGACACCCTGTGAGGTAGGTGGGACTGAGAGAGCTCTTACAGCAGCTGCCCTTTCAAGGACAACTCTGTGAGAGTTATGGCTGGCCCAAGGCCATTCCTGCAGCTGCAAGTGGAGGAGTGGGGAATCAAACCCGGTTCTCCCAGATAAGAGTCCGACACTTAACCACTACACCAAACTGGCTCTCACCCTCAGTTGGTATCTGAGCCTGGATTATGGTAAGGGTGACTGTAAGGAAGAGGAGGAGGAAGAGATTGGCTTTATACCCCACACTTCATTACCCAAAGGAGTCTTAGAATTCCACATGTTAATCACCCTTTGGGTGAAGAAGTACTTCCTTTTATCCGTATTAACCTGTCTGCTCAGCAATTTCATCGAATGCCCCGAGTTCTTGTATTGTGAGAAACGGAGAAAAGTACTTCTTTCTCTACTTTCTCCATCCCATGCATTATCTTGTAAACCTCTATCATGTCACCCCGCAGTCGACGTTTCTCCAAGCGAAAGAGTCCCAAGCGTTTCAACCTTTCTTCATAGGGAAAGTGTTCCAGCCCTTTAATCATTCTAGTTGCCCTTTTCTGGACTTTCTCCAATGCTATAATATCCTTTTTGAGGTGCGGTGACCAGAATTGCACACAGTATTCCAAATGAGACCGCACCATCGATTTATACAGGGGCATTATGATACTGGATGATTTGTTTTCCATTCCCTTCCTAATAATTCCCAGCATGGCGTTGGCTTTTTTTATTGCAAACGCACACTGTCTTGACATTTTCAGTGAGTTATCTACCACGACCCCAAGATCTCTCTCTTGGTCAGTCTCTGCCAGTTCACACCCCATCAACTTGTATTTGTTATGACTGACCCAAGGTCACTCCAGCAGGTGCATGTGGAGGAGTGGAGAATCAAACGAGGTTCTCCTAGATAAGAGGACTCTGTCCACTTAACCACTACACCAAACTGGAACAAGCCTTGTTTAAACCAGGATGTCCATAAATCATGCTAAACCATAGTTAAGACTAACTTCAGACCATGGTTTTAGATCCTGGTTTGATAGACCCTGGCTTACCATAATTAGTGAAGTGACCATGTTCAGACAACCAGACTAACCATAGTTAGTTTAATGAATCCCTGGTTTGGCATGACATCTGAACTGAGCTGCCATCATCATAATCTCTACACATGTTCATCTTTCTAAGCTGCCAGTTTTTGTTAACATTTTAAGGAAAGGTCCCCTGTGCAAGCACCAGTCATTTCCGACTCTGGGGTGACGTTGCTTTCACAACATTTTCATGGCAGACTTTTTACGGGGTGGTTTGCCATTGCCTTCCCCAGTCCTCTACGCTTTCCCCCCAGCAAGCTGGGGACTCATTTTACCGACCTCGGAAGGATGGAAGGCTGAGTCAACTAGAGCCTGTTACCTGAAAACCCAGCTTCCATCGGGGATCGAACTCAGGTCGTGAGCAGGACTGCAGTATTGCAGCTTTACCACTCTGAGCTACGGGGCTCTACACTAAACACTAAACACACATGGAGTTATGCAAACAAATGTAGTGTGGGTTTCTCTGATATGCTAAGATCTAGAAAACAAGAAAAGGCAAAGATCACAGCCACAAGGGTCAGCGAAAATATTATGATGGACACGAAAGGTCTCAAACATGTACACTTCCCCAAACGCAGGTCTTTGACCTTTCCTTGTGCCTGAACTAGAGGGCTCATTATTTGAAAGACAAACGGGTTCTGCTCAGATATTCTCCATGATGCATGGAGGGGAGTAATTTGGGATTCTGAGGAGAGGGAGGGGAAGCATTGGAGGCTTTTAAAGGAGAAGCCTTTTTAAAACTGCTAGCATCTTCTGTGCTGATTTGACCCTTACAGAACCAACCTGGAATTTTTTAGAGCTCCAGGCAATTTACAACAGATTAAAAACATCAAGGTAACACCATCAAAATGCAGCACTAAAACCATCAAATTACAACCATTAAAATGAACAAATTAGCATAATCTCCAGATGGCATTCATAATTTAATCTAAAACCCACTCTGAACTGTTTTTTTCTGTCCCATTGTTAGGTTAAGGAGGAGGCTGATGGGGGTAAGATGGAAGAAAATAGGAGGGTGCCTGCTATAATGGAAAACCATTGCTGTCCTCAACCAAAAGCCTGGAGGAACATCTCTGCTTTAGAGGCCCTGCAGAATTGCATTAGATCGTACTGATCATAGAGTTTATGGTGATTTCTAGAGCTACCCATTGTCACCTCCCGATTGCACCCAGAACTGATATAGTGGTATGCTGTTGGTGATGTTACCAACCTCCCATTTTAAAAATGTATTGATTGAAAATATTTCAGGCTGCCTTTCCACCCAGTTGAGGTTAGGGTTGCCAAGTCCGGAAATGCTCTAGGATTTGCAGTAAAACTCTATGGTACCATAGAGTTTTTCGCACGAGTCCTAGAGTGTCCCCAGCACAGCATCCCCAATGTGATGATGTCACTTCCGGGTTATGTCATCATGCCAGGGATGGCATGTGCCAACAGGGCTCTTCAGGGGCAGGGATCCTCCCGGCAGCTTGCTCCCTACTGGCGGGTTGGGGTCCTCTTGGGCAGGAGATCACTCACCAATGGCTGGAACTTGGCAGCCCTAGTTGCCCCCCCCCCCAGTGTTCCCTCTCAGCTGAGTTAGTGTGAGCTAGCTCACAGTTTTTTAGCCTCCGGCTCGCCCATTTTTGTCTTAGTTCAGGAAAAATGGCCCCAGAGCAACCTAATTTATGCAACAGCTCACAACTCTAAAGCCAGTAGCCCACAAAGTAGAAATTTTGCTCACGAGACTCCACAGCTTAGAGGGAGCACCCAGCTGCTGAAGATAAAAGCGTTAAAATATTTGAACTACTGTAAGGTAAAGGTAGTCCGCTGTGCAAGCACCAGTCATTTCCGACTCTGGGGTGATGTTGCTTTCACAACGGTTTCACGGCAGACTTTTTACGAGGTGGTTTGCCTTCGCCAGTCATCTACACTTTCCCCCCAGCAAGCTGTGGACTCCTTTTACCAACCTCAGAAGGATGGAAGGCTGAGTCAATCCTGAGTCAGCTGCCTGAACCAGCTTCCGCCAGGATCGAACTCAGGTCGTGAGCAGAGAGCAATATCGCAGTTTACTACTCTGCGCCATGGGGCTCCTGACTTGAACTGCTATACGCAACACTTAAAAGTATAACATGATTTGAAAAAGAGCCACCAAACAAAAAAACACCAGAAGCAGAGAGAAGGGTCAGTTACGGAACAAAACAAATAACGTCTTCACCCGCTAGTGGGAAACACCAATAGGGGGAGACAACCAAATTTATCTGGAGAAAGAGAGATCCAAAGTGTTGGTACTATGATCAAGAATGCCCTTTCTTGTGTTGCCACCCCTCTGGCTTCAGTTGGCAAGGTCAACCAGAGCAGGGCCTCTGAAGATGACCAGAGTGAAGGCAGTCCCTTAAAGTATGCTGGGCTTTAAAGGTCAACAGCAGCACCCCAAATTGAGCCCAGAAGCAAACTGGAAGCCAGTATAGATGGAATAAGACTGGAGCGATGCGGGGCCTACGACCCACGACACTCAACATTCTGGCCGCAGCATTCTGAACTAACTGCAGCTTTCAGACAGTCTTCAAGGGACGCCCCACACAGAATG
Source organism: Heteronotia binoei (assembly GCF_032191835.1). Taxonomy (NCBI): domain Eukaryota; kingdom Metazoa; phylum Chordata; class Lepidosauria; order Squamata; family Gekkonidae; genus Heteronotia; species Heteronotia binoei. Next base: position 17,234,310 of record NC_083223.1, on the reverse strand, counting down.
CACTGCAGTAATCTAATCCTGACCTCATGACCCTGACCCCCAACACTCCCAGGCAACCCTACATATGGAATACAACAGAATTTGTGACCAGGGACAGAGTAAAATGTAGCAGTTTGAAAGGCTTTGTTGCCACGCATTTGAAAGCATTCCTAGAGAAATGGTTAATGCATGGGCAAGAGAGTGAGCTAATGAAAGAATGTGATAGGTTGACTTCTTTCTGAGGTGGGTTACTAGCTGCATTGGATAAAACATTAGCTATTTATATATGGTTGTATTTTTGCTGAGTAAAAAGGGCATGATAAATGACCACAGACTACAATAGCTCAATATAGTTTTATCAGGATTTTTATTACAGCATCTTTTTCTCAAATGGAAGCAATTGAATTTATAACGTTTCAAGTGATGTCTGCAATATTAAGTGTGTATGCTAAAGTCAGAGAAAGAAGGAGGGGAAGATGCCCTCCTTTCTGCTGTGATGGATCTCTGTCTTTTCCACAGTTTTTGCTATTGGAGATGCCTTTTTCTGAACCAGAACCTGAGAAATACAGCAGTCCCACACCCCAAAAGGTTTAATTTTTTGAGCATCTAGGTGACAGGGATTATTATTATTATTATTATTATTAATAATAATAATCCGGGACCACCTCTCCCCATATGAGCCCCTTGGGCCCTGAGGTCAGCTGCACAACATCTTCTTGTGATACCTGGTCCTAAGGAAGCCCAACTGGCTTCAACAAGATCCAGGGCCTTTTCGGTCCCGGCCCCCACCTGGTGGAATGAGCTCCCGCTGGAGATCTGGGCCCTGCAGGACCTATTTAAGTTTCACAGGGCCTGTAAGACGGAGCTCTTCCGCCAGGCTTTTAATTGGCCCAGCAAGTGTCCCCTGAAGTCATCGCTTTCCCCAGCACCTTATCATCTAGGTGCTTAATTTATGTTGGATACTATTTTGCTAATTCTGTGACTCTGTAATTTGACAGATTTTGTAATTATGATATTGTCCAGTCTGGATGTGGTTTGTTTAACGTTTCTGTAAGGTTTTTAATGTTGTAAGCTGCCCAGAGCCCGCCTGCGGGACAGGGCGGGGTATAAATCGAAAAATTAAATCATCATCATCATCATCATCATCAAGAACAGAATAATAATAATAGACAACATAATTATTGCTAATAATAATGTTAATAATAATAATACTTGTTAAGAACATAAGAGAAGCCATGCTGGATCAGGCCAATGGCCCATACAGTCCAACACTCTGTGTCACATAAGAACATAAGAGAAGCCATGTTGGATCAGGCCAATGGCCCATCCACCCAACACTCGTGAGTCACATAAGAGAAGCCATGTTGGATCAGGCCAATGGCCCATCCAGCCCAACACTCGTGAGTCACATAAGAGAAGCCATGTTGGATCAGGCCAATGGCCCATACAGTCCAACACTCTGTGTCACACAGTGGTCAAAAAAATTATATATATATATATATATATATATGTGTGTGTGTGTGTGTGTGTGTGTGTGTGTATATGTATATATACATACATACACACACACATATACACACACTGTGGCTAATAGCCACTGATGGACCTCTGCTCCATATTTTTATCCAATCCCTCTTGAAGCTGTCTATGCTTGTGGCCACCACCACCTCCTGTGGCAGTGAATTCCACATGTTAATCAGCCTTTGGGTGAAGAAGCACTTCCTTTTGTCCATTTTAACCTGTCTGCTCAGCAATTTCATAGAATGCCCACGAGTTCTTGTATTGTGAGAAAGGGAGAAAAGGACTTCTTTCTCTACTTTCTCCATCCCATGCAATATCTTGTAAACCTCTATCATGTCACCCCGCAGTCGACGTTGTTATTATTATTATTATTATTATTATTATTATTATTATTATTAATTTGTTCAAGTGAAAGAAAGGCATCTAAGCCCTGAGAAATTATCCCTACAGATGTCTTTGCCAGTACTGGTGGTTTCAGGAAAGAACTCTTGGTAGATCTCTTTGTCCTCCAAGCCACCACGGATTCCATTTGGAGAGGAGGTATTCCCAGGTGTTTATTGAGTGTTCCTATCTTGGCACCTACAGAAAACCGTCCCTGCCCTGGATGACTCCAGATCTCAGAAGCCAAGCAGGGTCAGCCCTGGTTGTACTGGGATGGGAGACCATTGCCAAGGAAGTCCAGAGTTGCTACCAAGGTTCCCTCTAAGCTGAGTTAGCGTGAGTTCGCTCGTAGATTTTTAGCCTCCAGCTCACACATTTTTGCCTTAGCTCAGGAAGGATGACCCCAGAGCGCACTAATTGATGCAGCAGCTCACCTCTTGAATGCCAGTAGCTCACAAAGTAGAATTTTGGCTCACAAGACTCTGCAGCTTAGAGGGAACATTGGTTGCTACACAGAGGAAGGCAATGGCAAACCACCCTTGTTAGCCTCTTACCATGAAAACCCTATGGGGTCAGCTGCCCCCTGATGTTACTTTACAAACAAAACAAAAGAAAACAAAACAGAAAGCTGCTTTATCTGAAAGTTAATGAAATCACATATGATGATGATGATCACCAGGGGTGGAATTCTAGCAAAATCTCCTTTGCATATTAGGCCACACCCCCTGATGTAGCCAATCCGCCAAGAGTTTACAAAAAAGAGCTTTGTAAGTTCTTGGAGGATTGGCTACAGCAGGGGTGTGTGGCCTAGTATGCAAAGGAGCTCCTGCTAGAATTCCACCCCTGATTATCACAATTATCTCGTAAGTGCATTTATTCTCTCTGTCCTTCAAACGTTGCGCTCAGAACTTCTTCCAGCTCTACTTCTCATATTTATTTTAATTTTTATGCGGCCGCTTGTGCGGGCCATCAAACTGAAATAAAAGCTGGAGCTAAGAGAAAATATTAGTCTTTGAGGGACTGGAAGAGAAGAGAACAGCTCCTTTAAATCTGCCTCAGCAGTAAAACCAAACTTGGAGATTTCATTGCAGGGAATAAATAGCTCTATGGCAGTTTCTGATGGCAAATGAAAAAAATTCAGAATCAGAATATCTATATTTATAGATACTAAACAGCCTGTCTGTAGAGGCAAAATAAATAGCCAATAAAAAAGGATCGGGGAAGAAGAAGATGCTATTTGTTGCATAAAGAAATATAAACTCAATCGTTGACAAAAAGAAAAGTTTTGCTTGGGTTTTCCTGCTGGATTTGGAGCAAGTGTATTGTAATTGCTTGTGACAGCCCCATCCCCGCCACAACAGTCTTACAGAGTCCTTTACTTCTTTAAACAGGAAATGCCAAGTTCAAACTTGTGGCAAAGTCAGGGCTTCTTTTTGTAGCAAGAGCTCCTTTGTTTGTTAGGCCACACACCCCTGATGTAGCCAATCCTCTTGGAGCTTACAGTCGGCCCTGTACTAAGAGCCCTGTAAGCTCCAGGAGGATTGGCTACATCAGGGGGTGTGGCCCAATATGCAAAAGTGTTCTTGCTACAATAAAAGCCCTGGTCAAAGTGAATCTGTCTAACCTTTTCTCAAAAGTGCCATGGCTGGTTACAGATGGAAAAGTACCTTGGAGATACTCTGAAGACAGAAACCTGTTCTAGGAAGTTCAGCAAAGAAATGTAGGATTCTAGGATTCTCTCTAGTACTTTATATCCTGCCCTCCCTACAGAAAACACAGAGTGACACATGTGAGTTTTTGCACAACAACAGGCCTGTGAGGCTCATGCTCACCTGGCAAGCTTCACAGGAGGGTTGTGATTTCAACCCAGGTCTCTCAGATTGTAGACCAACACCAACGCTCTAACCACCACACTTCACAGGCATCTGCTGGTGGAGAAGTGTTGGTAAGGCAAGGCAAGGACAAGGAAAGTCAGGCAAGGTTCAAGACCACGGCTAGCTCCCAGTGTTGTAGGGGCAAAGACAGGGAGGCTTCATCCAGTGTTAAAAAGGTAAAGGTAGTCCCCTGTGCAACTCTGGGGACTGTGCAACCCTGACTCTGGGGTGACGTTGCTTTCACAACTTTTTCACGGCAGACTTTTTACGGGGTGGTTTGCCATTGCCTTCCCCAGTCCTCTACACTTTCCCCCCAGCGAGCTGGGTACTCATTTGACTGACCTCGGAAGGATGGAAGGTTGAGTCAACCTGAAGACGGCTACCTGAACCCAGCTTCCGCCGGGATCGAACCCAGGTTGTGAGCAGAGAGTTCAGATTGCAGTACTGCAGCTTTACCGCTCTGCGCCACGGGGCTTTTATACAAACAACATAACTGTGATGTAAATAGGCTACCAACAATGGGTGAGTTTTAAGCGTACATGCTCCCTGTAACAGCTTAAGTTGAAATTTGGAGATAAAGTTCTGATTACATTCCCGGGTCCCAAAAAATGCATCGCATTAGTCCAATAATAACCTTTATCAGAGTTTTATTATTTGTATTGTTAAGGTGGTCCCTTCATGAAGCCTCAGTGCTTGTATCCAGTATGTCTGGAGAGTGTTTTGGCCAGCAATGAAATGGAAGGCTTTGCACATGCTTTTAGTAAAAGAAACTGGCTATCTCCTTCATTATATACAGCTCAAGAAGAGGAAGACATTAACAATACTGATGAAGTGGCAACACGAAACGCGTCTATTATTGTAACTAGTTACTTGTATGCTGTACTGCTAAATTACTATGGGCTCCGTTAAAAGTGGTTTCTTATGGTCGTCACTGTGGATTTTTGTGTCAAAGAGATCTGTAAATTTAAAAGTAGTTTTATATTTTAAAAGCATGTAAATTTAAAAGCAATCATATATTAAAAAGTATGGTAGCCTACTTACATCACAGTTATGTGGTAAGTTATTTGCCCCGTGGCGCAGAGTGGTAAAGCTGCAGTACTGCGGTCTGAACGCTCTGTTCATGACCTGGGTTCAATTCCGGTGGAAGCTGGGTTCAGGTAGCCGGCTCCAGGTTGACTCAGCCTTCCATCCTTCCGAGGTCGATAAAATGAGTACCCAGCTTGCAGGGGGGGAAGTGTAGATGACTGGGGAAGGCAATGGCAAACCACCCCGTAAAAAAGTCTGCTGTGAAAACGTCATGATGCGACCGTCACCCCGGAGTTGAAAATGACTAGTGCTTGCACAGGGGACCTTTCCTTTCCTATGTGGTAAGGCAAGGACAAGGAAAATCATGCAAGGTTCAGAACCATGGCTAGCTCCCAATACTGCTAGGGGCAAAGACAGGGAGCATCATAGTGTTACTTCAATACATTTAGAGCCAGAGAGTTCTGGGGTGAAGGTGTGTGCTTTATCTCTTACCTCCTTGGAGAGGTTTGTTTGGGTTGTGCCTCGTGGTAGAGAAGAACTCTTCAATTGGGCTCTCATGATCTGGGCACGGCACTGGTGGAAGACTCTCTGGTGCTGCATATGTTTTGTAGATTGTCTCATCATAGTCTGAGGGAGTGTGTTGGGCAAGTTCCTGGCAAGTTCCTGAACGTTACAGGGATGTCTTTGCCTTCCCTATGTCAAGCATCAGTATTTCGAATAATCGAGCTATTGTTTAAATCAAAGACTCGTTTTATTGATAATCCAATACTTGCTCCAAGGAACAATACCTTGGAAGTGATACAGAATGTTACACAGCATAGCATCTCAAAGGCTACTTCAAAGACAAAGTTCAGATAACTTCAAAAGCATAACATACAGATGTGAATTGCATAGAGGGTTCAAAGCATACTATCAACTATTCATTTGGGTACTACAACATCTCCTGTTTCCCACATATTTCTGGCTTGCTGATATGTATGGGAACTCGGGGGAGAGGCATTTCTGCTTTACAACAGGAAGATTACTTGCATATCCTGCATCCTTGAGAATCAACAGGCGGGGGGAGCTTTGAAGAGAAGTTTTTATTCAGAAAAGAGGGAAAGCGGGAAGGGAGGGGGGAGGTATGAGCACCGAATACATACTAATTTAATAATCAGAAATATCATGCTTGACACCCTAGGCTTTTCCAGTCCTTTGATGGGGATCTCAAGGAAGATGGTTCCTGTTCTTCTCCAAGATCTGATGTAGTTAATAGGTATACAAGTCATTTCCTCTCGGCTTGTGTTCTGATTTGTTAAACTGTAGTGCCAAAGTTGAGCAGCCCCGTGGCGCAGAGTGGTTAAGCTGAAGTACTGCCATCCTAAGCTCTGCTCACGACCTGAATTTGATCCTGCCGGAAGTTGGGTTCAGGTAGCCAGCTCAAGGTTGACTCAGCCTTCCATCCTTCTGAGGTCGGTAAAATGAGTCCCCAGCTTGCTGGGGGGAAAGTGTAGATGACTGGGGAAGGCAATGGCAAACCACCCCGTAAAAAAGTCTGCTGTGAAAACATTGTGATGCAACGTCACCCCAGAGTCGAAGACTGGTGCTTACACAGGGGACTACCTTTACCTTTTTAGTACCAAAGTCTTCCCTGTTTAAGAGAGCAGGCTATGTTTTAAATAACCTTTCCACAAGTATTCCTCGTAAGCTGAGTTAGCGTGAGCTAGCTCACAGCTTTTTTAGCCTCTGACTCATGCATTTTTGTCGCAGCTCAGGAAGGATGGCCACAGGGCAAACTCATTTATGCAGTCGCTCACCACTTTAATGCCAGTGGCTCACAAAGTAGAAGTTTTGCTCACAAGACTTCACAGCTTAGAAGGAGCGTTGTTTTCCACATGCCTGGCCCTTGGCATGCATTCAGAGAAGGGCTGAAGTAATCTGGAAGCCCTACTCTTTGTACATGCTCGGAGGCAGGCTTTAATAGCATTTGCCAAAAGTCTGATAAACACGGGAGGCTGGATTTAATTTGGGGAGGGGGCTACCAAAGAAGAACATGCTTATACAAATGCAAATCTTATCCTTGATTGCAGCCTTCCTGCTCGTGTCACTTGATCCCGCTGGAACTGTCACCACCTCACCCCGAAAATTGACAAATTAATAACGAACGAGTCACCAGGTCCAGATGGCGTGTACCCGAGGGCTCTTGAAGAACTCAGATGTGAAATTGATGCTCTCATAGCAAAAGGCTGCTACCTGTCTAAAGTCAGCCCAACAGAGGACTAGAAATTAGCAAGCATGACACAGATGTTTTTAAGAAAGAGACTAGATTTAGGAGACTGGCTGGCCGTAACAGTTATTTAGGGAGGCAACCTCATGGGGTTACCAACCTCCAGGTAGAACCTGACAATCTCCTGGAGCTTTCTCCAGACTTAGAAATCAGTTTGCTTGGAGAAAACAGGTGCTCTGAAGGATGGACAGTGTGGCATTATATGCTGATGAGATCCCTCCCCTCCGCATGCCCTGCTCAGGCTCCACCCCCAAATCTCTGGGAATTTTCCAACCAGGATTTGATAGCCCCAGAGATGAACATTGGCTTATATATAAAATTTCTATTTCACTTATCTCAGTGAATCAGGAGTTCATGCATTGATGGAGGGATAAGAAGAAGATGATGATATTGGATTTATATCCCACCCTCCACTCCAAATCTCAGAGTCTCAGAGTGGCTCACAATCTCCTTTATCTTCCTCCCCCACAACAGACACCCTGTGAGGTGGGTGGGGCTGAGAGAGTTCTCAAAGAAGCTGCCCTCTCAAGGACAACTCCTGCAAGAGCTATGGCTGACCCAAGGCCATTCCAGCAAGTTGCAAGTGGATATTAGATATTAGATACTCTGCACCAGAGAACCATAAGGTGAATATTCTGATGTGTGGGGGAAGTCTTCAGGACTATCCAGACATGCCTTATTTTATATAATATTTTGTAACCATACTGCACGTCATATAAGAAGCAACATCTGGCTCTATAATTTTATTCTTGGATGTGAGTCTCTGTACATTTTATACATTAACTACCGAGGAAGGCCCTTAGGGGCCAAAATGCATATGGTCCTTGTGGCGATTGTAAATTCATCAAATATATATGTATAACTATATATGGTTTGCATATTTTATGCAGTCTGACATTCAGACTATGTTTTAAAGTCCATTTGTGTGCATGTAATTTTATATTAAATGTGTATAGGCAGCTTGACCCTCTATTTCAGGGGTGGCCAACGGTAGCTCTCCAGATATATTTTGCCTACAACTCCCATTAGCCCCAGCCAGCATGGCCAATGGCTGGGGCTGATGGGAGTTGTAGGCAAAAAAAATATCTGGAGAGCTACTTGGCCACCCCTGCTCTATTTCACTGTGACATCTGACACCCTATTGATCACCAGAGTTGATTAGGCTGATCTGGCTGGCTAGGCGGGTGTCCCCTCCCTCCCTCCCTCCCTCCCTCACCACTCCATGTGCGTCCCGCCTGAAGCTGCATGCTTGGTGAAAGAGGACAACCATACCAGACAGAAGGAGTGTACCATTCTTCGGTCAAGGGTTCATTGGTGCAAGAACGAATGGAAATTTTTGAATGCCATCGGTTTAAATTGGATTGTTAATTGAATTTTATTTTATGCAATATGTTGTTTTAATGCAGGGGTGTCAAACATGCAGCCCGGGGGCCGAATCAGGCCCCCAGAGGGCTCCTATCAGGCCCCTGAGCAACTGGCTCTTGTCTGCTTCCTTCTCCCTCTCTCTTGCTTCCTTCTGCATAACAGCTTGCTTTGCAAGGCTTGCTCAATTGCACAGGAGCTACAGAGCAAAACCTCTATTGGCTGAGGCTCCTCCCTTGGGGAGGAAGGGGAGGAAGCAGAGCTTGCTTTGCGAGGCTGTCTCATTTGCATAGCAGAGCTACTGAGCTAAGCCTCTTTTCCTTCTGTTGGCTGAGGCTCTTCCCCCTCCTTGTCCTCTGGGGAAGGAAGGAAAGAGCCAGAGCTTCCTTTGTCCAGTTCTCAGGATTCCATGGGAGAAATAAAAAGAAACCACCTTTAAGACCAACAAGTGCTAATATTTTAAGCAAGTTTTAAGGGTTTAAAAAAAAAAACTTTAATTGTGTTTATCTGTGTCCTTTATGAAGTTTGTATCTTTGCTACCTAATCTTAAATAGGTACACACATGACCCGACCCGACACGGCCTGGCCCGACAAGGTCTCAGTTATGTCAGATGCAGCCCTCATAGCAAATGAGTTCAACACCCTTGTTTTAATGTATTGTTGTACAGCGCCCTGAGCCCTGCTTTCAGGGAATGGATGGTCTAAAAATGGAATATATGAAATAAAACAGATAATAAAGATCTCACGCTGTAAGCTTCAATGTCAACATCACCACCAGCAACGCTTGCTTCGTAAGTCATTATGTAAAAGGATATTGATTTGGGAGGCCAAAGAAAATATATTAGTCACCGCTAGTGGAGAAAGAGCTTCAGCCAATTTGTCGCATGCATATTTGCATGTATGGGATGACTGATCAAAAGAGCTCTGAGCTGAAGCATTAGTGATCCTGGCGGAAGTCGGCAAACAGAAGGCAGAGTTTCGTTGCAGCTGGCTTTTGATCAGGAGAGCACAGCAAAGTAGATGACAACCCTAACTCCCGTGCCATATGGTACATCCATTCCTACACTGTAGTGGCAATTTCTTTCTTTCTTTCTTTCTTTCTTTCTTTCTTTCTTTCTTTCTTTCTTTCTTTCTTTCTTTCTTTCTTTCTTTCTTTCTTTCTTTCTTTCGAGAAGCAGCTGTTGGAAATATGTATCTGTTTTGTATGTCCTTTGCAATGTTCTAAAGTTCCAGTCATTATAGGGTTAACACTGTGCCTGATTCCCTATTGTCTGCATGACCTGGGAAGAAGACACTGACTGCTGTCAATCAAGGTCTAGAACTGGGAAAACCTGTTTTGTCAGTTTGGTCATGCCCTGATGCCTTGTTCAGGCAGAGAGAAGTCAAGGAGGAGGAGGAAGTAGCCTCCATCAAGCACATGATCTTCTAGTGCAGGGGTGGCCAACGGTAGCTCTCCAGATGTTTTTTGCCTATAACTCCCATCAGCCCCAGCCAGCATGGCCATGCTGGCTGGGGCTGATGGGAGTTGTAGGCGGAAAACATCTGGAGAGCTACCGTTGGCCACCCCTGTTCTAGTGTAAGCATGCAGTTCTACAGTGTTTGTTATTTTCACCTCCCAGTACCCTTTCCCTGTAGAAATAAATACGTTTTTGCTTTTTCATGTTATTTGATCCAGTGATCCATCGCACTGTTTGAGATAAAGACATAGAATTTCAAACAGATTTTCCCTAACAGCAGCAATAGCAACTGCTCAAAACCTTGCTCCGGAGGAAGCTGTGTTTATTGAGCATAACAGGTGAACTAGTTGCCCTCTTGGAACTGCTTAATTTAGGGCACATCTGACATGATCTTCCTGCCACAGCAGTAGCGGCTGCTTGCACCTCTCTTCTTCTTCCATGAAAGGAAGCCATCACAAGAAAAAAGAAGAAGATATTGGATTTATATCCCGCCCTACACTCTGAATTTGAGAGTCTCAGAGCGGTCACAATCTCCTTTACCCTCCCCACCCCCAAGAGACACCCTGTGAGGTAGGTGGGGCTGAGAGAGCTCTTACAGCAGTTGCCCTTTCAAGGAGAACTCCTACGAGAGCTACGGCTGACCCCAGGCCATTCCAGCAGCTGCAAGTGGAGGAGTGAGGAATCAAACCCGGTTCTCCCCGATAAGAGTTTGCGCACTTCACCACTACACCAAACTGGTGTAGGAAAAGGAAGCTAAACAAAAAAACACCACGAATGAATAACTATGAAAACTGGTGTAGGAAAGGAAGGCCGTTTTCCCACTGAGCTTACCTCGGAGCGACGTTCTTCTTCACCGCGGATTTTCCACAACTGCTCCGAGGCTGCTCCGAGGAACCAGGAAGTTCCCGACTTTTTGCGTCGCAAATGGAAACCGCTAAAAACCAGTTTACGTTAGCGACGCAAAAGCCGCGACTCTACTTGGTTACTCGGAGCGGTTGGTGGGAAATCCGCGCAGACGCTGCGCGGTGAAGAGGGACGTCGCTCCGAGGTAAGCTCAGTGAGAAAACGGCCGAAGTTAAACAAAAAATAACACAGTGAACAAATAACTGTGAAAAATTTCACTGTATTGCTCAATCATTCGTTTTCATAAATACATTTCTGTATGTTTCTTGTAACAATAAATTCCAACAATAATAGCAAGTCCAAAATTCATTCAAGAGTTCCGTTCGCATCCAATTTCTTAATGGATTAAAGTGCCATAAAGGAGTAGTCCCAATTCGTTAGTTTTTAAAGTGACAACTGTGGAAGGTAGACAGGAAGCTTCCGTTCCACCCCTGATGGAGCTTGCTAGCCTAAGATTCTGTTTCTTCCAGACTTTTTCAGAGGCAGTAGCAGGGCCTTTTTTTGCACAGGAACACAGTTCCGGCAGGCTTGGTGTCAGGGGGTGTGGCCTAATATGCAAATAAGTCCCTGCTGGGCTTTTTCTACAACAGAATGCTGCCCATATATGTCCAAGTCTTATAAGCCTACACAGGGGTGGAATTCTAGCAGGAGCTCCTTTGCATATTAGGCCACATCTCCCTGATGTAACCAATCCTCCAAGAGCTTACAAGGCTCTTTTTTGTAAGCTCTTGAAGGATTGGCTACAACAGGGGCGTGTGGCCTAATATGCAAAGGAGCTCCTGCTACAATTCCACCCCTGAGCCTACAATACAGTCCACAGGAAAGAAAGTCAAGCAAAACCTCAGCCTGAGACCCGGAAGAGCTGGTGCTAGTCTGAGTAGACAATACTGATCCTGGTAGACTGTTGGTCTGATTCAGTATAAGGCAGACACTTAAGTTCCAGGGGCCTGTTCCTTGTGCAGCCCCCCTCAAGGACTAAGATAAACTGTGCAGGAGTTCGAGTTCAAGTTCAACAGGGGAACCATGCTTTGGAGGATCGCTGAAGAGGAGACAATTCCTGCTGACGTTACCCATTGGGTGTGGACGTTGGGGTTGCCAGCTTCCACGCAGGTCAAGATAAAGAGCTCATGGGCATAAATAGGGAGATAAATATAGAACACCCTCACCAGCCATTTAACCCTTATTAGGTCATCCCCCCACCTTTCTCCCGGCTGCGACTTTCCATGACAGGGAGATATGGGAACCCAATCTGGCTGGTTTGATGTGGAGCATTTTTTGGCTCAGTTCAGTTCAGGAACTGCCCCAAACCAGAATTTTAAGGTTCATGCTCATCCCTATCAAGTATCATAACATCCTCCAGGCTGGAGATCTCTTGAAGTCAAAAAATCTCTAAGCAACAGAGATCAGTTTCCCTGGAGGAAAGGGTCGTTTCAGAGGGCAGACTCTATAGCAGGGGTGGCCAAACTGTGGCTCAGGGGCCACATGTGGCTCTTTCATACATATTGTGTGGCTCTTGAAGCACTCACTGCCCTGTCGGTTGGCTTGGAGAATGCATTTAAAGTTGCTGTCTTTCTACCTCTCCTGCCCCTCCATCTATTTTCCTCCCTCCCTTCCTTCCTTCCTTCCCTCCCTCCTTTCCCTCCCTCCCTCCTTCCTTCCCTCCTTCCTTCTTTCCCTCCCTCCCTCCTTCCTTCCCTCCTTCCTTCTTTCCCTCCCTCCCTCCTTCCTTCCCTCCTTCCTTCTTTCCCTCCCTCCCTCCTTCCTTCCCTCCCTCCTTCCTTCTTTCCCTCCCTCCTTCCTTCTTTCCCTCCCTCCCTCCTTCCCTCCTTCCTTCCTTCCATCTTTCCCTCCCTCCCTCCTTCCTTCCTTCGTTCCCTCCCTCCCACCTTCCTTCCTTCCTTCCCTCCCTCCTTCCTTCTTTCCCTCCCTCCCTCCTTCCCTCCCTCCTTCCTTCCCTCCCTCCCTCCCTCCTTCTTTCCCTCCCTCCTTCCTTCCTTCCCTCCTTCCTTCCTTCTTTCCCTCCCTCCCTCCTTCCTTCCCTCCCTCCTTCCTTCTTTCCCTCCCTCCCTCCTTCTTTCCCTCCCTCCCTCCTTCCCTCCTTCCTTCCTTCCATCTTTCCCTCCCTCCCTCCTTCCTTCCTTCGTTCCCTCCCTCCCTCCCACCTTCCTTCCTTCCTTCCTTCCCTCCCTCCTTCCTTCTTTCCCTCCCTCCCTCCTTCCCTCCCTCCTTCCTTCCCTCCTTCCTTCTTTCCCTCCCTCCCTCCTTCTTTCCCTCCCTCCCTCCTTCTTTCCCTCCCTCCTTCCTTCCTTCCCTCCTTCCTTCCTTCTTTCCCTCCCTCCCTCCTTCCTTCTTTCCCTCCCTCCCTCCTTCCTTTCTTCCCTCCCTCCCTCCTTCTTTCCCTCCCTCCCTCCTTCCTTCCTTCCTTCCATCTTTCCCTCCCTTCCTCCTTCCTTCCCTCCTTCCTTCCTTCGTTCCCTCCCACCTTCCTTCCTTCCTTCCCTCCCTCCTTCTTTCCCTCCCTCCTTCTTTCCCTCCCTCCTTCCTTCCCTCCTTCCTTCTTTCCCTCCCTCCCTCCTTCCTTCCTTCTTTCCCTCCCTCCCTCCTTCCTTCCCTCCCTCCTTCTTTCCTTCCCTCCCTCCTTCCTTCCCTCCTTCCTTCCTTCCGTCCTTCCCTCCCTCCCTCCCTCCTTCCTTCCTTCTTTCCCTCCTTCCTTCCTTCCTTCCTTCCTTCCTTCCTTCCTTCCTTCCTTCCTTCTTTCCCTCCCTCCCTCCCTCGCTCTTGTGGCTCGTAAACATCTGACATTTGTTCTGTGAGGCTGTTGCATTGCACAAGTTTGGCCACCCCTGTTCTATAGCATCCTATCCCTGCTGCGGTCCCTCCTTTCCCCAAATTCTAATTTCGTCAAGCTCTGCGACCAAATCTCAAGGCATTCCCCAATCCAGAGTTTACAACTCTAAGGCAATTCTCATGCAGACAGACTGAATCATGTCACAAGTAAGTGGAGTCTGGGCTCGCTGCAGTGAGAGCGGGATTGGAGGGCCTTTGGTAGTCCCTTTGCCAGCTGGAGTGAGCAGCCTGAAGCTTGGAAACAGACTTCAGTGACCAGAAAGCAGCTCATGACTCAAGCTCATTAGCTTGAGTCACTAAAGCGGTCAGCTGTTGAGCTATGGAGCTCTGAGTGTGTTTTAGCTTGACGGTCAGCAGGGCTCATTTTGTAGCAGGAGCTCCTCTGCATATTAGGCCACGCCCCCCTGATGCAGCCAATCCTCCTGGAGTTTGCAGGGCGCTTAGTACAGGTCCTACTGTAAACTCCAGAAGGACTGGCTACATCAGAGAGGCGTGGCCTAATATGCAGAGGAGCTCCTGCTACAAAATGAGCCCTGATGGTCAGAATCAGGCAGGGAGGTCTAGATTCAAACCTTTGCATGGGCAAAATGGTGGCTGTAACCGAAGCACTAGTTCTCTGCCTCAGGCTCCTTCCACACACTATCGTACACTATAACAGTCATTCTCAGCTGAAATCCATGGCCTGCAAATACAAAAACCAGAAAGGTTCACGGTTGTAAATTAGCGGCAATGTATTCAAACTATTGAAGTGTCTCATACAAAAAATCTTAAAAATACATTTAGCAGAAAGCTGATAACATCAATTTACACAAGTGAATTCCTATGACATCAAATTGACTCGGCAAAAACTCGGCAAACCAGGAAAACTCGAACCAGGATATATCAAATTCCACCACAATCATTTCTGCACTTTATGAGGCAATCGTAGAGCCATTTTTCAGAGACTGTCAGTGGTGCAAGAGCTAAACCCCAATTCCATGAGTTGATCACACGGGGGCGCACGCTGGAGCCGGCTGTTTCACGCTGAAAGGCTTCGTGAGATGTTCAAACCGGGGTCTTGCAATATTTCATCTATTCATTAATGAATATGTTCAGCATTCCGAGTCAAGATTGCTGGCTCCTCCCAATGAAAAATACAATGAAGCCAATGGGAAAAACAATGAAGCCAATGGGAAAAATACAATGAAGTTGGGAAAAATACAATGAATGCAAAATACAATGAATGAGTGGGGAACCCAGGTAAAACATACCCTCTTTCCCAGTTTCTCCAATCGGTAACTTAGAAATTTGTGGAAAGCACTGAAAAACATTCCTGTGAAATATTTTCTCTGTTAGAATGAGAGAAACGTCTTTCAGGACAAGGCTTCACTCACTCAAAAAGCATGAAGATTTTTATGGATGACAATCAATAGCATTAGATATTTTTTTACAAAATTATCCCTTGAGTCCCAAGGGCTCAAAGTCTAGGGTAACGTTCATAAAGTCAAAAAATGTAAATCCAATTTATTTAAATACAACATAAAGCAACCGGGAAAAACATTTCCAAAGGTATCAATACTGGTTCACTAACCGTTGCCTCAGAGTCTTACAACACACTTTGTACGAGGCCCAGACAGCACTGTGTGCTCTTCCTGAGGCTAAGGTTGGAGCAAAGTCCCAGTTGTCCAGAAGGCCTTCTTGCAACAGCTGGAACCCTTCCTGTGAAGATGCTGGATGAGCCTTCAGGCTTGTCCGTTGCCCTAGGAGCAGTTCCCCTTTCCTCCTGGCAAGATGAAGTGGGGCAGCTCTGCACAAGGGTGCTGATTTCAGGGCAGTCACTGAAGAGTTCAGCGGTCAGCAATTCCTGCTCTTCACCTCTTCCCAGCTACTGCAGCTCTCCCAGGGAGGATTGTTCAGTTCTTCCCACCTAGCAATTTTTGAGTATTCCCAGATAACGCTTTTTTTCCCCCTGGCTGCCAGATTAAATTCTCCTCCTCCTCCTTCTTCTTCCAGGCAAAACCAGGGAAGTTTTGCCTGGAAGAAGGAGGAGGAGGATTTAAACCCCACCCTCCACTCCAAATCTCAGAGTCTCAGAGCGGCTCACAAACTCTTTTACCTTCCTCCGCCACCACAGACACCCTATGAGGTGGGTGAAGCTGAGACAGTTCTCACAGAAATTGCCCTTTCAAGGACAGCTCTGCGAGAGCTATGGCTGACCAAGGTCCAGCAGCTGCAAGTGGAGGAGTGGGGAATCAAACCCGGTTCTCCCTGATAAGAGTCCACACATTTCACCACTGCACCAAACTGGCTCTCAGGACCAAATTGTCACTACGGATGTGCTTCATTAGTGGAACTTCCTCTACACTGCTCTTCCTTTCCCTTTTTCTTCTGTCCTGAGTTTGAAGCCCCAAGAGAAGAATTTGGCTATTCAAGAATTTTTCAGTCAGGGCTTAGATGGCTTTGAATCCCTGTAATTTTAATCCACCGCTTGAATAATTTTTAGAGCTCGGCATTTTTATTTATTTTTTCACTCCTGCTTGTTGTATTTTCTTTTTTTTACTGCACTGTGATTTCTTGATGTTGTTTCTTCAAATGTATTATGTAATTTTACGCCTCAGGAGCATTTCTGCTCTGAGGCAGTATACAAATAATTTAAATGGGGGGGAAAATAAGATGCATACTGACCCCGAGATTCCATCAAGACCACTTCTGTTTTTCCCTGTCATGTCGCTGAGGTGACAGCAGAAATCAAACCGACAAATTGTTGAAATCACTGAAGCGTGTTTTGAGACGAGAAGCAGGTACCCTCATTTGCCCTCCCTGCCTCTTGGGCAACTTGCTAAGGGACGGTAGACAGAGCATGATATATGCCCACTGAGACATTAAAGTCACCGTTCTTCTGTCATGTTAAGCATGCGCTTACAGTTACTTCACGATAGGTCTGGCAGTTATTAATGCAAGAAACCGCTTGGAGGGAATTATTGCCCGTGTGCCACTGAAATGATTCATAGCTCCTGGCTCAGAAGCCATGAGATCTTTTTTTAGTCACTGGGCCTGCTCTGCATGTTCATTGAGGTGACGTACTAAGACTTGTATATGTGTCGGGCATTTTTTTGAGCAGAAACACAGTTCTGGGTGGCCTGGCAAGAGAGGGTGTAGCCTAGGGTTGCCAATCCCCAGGTGGGGGCAGGGGATCCCCTGGTTTGGAGGCCCTTCCCCTGCTTCAGGGTAATCAGAAAGCGGGGGGGGGGGGATGTCTGCTGGGCTCTCCATTATTCCCTATGAAAACGGATTCTCATAGGGTATAATGGAGAATTGATCTGCGGGTATCTGGGGCTTGGGGGGGGGGGCTGTTTTTTTGAGTTAGAGGCACCATATTTTCAGCATAGTATCTAGTGTCTTTCCCCAAAGTACCCTCCAAGTTTCAAAGGGATTGGACCAGGGGGTCCAATTCTATGAGCCCCCAAAGAAGGCGCCCCTATCCTTCACTATTTCCAATGGAGGGAAGGTATTTGAAAGGTGTGCTATTCCTTTAAATGTGACGGCCAGAACTTCCTTTGGAGTTCAATCATGCTTGTCACAGCCTTGCTCCTGGCTCCACCCCAATGTCTCCAGGCTCCACCCCAAACTCTCCTGGCTGCACCCCCAAAGTACCCAGGTATTTCTTGAATTGGGTTTGGCAACCCTAGTGTAGCCTAATATGCAGACAAGTTCTGCTGGGCTGCTCCTACAAAAAAGCCCTATGTGAAACCATGGTGATGTCAGGGGGTGTGGCCTAATATACGAATGAGTTCCTGCTGGACATTTTCTGCAAAAAAACACTGCATATGCTGGTTAAAGAAGAAACTGCTTTCCAGAAGTGAACAGCTTGAATAACAGCTTGTCTTTAGGGGGCCCGGGCCAGGTTTCCCCCCTGCTTGCAGCCCTCCCAGGCTGCATGCGCAGCCAGCAACTGAGCCGCTCTTTGCCTGACTAGCCAGATGCGGCTGCTGCTGGTGTTGTTGCCAAGTTTGCCTTTAAGAACATAAGAAAAGCCATGTTGGATCAGGCCAATGGCCCATCCAGTCCAACACTCTGTGTCACACAGTGGCTAAAAAAAATTATATACACACACACACACACACATATATATATATATACACACACACACACACACACACACACATAAGAACATAAGAACATAAGAGAAGCCATGTTGGATCAGGCCAACGGCCCATCAAGTCCAACACTCTGTGTCACACAGTAGCAAAAAAATTTTATATACACACATACACTGTGGCTAATAGCCACTGATGGACCTGTGCTCCATATTTTTATCTAAACCCTTCTTGAAGGTGGCTATACTTGTGGCCGCCACCACCTCCTGTGGTAGTGAATTCCACATGTTAATCACCCTTTGGGTGAAGAAGTACTTCCTTTTATCCGTTTTAACCTGTCTGCTCAGCAATTTCATCTAATGCCCACGAGTTCTTGTGAGAAAGGGAGAAAAGTACTTCTTTCTCTACTTTCTCCATCCCATGCATTATCTTGTAAACCTCTATCATGTCACCCCGCAGTCGACGTTTCTCCAAGCTAAAGAGTCCCAAGCGTTTCAACCTTTCTTCATAGGGAAAGTGCTCCAGCCCTTTAATCATTCTAGTTCCCCTTCTCTGGACTTTCTCCAATGCTATAATATCCTTTTTGAGATGCGGCGACCACAACTGCACACAGTACTCCAAATGAGACCGCACCATCGATTTATACAGGGGCATTATGATACTGGCTGATTTGTTTTCAATTCCCTTCCTAATAATTCCCAGCATGGCGTTGGCCTTTTTTATTGCAAACGCACACTGTCTTGACATTTTCAGTGAGTTATCTACCACGACCCCAAGATCTCTCTCTTGGTCAGTCTCTGCCAGTTCACACCCCATCAACTTGTATTTGTAGCTGGGATTCTTGGCCCCAATGTGCATTACTTTGCACTTGGCCACATTGAACCGCATCTGCCACGTTGACGCCCACTCACCCAGCCTCAACAGATCCCTTTGGAGTTCCTCACAATTCTCTCTGGTTCTCATCACCCTGAACAATGTAGTGTCATCTGCAGACTTGGCCACTTCACTGCTCACTCTCAACTCTAAATCATTTATGAACAAGTTAAAGAGCATGGGACCCAGTGCCGAGCCCTGCGGCACCCCACTGCTTACCGTCCTCCACTGCGACTGCCCATTTATACTCACTCTCTGCTTCCTATTACTCAGCCAGTTTTTGATCCACAAGAGGACCTGTCCTTTTACTCCATGACTCTCGAGCTTACTAAGGAGCCTTTGATGAGGAACTTTATCAAAAGCTTTCTGGAAGTCAAGGTAAACAACATCTATCGGGTCTCCTTTGTCCACATGTTTGTTCACCCCCTCAAAGAAATGTAACAGGTTAGTGAGGCAAGATCTTCCCTTACAGAACCCATGCTGAGTCTTCCTCAATAACCCATGTCCATCAATGTGCCTTTCTCTGCCTCTTCCCCATAGCTTAGTCAAAGGGGCTTTGGAGAAGGTGGCTGCAGTGAGAGCTATGGGCAGGGGGGCAGGTGCTCCAATTCTAAGCATCCAACTCTGAGCTCCAAATCATGAGATGATTTGCTACGCCCCCCCGCCCCGAGATTTCGACTGCCTAGGGGCCTCCACAAGGTTTAATCCGGCACTGATGGACTGTATGGCATTATACTCCATTGAGTTCTCTCCTCTCCCCAAACTCCACCCTCCCCAGGCTCCACCCCCCAAAATCTCCAGGAATTTCTGAACCGACTCTATTAGAGATTCTACCCCTGGTACATTTGACTGGTACCATGGCACAGAGTGGTAAAGCTGCAATATTGCAGTCGGAGCCCTCTGCTCATGACCTGAGTTCGATCCCAGCGGAAGCTGGTTCAGGTAGCCGACTCCAGGTTGACTCAGCCTTCCATCCTTCCGAGGTGGGTAAAATGAGTCCCCAGCTTGGTGGGGGGAAAGTGTAGCTGACTGGGGAAGGCAATGGCAAACCACCCCGTAAAAAGTCTGCCGTGAAAACATTGTGAAAGCAACGTCACCCCAGAGTCGAAAACGACTGGTGCTTGCACAGGGGACTACCTTTACCTTTTACCTTTTTAATCACTCTGAGAGTATACTGAGTAGTGTTTGACCTACATTTCCGTAACCCCTGTATGTCCCGTTCTCTCAATTAACCAGTGAGTCACAGTTATATTGCAGGAAGAACTGCGTTACCCTCCTCATTCCCCTTTTTGTGGCAAACTTCATCTTCATTTCATTAAAATCCCAGAGTGGAGAATTTAGGATGGAACTGCTTCCTTTGCACTTCCCAAAGGCGAGCTTCTGTAGAAACTGCATCAGCGAGCGCATTAATGTTACAGGTGAAAGGGCAGGAAAAGACTCGCCGCCGACACATTAATCATGTTCCCGTTTCTGCTCCTTCCCACATCCTTGTACTGCTTCTCGTAAATTGACCCCTTCTGTTCCCTGGAGTGGTGTAAATTAGCATTTTTGAGAAACTCTTTCTCATCCACCTTGCCGATCTGTTTTACTGGTAGAGTACTTTGAATTAAGCATTCAGTAGACTCTCCATCTGTAGGGGTCCCAATCCCTAGGTGGGGGCAGGGGATCCCCCGGTTTTTAGGCCCTCCTTTCACTTCAGGGTTATCAGAAAGGGGGGAGGGAGGGAAATATCTGCTGGTCACTACATTATTCCCAATGGAGACCGATTTCCATAGGGTATAATGGAGAATTGATTTGTGTGTGTTTGGGGGCTGTGGGGGGGCTGGTTTTTGAGTTAGAGGCACCACATTTTCAGCACAACATCCTGTGCCTCTCCTCAAAACACCCTCCAAGTTTCAAGAAGATTGGACCAGGGGGTCCAATTCTATGAGCCCGAAAAGAAGGTGCCCCTATCCATTATTTCCTATGGACGGAAGGAATTGAAAAGGTGTGCTGTTCCTTTAAATGTGATGGCCAGAACTCCCTTGGGAATTCAGTCATGCCTGTCACACCCTTGCTTCTGGCTCCGCTCCCAATGTCTCCTGGCTCCACCCCTAACGTCCCCAGATATTTCTTGAGTCAGACTTGGCAACTGTATCCATCTGCCACACTAGGGTTGCCAAGTCCAATTTAAGAAATATCTGGGGACTTTGGGGGTGGAGCCAGGAGACTTTGGGGGTGGAGCCAGGAGACATTAGGGGTGGAGTCAAGATCAAGGCTGTGACAAGCATAATTGAACTCCAAAGGGAGTTCTGGCCATCACATTTAAAGGGACGGCACACCTTTTCAATGCCTTTATTCCATAGGAAATAATGAAGGATAGGGGCACCTTCTTTTGGGCCTCATAGAATTGGACCCCCTGGTCCAATCTTTTTGAAACTTGGGGGGTATTTTGGGGAGAGGCACTAGATGCTATAATGAAAATTTGGTGCCTCTGCCCCAAAAAACAGCCCCCCTAGAGCCCCAGATACCCTCAGATCAATTCTCCATGATTTTCTATGGGAATAAATCTCCATAGAGAATAACAGAGTTCCCAGCAGGCATTTTCCTCCCCTCCCCCTGCTTTCTGACGACCCAGGGTATCTGGGGCTCTGGGGGTGCTGTTTTTGGGGTAGAGGCACCAAATTTTCAGTATAGCATCTAGTGCCTCTCCCCAAAATACCCCCCAACTTTAAATGTGATGGCCAGAACTCCCTTTGGAGTTCAATTATGCTTGTCACAGCCTTGGTCTTGGCTCCACCCCCAAAGTCTCCTGGCTCCACCCCCATGGTCCCCAGATATTTCTTGAATTGGACTTGGAAACCCTATGGCCAAGTTTTCCCTCCAAAACTGCTGCCCGCCCAATCAGAGGGACAGAAGGGATCCTGGGAAATGTAGGCCCTGTTACCACTCCAACACAGGCTTCCCTGAAGGCTGTAGGCCGCACTAGGCATGACACCATCCCAAAGGAACTACCGACACCTCTTCTTCCTAATATGCCTTACTTGATTATATGCCTTGCCAACAGTTTCATGTGACTTAAAAGCAGGGCTTTTTCTTTTGAGCAGGAATGCACAGGAACGTAGTTCCGGCTGGTTTAGGGTTGCCAAGTCCTCTTCATCCCCTGGCGGGGGACATTCCTGTGCACAATGTGCGTGCAAGATGAAATGATGTCACCCGGAAGTGACATCATCAAAATGGCGATGCCCTTGCAGGGCAGCTCTAGGCATTTCTGGGGAAACTCTATGGTTTTCCCAGACACTCTAGCTATTTGGGAGGTTAAAACTTTATGGTACCTATTGTACCTATGGTACCTGGACTTTTATGCTTTCCTCCCAGGTCCCACCCCCATTTGGGCTAGTTTTCTCTCCAAAACCCTGTCACCCAATCAGAGGGAGAGAAAGAATCCTTGGAGATTGCAAATACAGTCGAAGACAGACAAAGGATACAGGATAATTTTGACAGGCTGGAAAACTGGGCTAAAACCAATAAAATGAATTTTAACAGGGATAAATGTAAAGTTCTGCATTTAGGTAGGGAAAATTCAATGCATGGTTATAGAATGCAGGAGACTTGTCTTAGCAGTAGTATGTGCAAAAAGAATCTAGGGGTCTTAGTGGACCATACACTGAACATGAGTCAACAGTGTGATGTGGCGGCTAAAAAGGCAAATGCAATTCTGGGCTGTATTAACAAAAGACTGCTCAGTTATACTCACTCTCTGCTTCCTATTAAGTAGCCAGTTTTTGATCCACAAGAGAACCTGTCCTTTTACTCCATGACTCTCGAGCTTACTAAGAGGTCTTACTAAGGATAGTGAGGGGTCTGGAGACCAAGTCCTATGAAGAAAAGTTGAAGGAGCTGGGTATGTTTAGCCTGGAGAGGAGGCGGCTGAGAGGTGATATGTTCACCTTCTTCAAGTACTTGAAGGGCTGTCGTATAGAGGATGGTGTGGAATTGTTTTCTGTGGCCCCAGAAGGCAGAACCAGAACTAATGGGTTGAAATTAAATCAAAAGAGTTTCCGGCTCAACATTAGGAAGAACTTCCTGACCATTGGAGTGGTTCCTCAGTGGAACAGGCTTCCTTGGGAGGTGGTGGGCTCTCCTTCCTTGGCGGTTTTTAAACAGAGGCTAGATGGCCATCTGACAGCAATGAGGATCCTGTGAATTTAGGGGGAGGTGTTTGTGAGTTTCCTGCATTGTACAGGGGGTTGAACTAGATGACCCTGGAGGTCCTTTCCAACTCTGTGATTCAATGATTCGATGAGATGCAGGTCCATTAGCAACTCCTGCCCTCTAGGCCACACTAGGCCTCAGATCATGACAGGGCCCAAACCAAGCTACGTCAGTAACTCCCCTCCCTGCATGAATTCCCCCAACCTCAGTGTTGAAACTGAAAACACAAACTTTTTCCCTTGTCCTTTTGGAATCCAGATGCTGGGAATGGTGTTTATTTAAAAGCAAACTGCATGTGAAATTGCAGTCCACAATTAAGCAGTAATCTACAAATGACAAAATAAAAGGAGATGTATTTGGGCTTGTGGTGGGGGGCTATATCCAGTTCCCAGCTGTCAGCTCTTCATCCACTTCTCCCATCATGCGTCTGGCAGATATGCGTGTGCACATTGCTTCCCTTGACAAAATGTTTCCTTAGCCATAACAAGCGCAAGCTAATTTTGTTTCATTTATATGCAATCCATTGTCCTAAGAGCCAGATGTTCTTTCCACTTAGGCTGCAAATGTAGGGGTCATTAAGCCTCATTAATCCTATTTGTGCGC
Organism: Heteronotia binoei; assembly: GCF_032191835.1. Taxonomy (NCBI): domain Eukaryota; kingdom Metazoa; phylum Chordata; class Lepidosauria; order Squamata; family Gekkonidae; genus Heteronotia; species Heteronotia binoei. The sequence goes on along the minus strand of NC_083223.1, from coordinate 17,210,948 downwards.
TGAAAAAGAAAATCACAAGAGAGAAGAGCTAGCAAATGCGGTGCTACATCTGGCGAGTGGATTGAGTCTGCCAGAGTGGAGCCCCTGGCCCAAAAGAAAAATGGCTGTCTACAGACTCAGAGGAAACCGGTAGGGGGCAGGAGGGAAACATTTTTTATGTGGCCCATTACACACACATCTCACTGCAGATTTTGGATATATTCTGGATTCTTTTTCCTCCAGTGGATGTATTCTGCAGCAGAACTGGGTTATCAATTAGGCCAAGTGGGCACTGGCCTACGGGCCCCCACACCTTTAGGGGCCCTGGGTTGGCTTTCCCCCTGCTTGCAGCCCTCCCAACCTGCACACGCAGCCAGCAACTGAGCTACTCTTTTGCCCGACTTGCCTGGTGTGGCTGCTGCTGGCATTGTTGCCAAGTTTGCCTCTCTTTACCTCTACCCCACAGCTTAGTAAAAGGGGCTTTTAAGAAGGTGCCTGCAGTGGGGGCGGAGGGTGTCAGGGCAGGTGCTCAGACTCTGAGATGATTTGTGAGGGGCCCCCCAAGATTTCAATTGCCTAGAGGGGTTGAATCCAGCACTGTTCTGCAGCTACAATGTTAAAAACACACTTTTCTAAATCAGGGCGGGAATGTCATAGTAGGGTTGCCAAGTCCAATCTAAGAAATATCTGGGGACTTTGGGGGTGGAGCCAGGAAACATTAGGGTGGAGCCAAGATCAAGGCTGTGACAAGCAGAATTGAACTCCAAAGGGAGTTCTGGCCATCACATTTAAAGGGACAGCACACCTTTTTAATTCCTTCCTTCCATAGGAAATAATGAGGGGCACCTTCTTTTGGGGCTCATAGAATTGGACCCCCTGGTCCAGTCGTTTTAAAACTTGGAGGGTATTTTGTGGAGAGGCACTAGATGCTGTACTGAAAATTTGGTGCTTCTACCTCAAAAAACAGCCCCCCCAGAACCCCAGATACCTGCAGATCAATTCTTTATTATTTTCTATGGGAATAAATCTCCATAGGGAATAATAAGAGTTCCCAGCAGACATTTCCTTCCCCTCCCCCCACTTTCTGACGACCCTGAAGTGGGGGGAGGGCCTCCAAACCGGGGGATCCCCTGCCCCCACCTGGGGATTGGCAACCCTATGTCATAGTGATGTGTTGGGGATGGCATCCAAAGTTGTTTGTTTTCTTTCTTTCTTTCTTTCTTTCTTTCTTTCTTTCTTTCTTTCTTTCTTTCTTTCTTTCTTTCTTTCTTTCTTTCTTTCTTTCTTTCTTTCTTTCATGCAATTGTATATTGCAGCTGTGCAGTAGTGTCAAGTTGTTTTCTTCTCAAATCACATAAGGAGGATGAGGATGAACTTAAATGTGGAGCACTATTTGCAGCTGTGACGGAACCGGCCCGATTCTGCCTTCAGACCCGGTCCCGTCAGCTCCCTATTGAGTCGCCAACTCCTGGAGGGAGCTATTTCTCCTCCTGCCCCTTGGGCTCGCTGCCACCACCTGCTCAGTCCCGGGGTTCAGATTGAGAGGAACAGGACTCCCAATCCCCCTCTCCAGCTGTGAGGCCAGGCCTCAAGGTCCTCTGCCACCCTGCACTTGGGTTTCACAGAGACCTCAGCGCTTCTTTGGGGCACCCCTGGAGGATTGGCACCTTATCCAACTGCATGCCTTCCCCCTTCCCCGGGGCCCCCTTCTCAACACAGCGTGGTCTAAAGCGGTCTGGGGATCTATGTGGTACAGAGATTGACTGCCAGCATTTAAAACAGAAAAAACATTTATTTAAAAGAGAAAAATATAGGAAAAGAAAAACAAAACAAAAACAGTTGCATCTACAAAATTAGCACAGCACAGCACACAGCATAACAAAGAAAAGTTGATTATAAACGCATCCTGCTGGCCCTGATCTAAACTTGCCCTGTCTTGTGAATTACTTACTTAGTCCGCCTGCCTGGGGGCCTCCCCGGCAGGAGCCTCCATTGCTCACCACATGCTCGCTCGAGCCCCAGTTCAAATCTGGCTTCTCTTCCTGCCTAACACATGCAAGGAACAACAGCACTTCCTGCCTCTCTAGGAGATTTTCCCCCTAGCGTTGTTGGTTTGGCTCTGGAAGGGAGGGGGGAGTGAGGGGAAGGCTACAAAGCCTGCTGAGGGATTTACTGACCCCTGCCAAATGAAGCACCACCACTGACTAAAATGGCGTTTCTCCACAGCAGCCAATAGGTCTATCACTCAAAAAGAGTTGCTATGTTTGGGGAAAAGATGGATTTTTAATTTTAATACTTTACATCCCCATGGCTTAAATACTGAATTTGATTTGAGCTGTTTTCTTGGGTAAATATATGCCTCTGGTCTGTTATTCTGATGTATTCAAGTGCTAAGTTTGGTCTGGAACTTCCTGTAAAAATGGTTGTTATTGCTCAAAGTTCTAAGTTGTTTCTGGATTTTTGTAAATTAGAAGTCTTATTCTATCATACTCCCAATGAAATTGGGAACACCAGGTAAGCTCATAATTTTGGCTCCTGTGAATTTCTTATTCAGCCCTTTCAAAGGAAGCTAAGGACAAAGAGACAGGGCTGGATCGGGGCGGGGGGAAGCGGTGTTTTGCCCCTGGCACTGCTGGGGGGGGCACCAAATCAGGCACCTCCCCCCCCCGGAAAGGGGGAAGAAAATCGGCTTCTTTTGCACCGCCACCTAGCCCGGTGGAATCCCTTCCCTTGCCTCACCTGCAGCGATACAGGAATGCAATAATTGCTCCCTCCCGGCTGTTTTTCTTTTCTCTCCTCCCCCCCTTCCCATTGGCGCCTGGCTGTACACACCTCTCCGACAACGTAACCGGTTGTGTGTGTTGGGGTGGGAGGGACAGAGGGAAGAATCTCGCGGGCTATCTCCTCCCCCCCTTCAGAAGTGCTTTCATCTTGCCCCCCCCCCACAAAAAACCAGCCTCTGCTCTACATGAAAAAGCCCTTTGCCAGCAGTTTGACAATTGCAGTTCATTCCTGCAGCTCATCAAAGTAAAGCAGGTGAGAAAAAAAAATCCAGGCTGACCATTTGCTGCTACCAAAGCAGAGAATAAAAAGAAGAGTCGCTTTCTCTATTCCACCTCTGGGATTCTTCCCTAAACAAGACCCGCTCGCTCTCTCCAAGACCCCCACTCCCTGTCCCTCCACCCTTTCCAGACTTAGAGCCAACAAGCCTGAAGGGAAGATCATGGACATGCTGGTAGGAGAGTCTCAAAGAAGTCAGTGATTGACTTGCATTGGAGTAAGTTTTTAGGAAAAAAGGTAAAAGTTGGATCTACACGGATCTTCATGAATTCATATGATTTTTACCTTGAAATGAAATCAAACCACTATTATTCTGTAGATCCTGTTTTAGACTATAGGCGGGACCACAAAAATCATGCTTCCACGGATTCGAGGTACCTCACCCGTGCAAAAACAGGGTTCCAAAGCACGGATCTTCATGAATTCATATGATTTTTATGGTGAAATGAAATCAAACAACAATCATGCTGTAGATCCTGTCTTAGATTATAGGCAGCACCAGAAAAATCATGCCTCCACGAATCTGTGGCGCCACAAAAGTGGAAAAACATGTTTCCAAACCACGGATCCTCATGGATCCTCATGATTTTTGCTTCGGATCCCCCCAAGCTCACCATCAATTCTTATATCATGTCCATGGACAGAGTTTGCACCACAAAAATTGTAGATCCACAGCTTCGTGGCAGCACCATGGACCAAAAACTTGATTTTGAACCACGGATCCTCATGATTTTTGCTTTGGATCCCCCCAGACTCACTATCCAATCACATATAATTTCCATGAGCAGAGTTCGCACCCCAGAAACCATGGATCCATGATTTCTGTGGTGCAAACAATGCCCATGGACATGATATAAGAATTGATGGTGGATCCAGGGGATCCAAAGCAAAATGGGGATCCATGAGGATCTGTGGTTCAAAACCAAGTTTTTGCTATAGGATGCTGCCAAGAAGCCATGGATCCATGATTTCTGTGGTGCAAATTCTGCCCATGGACATGATTTGTAAGAAAGTCTCACTGGCTTGTAAGAAAGTCCCACTGAATTTAATGAGACTAGAGGAGAGGGGACCTAAAATTACAGCTGAGAGTCCTGAACCTTTACTCAGAAGAAAGTTCCACATAGCTCAGCATTAAGTATGTAAGCTTGGGACTGTGGCTTTCTTTGCTGCAGATCCCAAACAGTTTATGCACTTAAAGAAATGCAAACAGCTGTCAGATCCCTGGAAAGAAATGCATACCATATTGAGAAGGGAAAACCAACCTGGGTTTTTCTCTTACTGTGAATCTAGGGGGAAGATATGAATCTCTGAATCTGTGAATCTAGGGGGAGATATTTGTGAGTTTCCTGCATTGTACAGGGAGCTGGACTAGATGACCCTGGAGGTCTCTTCCAACTCTAGGATTCTATGATTCTAGGTTCCTATCCTTTCACCACTGCTGCACAACTCTAGAGAAGGGAATTTAAACTTTAAACCCCTTCTCTGGTGTGGCGCTGCAGAGGGGCGCACAAAGTTAGTTTTGGCTAGGGCTCCAAACGCTCTAGGGCCAGCCCTGATGAGGCTTCCCCTCCCCATACAACCCCCCGATGGGGTGTTTAAACGGAGCGTGTGTGTCAGATTGCCCACGGGTCCCTTCATTTTTTGAGTGGGGGTGCCATTATTTGGATCCCCCCCCCTCAAAAATATGTAAATCTGGCTCTGCAAAGAGAAATGTGGAGCCGTGCTTCATCCCTGGAGATAAGCAGAGCAGAGCCAAAGTGAAACTGAAGTGAGTATATATGGGAGTACCTTGAATAAGACTCTAGAAAATGCATTTTAATATTGTTAACTGGAAAAAAAAATTATTTTGTGACATGTCAGTCCCTTGGTGAGCTGCCTGAAGAAGGATTCTCTGAAAGGGGACAGAAGCAGCAGTTCAATTGCAGCCACACCCGTTCGGGAACTACAGTCCCACCTGCGTTGGTGAATTGGGCTTCAGGAAGTCCTACCAACGAAGGAAAACATTGTATATTGCAAAATGAACTGTGAAGTAATTTCAAATTAATGTGGAAATATTGTGATTTAAAATATTGTTTAAAATATTGTTTTCAATATATGTTAGTTAAAGCTCTCACGGAGTGCTCTCCTATATATGTTATTCATACCCGTGAGCTCTCTGGTTTCAGATATCACGTGCAGTGGCATCCAGCGAGTGCCATCCATTCAAATCCTTATGGTACAGGTTCTGCGCAGGCTTTAGTTTGTTGAATGAAAGGGAACAGAAAGAAACAGGCAAAGTGGTGGGGGGGGAACGATATTGAAACTGACAAGTTTTTTTTTAAAAAAATGGACAAGACCAGTTGCAAAGCCCAGTTTTCCACATTGCCAAGCACTACAGGGTCGTCTGCTGTGTATCAGCCACTGTGAAAAATGGAAGAGAGTCAGATGATCTTATTCTATGGGGGGCAGTGTTCCCTCTAAGCAGAGTTAGTGTGAGCTAGCTTGCACTTTTTAGCCTCTGGCTCACACATTTTTGTCTTAGCTCATGAAAAATGGCCCCAGAGCAAACTAATTTATGCAGTAGCTCGCAACCTTAATGCTAGTAGCTCGCAACTTTAATGCCAGTAGCTGGGGTGGAATTCTAGCAGGAGCTCCTTTGAATATTAAGCCACACCCACCTGATGTAGCCAATCCTCCAAGAGCTTACAAAAAAGAACCCTGTAAGCTCTTGGGGGATTGGCTACATCAGGAACGTGTGGCCTAGTATGCAAAGGAGCTCCTGCTAGAATTTCACCCCTGCTAGTAGCTCACAACTTTAATGCTAGTAGCTTACAATGTAGAATTTCTGCTCACAAGACTCCACAGCTTAGAGGGAACATGGATGGGGGGGACACATTGAGTGTACAGAATGCATGGTAGAACCCACTGGCATCGCAAGCAACGTGTGTGTGTGCACGGCTGTGCAAAGTCGACTGCAGCTCCACCACACCTTGCAATTTGTATGGGGATGGAGTCCTCTGGCAGAAGCTGTGGTCAAACTGTGGCATGGGAGCCACATGTGGCTCTTTCACACATATTGTGTGGCTCTCAAAGCCCCCATCACCCAGTCCACCAGCTTGGAGAATGCATTTAAAATTAAACTTGCTTTCTTTCCACCTTTCCTTGTCCTCTTTCCCCCATCTATTTGCCTTCCTTCCTTCCTTCCTTCCTTCCTTCCTTCCTTCCTTCCTTCCTTCCTTCCTTCCTTCCTTCCTTCCTTCCTTCCTTCCTTCCTTCCTTCCTTCCTTCCTTCCTTCCTTCCTTCCTTCCTTCCTTCCTCCCTCCCTCCCTCCCTGCTTGCCTGCTCTCAAATATCTTGGTATGTATTTCCATTCTCTTGTTACTATTGGAAGTAGAGGCTTCAGGCTGACGGATGATCCCAACAGTCCAAAACAATTGTGGGTGAAGACCAGGGGTGGAATTCTAGCAGGAGCTCCTTTGCATATTAGTGCACTCCCCCTGTTGCAGCCAATCCTCCAAGAGTTTATAAGGCTCTTTTTTGTAAGCTCTTGAAGGATTGGCTACATCAGGGAGGTGTGGCCTAATTTCCAAAGGATATAGCACAAAAAATGTAATTTACTTAATTTTGTGTGATTGCGGTCTCCCCTACATTGGTAATACGACACGCCCAGTAAGGGTTGGTGTAGGAATGATCACTCGACACGTGTTCTGAGAGAAAAAGCCTGCTCATAGGAGAAGAAGCCTCCCTTCTCAGCAAGGTTCCTTTATTTTTATACATGCTGCAATCACACTGAAGTCACCCAAACAGGAAACATCTGCCCAGTTACCAGGAGGTCGTGTCTGCATAGTCTACAGAAAATACAAACTCAGCAGTTATCAGGAATAGATTTATCTGAGGGAGCAGAAATAAGATTGAACACGGGTGTAAGGATCTTGTGCTCTTGTGTCTGCAGACATAACGGAAACTGGGTGGCCAGACGCATGATCCTCCCACACTCCTGTTTTCAGACTATGTGGGGTGCAGATGGTCAGATAACATTACAACCACGTGATCCCCACAGGTTGGCATCCTCAAGCATCTGAGATGCATTAAGAATTCTGTGATGGACGCACCTCTCATCAGCCATTTTCTTGAGAAACATCATGCTTATGATAGTTTTAAATTTTTAGTACTATATAAATATATACCACGGGACTCTTCTGATGATGTGGTGACAACTTTACTTGGGGCTGCCTTTGTCACAAACCCGGAAACTTCAGCTAGTGCAGAACGCGGCTGCTAGGCTGCTATTGGGGCAGCCCAAGTGGGAGCAAATACAGCCAGCACTGCAGGAATTGCACTGTCTACCAATAGTGTACCGGATTTGTTACAAAGTGCTGGTTATTACCTTTAAAGCCCTATATGGCTGAGGACCCGTTTACCTGAGGGACCGTCTGTCCCCACACGTTCCCCAGAGAGTGCCGAGATCTGGATCTCAACATCTCCTAGTGATCCCCGGGCTGAAGGAGGCAAGACTGTCGACCACCAGGGGTCGGGCTTTTTCAGTGGCAGCCCCCTCCTGGTGGAATCAGTTGCCGGAAGAGGTTAGGGCCTTACGGGACCTTGCTCCGTTCCAGCAAGCCTTCAGTTGCCCATAGGAGAATTCTGGAACAACTGTCATCCTGAGAATGAGTAACATCTAATTTGTGAGCACCAACTGTATATTGTTTTTAATTTATGTTGTTTAATAGTTTTATTGATTTTATGATTGCGATCATAGTATACTATGATCTGATGTAAGCCGCCTTGAGCCCGCCTCGGCGGGGAGGGCGGGGTATAAATTAAATAAAATAAATAAACAAAATAAACACACTTTACTCCGTGAGGAGTGTTTCTGGGTCCACAAATTAAATTCAGTCGCCCCATATGGGTTAAACAATTGTATGGATTTATCACGTTTTTTTGTGAGAGTATAGCATTTATGGAAAGAGTAAAAAACATAAAATAATTTCATCTGAATATGCCTTGGACATAATTGTTTTGTGGCTTTTTGTGTGTGGTTAATTCATGCACTGTGCTTTGTTTGTGAGGGTTCTCCTTTTTTTCTTTAATGTAGCTTTGTGCCAGGTGCCATTGATTAAGGCCACATAAGCCTTTCATTCTGTAACCTCGTTGCCTTGAGCCGTTGTTTTGAGCACAGCGCCGGTTAAAATCTCTTTGGAGACTTTTCAGTCCCGTTTGGGAAAAAGTTTAAACAGAGAGTGTTTATTTTAAGGGTTTGGACTTACTGTAAGTCTTGTTTTTAAGTGCTTAAAATGAAAATATACTCTCGATGTTTATTTATTTGCAGTTCCCACAGGTTTGGGAAGGCGAGTAAGAACATTATGCGATTGACACCAGACACATACGTGTTGTGAGTATGATTCCATTCGGGCTAATATGCAGCTATAGTCATGGCACTTTTGAATGTATTATTTTGATTTATTATATTTACATGTTGTATTTAGAAGTATCGACAAGTTTTATACGGGGCACCCCATGCCAGGAGAATACTCGAAGCGGAACTGGTCAAGTCAACTTCCTGTACATTGGGACTCCTTCTTGGAAGAATTTTGCTTATTTGTGTATATTTCTCTGTCAATTTTATTATTATTATAACATAGTTATTTGGTCGCTATAACCTATTGGTTGTTTTTGTTCTTACTCACCTGGGGACTGGCAACTCTATTTTAATGCTATGCAGTCCATCCTCCAAAACAGGCATTTTCTCTGAGGGAAGGGATCCTTGCACTCTGGAGATCAATTCTGGGAGATATCCAGGCCCCACCTGGAGCTTGGCAACCTTGCCACTCAAAGATATGAAAGAGCAATGGTACAGACATTTTGCAAGTCTTGGTCGAAAAGTATTTTGATCTCTGCAGGTCAGGAAATCAGTCATAATTCCGGGAAGTCTCCAGGCCCCAGTGGAAGGCGGGCAGCCGTGCTTCAAGCTCAAAATACAATGCAGCCAGGGGTGGAAATCTAGCAGGAGCTCCTTTGCACATTAGGCCACACAACCCCTGATGTAGCCAATCCTCCTGGAACTTACAAAAAATGCCTTGTAAGCTCTTGGAGGATTGGCTACATCAGTGGCCTAATATGCAAAGGAGCTCCTGCTAAAATTCCACCCTTGAATGCATTGTATTTTGAACATATGTACATATGAAGCTGCCTTATACTGAATCAGACCTTTGGTCCATCAAAGTCAGTATTGTCTTCTCAGACTGGCAGCGGCTCTCCAGGGTCTCAAGCTGAGGTTTTTTTCACACCTATTTGCCTGGACCCTTTTTTGGAGATGCCAGGGATTGAACCTGGGACCTTCTGCTTCCCAAGCAGATGCTCTACCACTGAGCCACCGTCCCTCCCCTTGAGCTTGACGCAGGGTTGCTCACCAATTTAAAACTTCCAGATGCTCATTCCCACACCTGTGCATATTAGGCCACACACCCCCTGATGTAGCCAATCCACTAAGAGCGTATAAGGCTCTTTTTTGTTAGCTCGTGGAGGATTTGCTACATTAGGGGTGTGTGGCCTAATATGCAAAGGAGCTCCTGCTAGATTTCCACCCCTGGCTGCATTGTATTTTGAGCTTGAAGCAGGGCTGCCCGCCTTCCACTGGGGCCTGGAGACTTCCACCCCTGTGCCCACTATCCACTCATTTGTCACTACACAACCCAAGGGTGGCCAAACTTGCTTAACGTAAAAGCCACATAGAATAAACATCAGATGTTTTTTTTTTCCAGATGAAAAAAGTGTTTATGAAAACATACTTACAGAACAAAAATACATATAACAACAAAATATCGTAACAGGGTACGATATTACACAGTGAAAAACAAACCCCAATAAACATAAACATCACTATAAACAAATACAAATCAACACAACCCATCACCTATTCCCCCCCATCACCAAGAGCTTTTGGGGTATTTCCAAAGCATAGATTCAAATTTCTCAATTCAATTCCCGTACTATTTATCCATAGATACAGCGGGTCCTAGACCTTTTTACAAGTCTGGTAGGGTTCTCCTCTGAGCCTCATTGTTAACATATCTAATTCTGCAGCTTCTAATAACTTTTGCACAAATTCATTCCTGTCTGGAATTTTCGCAACCTTCCAGTATTTGGCGTAAAGGATTCTAGCTACAGTTATAATATGTACCAAAAGTTTTTTTCTCCAATTTGGGGAGATTTCCCTTCACCACACTTAGCAGATAGAATTCAGGTATATGCGGAAGCCTTATTTTAAAAATTTTGTGGCACCAAGTATTAATTTGGGCCCAGTATTTTTTGGCGTGTGTACACTGCCACCAAATACGATAGAGGGTTCCTTTAACTTTTCCGCATTTCCAACATTTATTAGAATAATTTGGGTAAATCTTGGCTAGTCTCTCCGGAGTTAAATACCATCTGGACACCGTTTTATATAGGTTTTCTTTAAATTCCGGTGCTATGGTTAATTGTAAATTTTGTTTCCAAATATTTTCCCAATCTTGCAAATTCATTTCATTTCATGTATTCAGCATCTTCTGCACTACCCATAAAATGGGCTCAGGATGGCTCACATCATAAAACCAACAGCAGCAAAACAATAAATAAGATCAATGATTAATAGCAAAAAAAGGCTCATTTCAGATAAAATAAGTGTATGTGCAATCTAAATGAAACAGTGTAGATGCACACAAAAGCTGATGCCCAGAATAAAACTTGGTTGGTTCTTAAAGGTGCCACTGGCCTCAAATTTTGTTCTTAAAGGCCTCTGATTTTCATGGCCACACTCAATCTCACTTTCCGCCCAAATGTAAATTGGAACCAAGCAAGTATTTTTAATCCACCAACAATGTTCTCTCTAAGCTGCAGATTTTTGTGAGCAAAAACTCTACTTTGTGAGCTACTGGCATTAAAGTTGTGAGCTACTACTGCATAAATTATTGTGCTCTAGGGCCATTTTTATTGAGCTAAGCTAAAAATGTGTGAGCTGGAGGCTAAAAATCTGTGAACAGCTCATGCTAGCTCAACGTAGAGGGAACACTGTCCACCAAAGAGAGCCTACAGTCTGACTGTTGGTGCATTAAAAGTGGAGGGGGAGGGAGTGTCACTATTATCTTGACAATTGTTGCTCTACCTTGACAGTTATCTTGACAATTGTTGCCTATCTGATTGGTTCATCATCTCTTCCACCTCGCGAGACTTTCAAGGCAAGAGAAGCAGAAGCTCAATTAGCATTTCTAAGGAGCTGAGCTTGGGTTGTAAAGTCATTAATGTAAAGCATGGTAGAATTCCATAGATAATTGATTGTTTGAGGGTCCTGCCTAAACCTGGTCTGGGAAATGTCATGGTGGACCTAATTCTATTAGCTTGTTATTCTTTCCTCCCCCCCCCCCCCCGGTCTTGCTTTATGGCTTGTAATTAGAAGTAGTGAGAAAGAAACTAAGTAATCAGCATCTTCCCATACATTCTTGCAAGGGAGTATGAGACATCTGGAGAAGCAAGGACGAAGTCCTGATAACCCTATGGGAAAGTAGACATTTATGATAGTTTATGTGTGAATGCTACCCCGCAACCCCCTCCCTTGGAATCCTTTTGAAGTAAGCCTTAAAAGTATTGTTTCAATGTATTGGAAGCATTACTCTTAAGAACTTGTTACACAAAGTATCGGTCTATCAATAAACGTAGTCTTTGTATGAACTTCGACTCGTCATTGAACCCGCATGCTTGACAATTAAAGTCATTCACTGACTTTGAAGCTCAGAAGGAAAAATCACACACAGCCCTTATCACCCCATTCATGCCTTTGAAGCCCCAGGTCCTGTGTTGATTGCCCAGCGGGGGCTTAGCCCCTGGTGAGAAAATCTGGGGGGGGGGGGCTGGAGCCCCCCAGCCCTCGCATACTTTATGCCTATGTTTGACACCCCTAGCTTAGATGATGTTCAAAAATAAAACAGAGAATGGGATCCAGAATATGTACCCTAATTTGCATTCTTATTTGTCAGAGTTCAAGAAGGAAATCACATTACAATGCACATTTACATTTCCTTCCCCACATCTTGGAATCAGATCAGGCTTACCTGGGCTACCCAGGTCAGAACCAGTGCCAAAATCTTGATAATGCATTCAGATAATAAGTTATATAAAACCTGGGTTTCTCTCTTTGTGTATAAGTGAGATTTCTGAGACACTTAAAGGACTCTTGGCATTTCTATTGGGCAGAAACGAAGCATTTTTTAAAAAATTTATTTGTGGCAGGCTGCGTGCTCATCAAACCCATGCACTGAAGGCGCTTCCCCACTGAAGCGATTTGCAAAAAAGGCCGTAGAATCTCATTTGCGGCAGCTCTGCCATCTGGGGTGTAATTGCTTTATTGCCAGTAGGGATTCGTCTCCGAATAAATGAGCACCAGAAAGGAAGAGAATGCTAATAGCCCCGTTTGGATTGCAGAAAGGAAGATCTGGGTTAAACTGTGGAAGCCATGTCTGCAAAATATTTGTATACTTGCAAATAATCAGTTGCTGAGTTAAAGTCTCCTTTAAAATGAAACCACTCTAACAAAAGCCCTGTCTAGCTGAAGTTGAAATCAATGGCAGGTATTCCTCACTATACCGATGATGATGATGATGATGATGGTGGTGATGATGATGATGATGATGATGATGATGATGATGATGATGATGATGATGATGATGGAACAGAAGTCCATCAGTGGCTATTAGCCACAGTGTATAGATGGAACTCTCTGTCTGGGACAAGTGATACTCTGTATTCTTAGTGCTTGGGGAGGGCACAGTGGGAGGGCTTTTAGTGTCCTGCCCCCACTGGTGAACCTCCTGATGGCACCTGGGCTTTTTTGGCCACTGTGTGACACAGTGTTGGACTGGATGAGCCATTGGTTTGATCCAGCATGGCTTCTCCTATGTTCTTATGTGATGGTGGTGGTGGTGATAATGATGGTGGCAGTGGCAGCTTTTTCTGGAGCAGTTCCAGCTGGCTTGGTACCAGTGGGTGTGACCTAATATGTAAAAGAGCACCTGTGTGAAACAATGGTGATGTCGGGGGTGTGGCCTAATACACAACTGAGTTCCTGTTGGGCTTTTTCTACAAAAAAAGCCCTGATCATGATGTAATGTCACAGTCAGATATTTGACTGGTAGATTGTGTTTTGCTGTTTGAGATCTAGCCAAGATTCTTGTTGTTCCAAGCAACTCTGTCTTCTGGAGCTGAGCTGGTGTTACTTGATCAATGCCCAGAACGTCCAGGTCTTTCTTCAGACTTCTAGGCACCGACTGTTTCAAGGGCTCCAATGAAAACTGGTACAACGATACCAGAGGTTCTCTAACTCTACTTGTAGGTCTTGGTACCTCATGGTCTTCTCTTGTTCTTTCTTTTCTATCCTGCTGTCTCCTGGGATGGCAAAATCAATGATCCAAGCTCTATTTCTCATTTTTTTTTCTACAACAGTGATATTAGGGGTGTTATGCTCCAGACAGGGCCGGCTATAGAGCAACTTCGCCGTCCCCCCTCCACGGCACCCTGCCAATGCCACCCCCCTCCGTGGTGCCACACTGCCTTTCACTGTGCCTCCTTCCTCCCTCACAATTTCAATGCCCAGGAAGGGGCGGTGGAGCACTGCACTCCCCAGGCTCTTTAAAGGTGCCCCCCCCTGCCAATCAGCTGATTGTGCCGGAGGCTCATGGATCCTATGCTGGCCCTCAGGCACAATCAAGATCTGTGTGGAGTTGAAGGGGCAGCAGCAGCGGGAGGGACAAGCCTCCTCCCCCCTTCTTTCCTGGATGGGGGGGAAGAAGGAGGGGAGGCAGCGGTGGCATCTACTCTTTCAGCAGCTCACTCATCCTTCCCGCTGCTGCCTCCTCAACCAAATTCGGCACCCCCTGCTGCCAGTGCCCTAGGCAAATACAGTCATCTCCTCCTCTCTTCTTCTTCTTCTTCTTCTTCTTCTTCTTCTTCTTCTTCTTCTTCTTCTTCTTCTTCTTCTTCTTCTTCTTCTTCTTCTTCTTCTTCTTCTTCTTCTTCTTCTTCTTCTTCTTCTTCTTCTTCTTCTGTGCAAAGACCTGTCCCGAGACCATAGAGAGATGTTTGTTGCATCTGCTCAGGAAGCTATTCAGAGACACGAGTCAAAACCTGGCCAGAATACTTGGTCCTTTTTTATTCTGAAATCTGACTCCTCAGCCATTCTCTTGATAAATGATTTTCATTCATCCATTGTTTTGACTGTAGCCAAAATAAGCCTATTCCCCTCAGGCAACCACAATACCTCTTCGACTGCCTGACTAAATTCTATTCATCAGGAAGACAAAAACGAAAAAAAAAGTTACCAATTTTCACCTCTTTTCACTGGTCCTTCCTAGAATGTGACAGTTGGCTAAAATTAGTACCTGAAAACCTGCTCCGTGTCATAACAGAACCAGAGGTAAGTGGCCAATTTGTGGCTTTTGTTCTACATTCGCAACATGGACTCTCTGTTCTCCGTCCCAAGAAGCCAAGGGCTGGAGAGAGATTTCTTTTTTTTTTACAAAACAAGAAGAGGAAAGGGGTCCCCTAAATATTAAAGGCAACACTCACCCATGAGCACAAAGGAAGCTGCCTTATATTGAACCAGACCCTTGGTCCATCAAGATCAGTGTTGTCTACTCAGATGGGGCAGTGGCTCTCTGGGGTCTCAGGCAGAGGTCTTTTACATCACCTAGAGAGCCAGTTTGGTATAGTGGTTAAGTGTGTGGACTCTTATCTGGGAGAACCGGGTTTGATTCCCCAGTCCTCCGCTTGCAGCTGCTGGAATGGCCTTGGGTCAGCCATAGCTTTCTTATCTGGGAGAACCGAGTTTGATTCCCCACTCCTCCGCTTGCAGCTGCTGGAATAGCCTTGGGTCAGCCATAGCTCTGGCAGAGGTTGTCCTTGAAAGGGCAGCTGCTATGAGAGCCCTCTCAGCCCCACCTACCTCACAGGGTGTCTGTTGTGCGGGGGGTGGGGGAGTTAAAGGAGACTGTGACCACTCAGAGACTCTGAGATTCAGAGTATAGGGCAGGATATAAATCCAATATCTTCTTCTACTGCCAGATCCTTTTAACTGGAGGTGCTGGGGATTGAACCTGGAACTTTCTGCATGCTAAGCAGATGCTCGGCCAGCTGAACCACAGCCCCTCAACAAACATGTTTCGTTATTTAGAACATTTCTATGTCACCTTTCAACTCAACTCAGGATCCTCAAGGTGGCAGACATTAAAAGATTTTTATGAATTAAAACAGGGTTGTCAGCTCTGAGATGGGAAATACCCAGGGCCAGCGCTGGGGCTTTTGCTGCCCCCAGCAAGGCCCTGTCCCCCGCCCTTCAGGGGGGAGGGCCCCAAGTGCCGGCCCAAAGACTGGCCCCCTTTGCACAACGGGCTCCACTGGAGGTGCCCGCCGTGCAAATGCCACTTTCCCACAGTGCAGGAAAGCCCTGGAGCCAGAAGGCACTGTTTGCACAAACGCCACCCTGCTTGACCTCCCTGCAGTGCACAATGGGATCCTCTTGAGGAGCTCGCCATGCAAACACTGCCCCCGCTTCACTTTCCCACATTGCAGAAAAGCCAAGCGGGGCTGGGTGGCCTGGGCAAAGAGGGAAATGCGTGGAGCACCCTGGCCAGTAGGTGGCGATCTAGGCACTTGCCTCTTCTGCCTTATGGGAGCGCCGGCCCTGGAAATACCTGGAGATTTTGGAGCTTGAGGAGGGCAGGGCTTGGGAAGGGGAAGGACTTCACTGGAGGGGGTTTTTCTCCAGGTGAACTGATCTCTTTCACCTGGAAATCAACTGCAATCCCAGGAGCTCTCCAGTCCCCACCTGGAGGTTGGCGACCCTAGAATTAAAAATGTTCCTCCTTTCCCCCTCTCAACGAAGATGGTCAGACCTGCCCAAGGTAGTTTCAGTCCTGAAATCTGGCATGAAGCCAGCCTGAAATGGATCCAGATTATCACTTTCATCCAGCCAAAATAGCTTGCTCGGATACAGTCACCACTCACTTGAGCATCATACCCAGAAAGCAGAAGTTTGCATCTGACTGATGATCTTGGTCTAGAACACAGGTGGACAAACTGTGGCTCGGGAGCCACATGTGGCTCTTTCACACACATTGTGTGGTTCTCAAAGCCTCTACAACCCCATCAGCCATCTTGGAGAAGGCATTTGTCTCTCTAAATCACTTCTCGAAGCCAAGCTAGTTGGAGGCTCGGAAAAGTTGCTTTCCTTCCAACTTTCCCTCCCCCATCTATCTATCTATCTATCTATCTATCTATCTATCTATCTATCTATCTATCTATCTATCTATCTATCTATCTATCTATCTATCTATCTATCTATCTTCCTCCCTTCCTTCCTTCCTTCCTTCCTTCCTTCCTTCCTTCCTTCCTCCCTCCCTCCCTCCCTTCCTCCCTTCCCCCCTCCCTTCCTCCCTCCCTTCCTCCCATCCATCTTGCAGCTCTCAGATATCTGATATTCATGACTTGCAGATCTCAAACATCTGGCGTTTATTCTATGTGGCTTTTACATTAAGCAAGTTTGGCCACCCCTGATCTAGAAGGTCTAATGAAGACTCCTTGAGGAGGTGTCTCATAACTTCCTCTTTCACGGTAGCTGGAAACATTGCCTCTCTCAGTGAAACGTTCGCCACTCAGGGTGACCTACCTAGCTAAGCAATCCCCTTGAACTAGATAAGGCAGGACAGGAAGGGCTTTTTTTCTAGCAGGAGCTCCTCTGCATATCAGACCACACACCCCTAATGTAGCCAATCCTCCTGGAGCTTACAGTAGGCTCTGTACTGAGCCCTTTAAGCTCTTGGAGGATTGGCTACATTAGGGGGGCATGGGCTAATATGCAGAGGCGCTCCTGCTTGAAAAAGAGCCCTATATTCCTCCCTATCATTATACATCCATGTAGAGCTACTGCCAGCTTCGGGCTGGGGAATATGTGTAGATTTTGTGGGTGGGGTCTGAGGAGGGTGGGGCTTGGGAAGGGGAGGGACTTCAATGGGATAGGTGGATTGATCTCTGGAAGCTGGCAATCCTACATCCAAGCAAATGTGATGAGGCTGCTCTCTGCCCAGATATGGAATGAGACCACCAACAAGGCAGAAAGGTGCAAGAGTCAGTTTGGTGTAGTGGTTAAGCGTGCGGGCTCTTATCTGGGAGAACCAGGTTTGATTCCCCACTTCTCCACATGCACCTGCTGGGATGGCCTTGGGTCAGCCATAGCTCTGGCAGAGGTTGTCCAGCTGCTGTGAAAGCCCTCTCAGCCCCACCCACCTCACAGGGTGTCTGTTGTGGGGGAGGAAGATAAAGGAGATTGTGAGCCATTCTGAGATTGGATGGAGGATGGGGTATAAATCCAATATCATCTTCTTCTCTGGGGACATTCTGAGACTGATCTGCTATCACAAAATGGGCCAAGTCACTGCAGAGGAGTGCAATTTGTTCTACGAGCTGCTTCAGAAAATTATTCCCCCTGTCTGAGAGCCTGTATATTATTCCCGCAGAATAACGGCATTACAGTGAATCAAAAGCAACAATGAAAGAAGGCTCACAGCTCGTGAAGAGCACTCCCAATATTTTAGAATGAACCGTGCTTTATGTCTAGCGGGTTTTTGTTGCTGCTTCATAAACATTGAATTTGGAGTTAAAGAGACCAATTATGAGACCCATGTACATAGGAGGAGGAGAAGGAAAGATAACCGGCAGCACAGAAAAGCAGCTGGGAGAAAAAAAAAGACTTCTATAGCCCAGATATGGAGTGAGACATCAAACAAGGCAGAAAGGTGAAAGAACTGAAGATTAGAGAAAAAGCCATATTCTTTGCACTGTGATGATTCTCTTTTGACTGCAAGACATCTTCATAGACCACTCTCCCCATGAGCATCTGAACGTCATAATGAATGCAAAGGTCTGAACTTTCTTAGGGGTGTCAAACTCTGAATCATTGCATCAAAATCTAGAGACAATGACTGTGCTATAGCAATCTTGAGTATGCTGTTCAGGTGTTGTTCAAGGCTGTAAAGTTGCAAATCTACTTTTGATCTATTGACATTCATTACACAAATCTCATGGTCAATGTTTTGAGTCAAAGACCCAGAGGAAAACTAAACGAGGGCCAGATCTGACATAAAAGAGACTTTCTTGGGGCGGGCCATGTGTGTTGTAAAATGTAATGCAAGGTAGTGGAGATATAAGTTTATAAAGGACATGAACACAATTAGACTTAAAATAAAGCATACTTAAAAGATTAGCACTCTTGCAGTATTTTGTTTATTCAACAGTCTCTGATAACTGACACCTCTTACTCTGAATCATTGCATCAAAATCTAGAGACAATGACTGTGCTATAGCAAACTTGAGTATGCTGTTCAGGTGTTGTTCAAGGCTGTAAAGTTGCAAACCTACTTTTGATCTATTGACATTCATTACACAAATCTCATGGTCAATGTTTTGAGTCAAAGACCCAGAGGAAAACACAAAATGGCTGGGCAATGTGAGCTTTTGTACATAAGTTGCTTCTTGTACTGGTCAAGAACATGTCAAGACACCATAACACAGATTGAGGGCTATATGTTTGAACTACAGTCTTCACCAGAGAAAGAACTACAACTCCTATGTGGCAGTGCAAGAACAGAGAGACAGCAACGTATAGTGGTTAGTATCAGCCTACTTATATGGGAACCCTAGGTTAAAATCCCCAACCTACGAAGAAAACGTGCTGGGTGAACTTGGTCTGGATACACACTCTCAGCCTAATCCACCTTGCTGGGTTCTTGTTATTCCTGGTCTAAATAGTTCACATTGCTTTCTTACTGAGAAAGACTGGATTGTGAAGGCATGAATACAGATAAAAGGGAGAGGCAAAACCCAGTTGCACCCAGGAGAGTCCTGGCCTAACGAGCCAACAAGACACACACACACTCTTGCAGACCTGAGAGGAGCCCTCTAGGGGCCTGATCTGGTCCCCGGCCACATGTTTGACAGCTCTGTTCTACAACTACTGAACAAAGAACCTTATTAGATCCTTTCCAGCATCAAGGATCCCTGTGGAAAAATAAGGCTCTTCTGCATTCTAATTTTCTTTGGGGGTTCTATTCTGCATGTGGTCAACTCTCTCTATTGGTTGATTTGATATTATATTGGTTTTGTCCAGCATAAAAAACCATATCTGCTGGGAGATATGCCAGACATAACACAGTATAATATCAAATTGATCACTAAAGAGAGCAAAACATGTGTGGAACAGGAAACATGCCCCCCTCCCAAGAAACAGGAATTTACAAGCAAGGAATATGAGGATGAGGAAAAGCCGATACAATGCTTGTGAGTTGAAGCTAACTTGTACATTTACTGAAAGTATAACCCAGCCCAGTGGCGTTTTTTGCAGCAGGAACTCCTTTGCATATTAGGCCACACCCCCTGATGTAACCAATCCTCCAAGAGTTTACAGGGCTCTTCTTACAGAGCCTACTGTAAGCTCCAGAAGGATTGGCTGCATCAGGAGGTGTGGCATAATATTCAAAGGAATTCCCGCTATTAAAAAAAGCCCTGATCCAGCCAAATAATAATTAATTGCAGTTAAGTACATCAGAATTGACTGGGACTTAAATTACGCACAATGATGCCACATTCTGCCAATTTCAATCAGGAATGGTACCTGAGCCACTGCTTCAGCTTGTGGTTGTTCACTAATTGCATGATCAGTACAGTCAGATGTTCAACAAACTTCACTGGTATCTGAACTCTTGGAAGATGTTCTATTGTGCTGATCCCCAACGGCGCATGCACAAGTTCATCCTGCTTTCATACAGGTTACCCTTCCCCAACTGCCTTCACAACTGCCTCCCCACCTGTATTTTTAAAGATTCTTAAAACCAGGGGTGGAACTCTAAAAGGAGCTCCTTTGCATATTAGGCCACACCCCCTGATGTAGCCAATCCTCCAAGAGCTTACAAAAAAGAGCCCTGTAAGCTCTTGGAGGATTGGCTTCATCAGGGGTGTGTGGCCTAATAGGCAAAGGAGCTCCAGCTAGAATTCCACCCCTGCTTAAAGCTATTCACAGAGTCGGGAAGCTGAGAGTGGCTGGATGGCATATCGGTGTGTGTTCTCCTACGAGCCTGCTTTCCCTTGGAAGGGAAAGCGGGCTTGGAGGAGAATGCACCCTGCCCAGCTGTTCTCGCCTTAAAGGTGAAAGCAGACTGGTGGAGCATTGGCACGGCTTCTCAAAGGCTGCCTTCCCTTGCAAAGGAAGGCAGGCTCAGAGGAGAACGTGCCCCACCCAGCTTGCTCTTGCCTTCAAGGAGAGAGCAGCTGGGTGGGGTGTGTTCTCCTCTGAGCTCGGCTTCCCTTGCAAGGGAAGCTGGGCTCAGAGGAGAATGCCTGCGCACTGCACTCTCGGAGGTGCCTCCGAGAACGCAGGTGTGACTTGCCTACAGCCTTTTTCAGCCTTCTCAGGTCTGCCCGAGAAGGCTGAACGGGGGCTGCAGGTGAGCTGCACCTGCTCAGTGCACTCTCGGAGGTGCTCCGAGACCTCCCTAAGAAGGGCAGTTTTGGAGTGCCTCCGAGACCGCACAAGCAGCTCACCTGCAGCCCCCGCTCAGCTTTCTCAGGTCTGCCTCCCATGCCTGCACAGTGCACTCCTGGAGGCGCTCTGAGGCTACTGTCCTCTGCCATGCCTCTGTGCCTTCCCTTCCTGTGGGCAAGGGTGCAGCAGCAGGGCAGGCACTGATAGGGTATTGTGAGGCAGGTGCCATCCTGGGTACCTGAGGGCCTAGCACCGGGCCTGTGGATAGGATAAATGTATGCATGTGTGTTTTCACCCTGCCTCATGGAAATTGTAGTCCCCCCACACGTCCACCAGATTTTTACTGTTCAACGTTTGTTCCTGCAACAAAATAGGTGTCTTTGGACTGCATTAGCTTGTGTTCTTGGTCTGCCGTAGCTGTATGAGCTTTTTAATAGGAAAGGGAGGTTTAGATTGGGAATATTTCCTGCATGCATCTTCTTGCGCTGCCTCATGGGAGTTGTAGTTATTTTTCTCAGGAGAAGACATACTATTCCCTAGGCAACCGTCTGACTCTGGCTGTACATCACAACACAAGAGCCACTCCAATTGGCTGCATGTCCTTGTTCATTACCCTGTGGCATATCAAGCTATGTATGCAGGGAAGCCTATAGCAGCATCTGCTGTGCAGGCAGAAATATGCTCAACATGGCAGTAAATTCAGAGCCAGTTTGGTGTAGTGGTTAAGTGTGCGGACTCTTATCTGGGAGAACCGGGTTTGATTCCCCACTCCTCCACTTGCACCTGCTGGAATGGCCTAGGGTTAGCCATAGCTATCACAGGACTTGTCCTTGAAAGGGCAGCTGCTGTGAGAGCCCTCTCAGCCCCACCCACCTCACAGGGTGTCTGTTGTGGGGGAGGAAGGGAAAGGAGATTGTGAGCCGCTCTGAGACTCTTCGGAGTGGAGGGCGGGATATAAATCCAATATCTTTTTCTTCTCTGGGTGGGGGAAAGAACCATGCTAGGGTTGCCAACCTTCAGGTTGGACGTGGAGATCTTCTTGAATTAGATCCAATCTCCAGCCAAAAGACATCAGTTTCCCCTGGAGAAGATGAATGCTTTGGAGGTTGGACTTTATGGCAGGGGTGTCAAACGCATTTGTTAGGAGCCTCAGAGCGGCTCACAATCTCCTTTACCTTCCCCCCCCACAACAGACACCCTGTGAGGTGGGTGGGGCTGAGAGGGCTCTCACAGCAGCTGCCCTTTCAAGGACAACTCCTGTGAGAGCTATGGCTGACCCAAGACTATTCCAGCAAGTGCAAGTGGAGGAGTGGGGAATCAAACCCGGTTCTCCCAGATAAGAGAGCTCTGGCTGACCCAAGGCCATCCCAGCAGGTGCAAGTAGAGGAGTGGGGAATCAAACCCAGTTATCCCAGATAAGAGTCCACACACTTAATCACTACACCAAACAAGCTAAGCAGAACCCTGAGAAGTTACATGGAGTCACTTGTAAGGCAATTCAAACATGGCAAAAGGCACTCTTGATGGCTTCTGGGTTCCAATCCAGCTCTTCCTCTGCAGAGCCACACGGCTGCCCTCTGAATCAATTTTTGGGGGATACGTGCTCGGTATATCGAAGGATGCCTCCTTTTTGATCAGCTTGGCCTACGAGTTGACATTGTCACGGTGTTCCCCCGGCACTGTGTTGGTCGTTCAACTTGACAAATAGGTATTATCACCTGAGGCTATAAACTGCAATTCCATGGAGGTTCTACGTCAAAGGGAGCTTAAAGATTCCACGTCAAAAGGAGCCTTAAAACACCCTTTCAAAAACTTTGCTGGGAAAGGAGTGAAAAGCATATCTGTTCTAGCGAGCGTTGCGATATCCAACTCAGGAAATATCGGGGGACTTTGGGGCGGAGCCAGGAGCAAGGTTGTGGCAAGTAGGATTGAACTCCAAAGGGAGTTCTGGCCATCACATTTAAAGGGACAACATGCCTTTAAAAAAACATGCCTTCCCTCTACTTGAAATAATGAAGAATAGAGGCATCTTCTCTGGGGGCTAGTAGAATTTGACCCGCTGGTCCAATCTTTTTGAAAAATTGGCATTTTTTTAATGAAGGGAAGCACCAGATGCTATGCTGAAAATTCGATGCCTCTACCTCCAAAAACAGCCCCAGATACCCACAGATTGATTATCCATTATACCCTATGGGGACCAGTGTCCATAGGATATAATGGTATGCCCACCAGACATTCAACCCGCCCCTCCACACACACTTTCTGATAACCCTGAAGCAAGGGGAGGGCCTCCGAACCAGGGGTTCGAACTACTGGGGATTGGTAACTCTAATACTAGCTCTTGGTGCTGATAAGCGGCATACGCATTTATTTATGGTGCTGTGTTGTATGGCGCAGAGTGGTAAAGCTGCAGGACTGCAGTCGGAGACCTCTGCTCATGACCTGAGTTCGATCCCAGCGGAAGCTGGTTCAGGTAGCCAGCTCCAGGTTGACTCAGCCTTCCATCCTTCCAAGGTCGGTAAAAGGAGTCCCCAGCTTGCTGGGGGGAAAGCGTAGATGACTGGGGAAGGCAATGGCCAACCACCCCATAAAAAGTCTGCCGTGAAAACGTTGTGAAAGCAACGTCACCCCAGAGTCGAATATGACCGGTGCTTGCACAGGGGACTATCTTTTTTTTTATTGTGTGGGGATGTCCACAGTGTTGTGCCCGTGGGCACTATGGTGTCTGCTAACTAACCTCTTTCTTGGTGCCTACCAAGTGTTTTTAGCAGGGCTTTTTTTTGTAGCAGGAACTCCTTTGCATATTAGGCCACACACCCCTGATGTAGCCAATCCTCCTGGAGCTTACAGTGGGCCCTGTAAGAAGAGCCCTGTAAACTCTTGGAGGATTGGCTCCATCAGGGGGTGTGTGGCCTAATATGCAAAGGAGTTCCTGCTACAAAAAAGCCCTGGTTCTTAGAAAGAGGGTGAGGCTGAGAGGGGCTTTTGCAAGCAAGTCTTCTGATCAGGCATTTGATTGATCGTGCAGATTTGTTAAATTGTTGGTTCGGTTTGGAGATCTCGGAGTGGAGCCTAAGGGTATGGTTTGGGGAGGACTCTCAGCAGGGTACAATGCAATAAAGCAGAAGTGTCAAACATGCAGCCTGGGGGCTAAATTAGGCCCCCAGAGGGCTCCTATCAGGCTCCCAAGCAACCGGTTCTTGTCTGTTTCTTTCTCTCTTTCTTTTGCTTCCTTCAGCATCTCAGCTTGCTTTGCAAGATTTGCTCAATCACACAGGAGGTACAGAGCAAAACCTCTGTTTTCTCCATTGGTTGAGGCTCATCTCCCTCCTGGTCCCATGGGGAGGGAGGGAAAGAGCCAGAGCTTCCTTTGCCTAGTTCCCTGGATCCCATGGGAGAAATACAAAGAAAGCACCTTTAAGACCAACAAGTGCTAATATTTTAAGCACGTTTTTGTCGGATCTGGCCCTCATAACAAATGAGTTTCACACCCCTGCTCTGGACCCTCCATACAGACTCTGAATCCTCCCGCACCGGAAACGCAGCTCTGCTGCTCCCACAACCTTTGATAGTCGCAACCTCTTGTCAATCGAGAGAGAGAGAGAGTGTCGCCGATTTCCCACTCACCTTACGCAACTCTCACTTTTCTCTTCTCAACAGGGCTTCCTTCCGATTTCACACTATCTGCCCCGGGGCTGCAAGTAACGTCGGCATTTTCGCACAGCAAATGGAAACTTCTAAAAACCAGTTTCTGTTTGCCGTGTGAAAACGCCCGATGTTACTTGTAGCCCGGGGCAGATAGTGTGAAATCGGAAGGAAGCCCCGCTGAGACGAGGAACATCAGAGCAGCATAAGGTGAGTGGGAAATCGGTCTGTATGTGTGTTGGGGGGGGGGGGTCACCTACTGGTAGGGTTGCCAAGTCCAATTCAAGAAATATCTGGGGACCATGGGGGTGGAACCAGGAGATATTGGGGGCGGAGACAGGAACAAGGGTGTGATAAGCATAATTGAACTCCAAGAAAGTTCTGGCCATCACATTTAAAGGGACAGCACACCTTTTTAAATGTCTTCCTTCCATAGGAAATAATGAAGGATAGGGGCACCTTCTTTTGGGGCTCATAGAATTGGACCCCCTGGTCCAATTGTTTTGAAACTTGGGGGGAACTTTGGGGAGAGGCACTAGATACTATACTGAAAATGTGGTGCCTCTGCCTCAAAACACAGCTCCCCCAGAGCCCCTGAAACCTCCAGATCATTTCCCCATTATACCCTATGTACTCTATGAGAATCAATCTCCACATAGGGAATAATGAAGTGCTCAGCAGACATTTCTCTCTCCCGCCCCGCCCCCCCATTTCTGGCGACTCTGAAGCAGGGGATTGGCCTCTCTACTCACGAGTTGCTGCCAGCTTCTTCACAGCAACACAGACACACCATCCCAAGAGGAAGCCTTTCAATCAGAGACTGAAGCCTCCGGAGGTGCAAAGGCACATGGTCCTCTGGGGGCAGGGCTTCCCCCCGCCAGCCAGCTGATTGGGGGCAAGAAGGAGTCTGGGAAAGTAGAAGAACTCCTGCTGTGACTTGGGGATTGGCAAGCCTATCTATTGGGAAGTTTGGTTAATGTGTCAGAGTTCTGCCCAGTCACAGAAGTGTGATACTGAGTGCAGTAAATAAATCTCCCAGGAAGTATATAGTTAAAAAAAATGAACTTACATTTATTCAAGTAGATCCAGTTCACATTGCAGTCAAAAGAGTACTTTCCCTGTCACAAACTGCCAGCTTGTCCAGCATCATGTGTGTGGGAGTATGAGAGCACTGTATATATAAGAGAGACCTGTAGAGACATGAGTCTTCGTGGAAGGCCATGTGATGAGAGGGAGAGGACAAAGTGAGAGAGAGGAGGAGGAGGGGCAGGAGGAGAATAATCCTTCACTCAAAGTCTCAGAGCAGCTTACAATCTCCTTCCCTTTCTCTCCCCACAATAGACACCCTGTGAGGGAGGTGGGGCTGAGAGAGCTCTGAGAGAACTGCTCTTGAGAGAACAGCTCTGAGAGAACTGTGACTGACCCCAGGTCACCCAGCTGGCTGCATGTGGAGGAGGAAGGGAGAATCAAACCCAGTTCTTCAATTTAGAGTCTGCCACTCTTAACCACTACATCTCACTGCAAGAAGGAGAGAGAGAGAGAGAGAGAGAGGAGGAAGAGAATGCTATTAAATCCACCTTCCAAAATGGCCATTTTCTGGTTGAGCTGATCTCTGTAACCTGGAGATCAGTTGTAATTCCAGGAGATCTAAAGCCATTTCTGGGAAGCTGGCAACCCTAACAGCAAATGCAATTTTGGGCTGTATCAACAGAAGTATAGTGTCCAGATCACGTGATGTGATGGTATCGCTTTACTCTGCTCTGGTAAGACCTCACCTGGAGTATTGTGTTCAGTTTTGGGCACCATATTTTAAGAAGGATATAGACAAGCTGGAACGGATCCAGAGGAGGGCGACAAAGATGGTGAGGGGTCTGGAGACCAAGTCCTATGAGGAAAGGTTGAAGGAGCTGGGCATGTTTAGCCTGGAGAGGAAGCGGCTGAGAGGTGATATGTTCACCATCTTCAAGTACTTGAAGGGCTGTCATATAGAGGATGGTGTGGAATTGTTTTCTGTGGCTCCGGAAGGTAGGACCAGAACCAGTGGGCTGAAATTAAATCAAATGTTTCCGGCTCACCATTAGGAGGAACCTCCTGACTGTTAGAGCGGTTCCTCAGTGGAACAGGCTGCCTCAGGAGGTGGTGGGCTCTCCTTCCTTGGAGGTTTTTAAACAGAGGCTAGATGGCCATCTGACAGCAATGAAGATCCTGTGAATTTAGGGGGAGGTATTTGTGAGTTTCCTGCATTGTGCAGAGGGTTGGACTAAATGACCCTGGAGGTCCCTTCCAACTCTAGGATTCTGTGATTCTATGATGTTTTGGTCAATGTAGCTCTCCCATTAGCCTAACTTAGTTCACAGGATTAACAGGAGAAGGAAACAATACTCTCATGGCAGGAACGGCATAACGCAATGTCATAAATGAATGAATAAAATTATAGAGGATCTTTTCAAAAGTACAAATTAATGAGCATTTTTTTTTTTGTCACAGAACTGCAACCCCATCTGTTCTTTGCATCTACATTTTCTGCTCTAGCCAATTTCCTTTCCATTTTGGGAAGCCGTCGTTTTTTGCATGCGTACCCATTCAGATGCTGAAACGGAACGAAGCCTTGTTTATAAATAGAAGATGCGCTCAAGGAAAACCATCGGCACATGCAGCAAAAGGCCAGCTCTGTATCCCAGGCACACAGGCGCTTTGTGAAGTTCGTGAAGTCTCTCTCATCCCCACCTTTGACAGCAGGTACAGGAAGGAGAAGGAGGAGAAGAGAAGAAGAAGAAGATGAAGATATTGGATTTATATCCCGCCCTCCACTCCGAAGAGTCTCAGAGCGGCTCACAATCTCCTTTACCTTCCTCCCCCACAACAGTCACCCTGTGAGGTGCGTGGGGCTGAGAGGGCTCTCACAGCAGCTGCCCTTTCAAGGACAACCTCTGCCAGAGCTATGGCTGACCCAAGGCCATGCTAGCCGGTGCAAGTGGAGGAGTGGGGAATCAAACCCGGTTCTCCCAGATAAGAGTCGGCACACTTAACCACTACACCAAACCGGCTCTCCCAAGAGTTGGTTCTATACCTCACCCTTCACTACCCAAAGGCAGGGCCGGATTAACAATTAGACCAAGTAGGCACTGGCCTATGGGCCTTCATGCCTTTAGGGGCCCCAGGCTGGCTTCTCCCCCCAGTTTCCCCCCTGCTCGCAGCCCTCCCAGCCCGCACACGCAGCCAGCAACTGAGCCGCTCTTTGCCCGACTTGCCTGGTGCGGCTGATGCTGGTGTCATCGCCAAGTTTGCCTCTCTCTGCCTCTTCCCCGCAGCTTTGTCAAAGGGGCTTTAGAAAAGGTGTCTTCAGGCTATGGAAGGGGCAACGGGCAGATAATTTGTGAGCCCCCCCCTCTAGATTTTGACTGCCTAGTGGCCTCCAAAGGGTTTAATCCGGCCCTGCCCGAAGGAGTCTCAAAGCAGTTTACAATTATCTTCCCTTCCTCTCTCCGCAACAGACACCCGGGACCGGTGCTAGGCTTTCTTGTGCCCTAGGCGAATCACCCACTAGCGCCCCCCCCCCATTATTAAAAAATATAGGGAAAATGAAGAGTGCCAAACTTGAAGCTTTTCACATTTTTAATTTACTGATTTTTAATTTTAATATTTTTTTTAAAAAAAAAATGTGATAAGTTATTTAAAAATTGTGGGAAGAAGTGCTTGCCAGCTATGCCAGGAAGGGGGATGGCGGGATAGGATGAGGTGGGAGGCCAAGTCGCACATCGGAGGGAGGGGGGTGGCATGGCTTTGTTGAGGGCAGCTTGGTGATGAGAGAGGACAAGGTGACAGTGGTCAAAAGCCACAGTCATCATGCATTGGGGAGGGGGTGCCACTGGTGCCCCCTAAGCCAGGTGGCACCCTAGATGACTGCCTACTTTGCCTACTCCCACGCACTGGCCCTGCAGACACCCTCTGTGAGGTAGGTGGAGCTGAGAGAACTCTGAGGGAACTGCTCTTGTGAGAAGAGCTCTGAGGGAACTTGTGACTGACATCTAGCTGGCTTTATGTCAAGGGGGAGTGGAGGAAACAAACCCAGTTCTCCAGATTAGAGTCCGCCACTCTTAACCAATACTCCCTTTAAGCTGTGGAGTCTGGTGGGCAAAAATTCTACTTTGTGAGCTACTGGCATTAAAGTTATGAGCGACTGCATCAATTAGTTTGCTCTGGGGCCATTTTCCCTGAGCTAAGACAGAAATGTATGAGCCAGAGACTAAAAAACTAACTCAGCTTAGTGGGAACACTGCTCTTAACTATTATTATTATTATCTTATTTAGCATCAAACTCGCTGCCAGAGGATAAGCAGTGAGAATTCATATATTTGTTTTAAGATGGCAAAGCATGAACTGTCTAAACACATTGGCTGAAATGAGAAGTTAATTATCATGTAAACGACTCTTTTAAAATCAAATTGACCGATCCCCAATTGCTAGGGTTTTTTTTTTTAAATCCAGTTATTTCATTTCAATCTACAGAATAGTGGCATATAGTCTGTATATAGCCCAGGTCCCCAAGCTTTTTTGGTCTGCAGGCATTTTGGAAATTCTGACACTGGACAGTGAAGAAGAAGAGTTGTTTTTTAAATCCCACCTTTCACTACTTTAAAGAGTCTCAAAAGCTGCTTACAATTTCCTTCCCTTTCTCTCTCCTCAAAAGCTGCTTACAATCTCCTTCCCTTTCTCTCCCTTTCTCTCCCCTGTGAGGTAGGTGGGGCTGAGAGAGCTCTGAGCAAACGGCTCTTGAGAGAACAGCACTGAGAGAACTGTGACTGACCCAAGGTCACCCAGCTGGCTGCATGTGGAGGAGTGGGGACTCAAACCCGGGTCATCAGGTTTGAGTCCACCGTTCTTTACCACTACAAGTAAACAGAATCTGCTCATGTAGTTCTCTCTTACACGTACACTTTCAGGTCCAGCAAACAAGAGCAACAACACTTTTTTTTTTTAATCAAGAACTGGCTTTGGGGAAATGTGACTATGCAGGCAATACATATGGATTCAAGCCAGGGGTGGAATACTAGCAGTAACTCCTTTGCCTATTAGGCCACACACACCCTGATGTAGCCAATCCTCCAAGAGCTTATGAGGCTCTTTTTTGTAAGCTCTTGGAGGATTGGCTACATCAGTGGGGTGTGGCCTAATATGCAAAGGAGCTCCTGCTAGAATTCCACCCCTGATTCAAGTCATCTTATGCCATAGAAGGCATAAGCCGTAGAAGGCACAGAAAGTGAGGCATCGATTAGTGTTCTGCTGAGAAGGCTTCAATGCCTTCTCTACTTCTTTAGGCAGAAGGGGAATCCATCCTCTTTCTTTTCCTTGCAGTGAGTTCCTCTGCTTCACTGAGGCCTTGCAGTGAATGGCTAATTCTGCCCACAGCTGCCTTCTAGCAGACAGCTACTTCACAATACGAAAGCATCAGCTAATGAGCGCAGTCGTTGTTTGCACAGCAACCATCCTGAGTCGATAAAGGAATAGCCCCAGATTGTTCCATAGGCCATTTCCTCCCCCTTCAGATCCCGAATACGGTATCGAGACTGAATCAACGTTAATGGGTTATTATGACAGGAGAAAATCACCGTGCCAGGAAGCCCCTGAACGAGAATGAGTGAGAGAAATGCTAATGAAATGCAGGACATGGTGTTTCGGGAAGGCACTCTGAGTAACGCATTGCGAATGGGAGAAGCAGGAGTACAGCTGTTTCGAGTAGCGTGTTTCCAAGTGCAGACATCAGAGCCGGCCTGCCAGAGTGACTGCAACAGCAGCAGCAAGACTTCGACAAAAAGGGGACATACTGTGTTGGCGCCATACCTCGGTTTGGATCCTGCTGCTGGACTTAGCCAGGGAAGAAGAACAAGAAAAACAAGAACACGACATTGGATTTATATTTTGCCCTAAACTCAGAGTCTCAGAGTGGCTCACAATCTCCTTTATCTTCCTCCCCCACAACAAACACCCTGTGAGGTAGGTGGGGCTGAGAGAGCTCTCACTGAAGCTGCCTGTTGTGTCTGGCGTTAATCCCAGAAAGTACAGCACAGCGCACCTGTGGGCGGTGCCTGGAAGGGACGAATGCAGCCCACCTATGATGATCAGCAGCGGGAAGTTTAACTGGCCACGATTGGACCTGACCAGGAAGAAGGTTGTTCCGGGAAATGTATATAACAGGGGACCCGGCCCCGCCATGTTCCCTTTGTGATGTACTCGCTAATGAAGCATGTTGCCCTCTGAACATCTCCGACTTCAGTACATTACACTGGCGACGAGGATGGGATACTGGTGAGCAGAGAGCAGCTTACAGCCTCCAGCTCTCCGAGCTCTAGTGCTTCCGTGGCCGAGGCCATGGCTACTGCTCCCAGACAAACCCTACCGGCATTTGACATCACCTGGCCTGACTTATCGGAATCATGGGTGGACCAAATCAACTACTATATAGAGCTGCACAAAATGGAGGCAGCAGCCGAGAAGAAGGCGCTTCTCCTGAGCTCGTGCTGGGTGGAGACCATCCAGCTGATGAAGCAACTCATCGCGCGACCACCCTCGCAAGGGCCACCTACGACCAACTGGTCAAGGCAATGACAAACCACATGGCGCCACAGCTGTCCCGTCTCACATGAAGGCATGCGTTCTACACGAGACAGCAGAGACAAGCTGAGTTCACCGCCGAGTATCTTGCTGAGCTCTGTGGATTAGTCCTGAGATGTGATTTCACGGGGGACCTGGAAGAGATCCTGCTGGACCGATTTGCGGTTGGCGTCTGGGAGGAGAAAATGCACCAAAAGTTGCTAGCATACAAGGACAAAGACATCGACCTCATGAAAGTGCTCCAACAGGAAACCGCCTTCGAACAGACGAACACCAGCCCTTCCATGCACCAGGCCGCCACTGCCTCAATGCTGGATGGTTCCGACGAGGAAGGGGCACACCAGCTTCACTGCCAGCCATGCAGTGGGCTGAAAACACCAAACCGACCATGGGCAGCAGAGAAGCCAAGCATCAAGTGCGCCAGTTGTGGGGATCCACACGAGTACTGAGACTGCCCCTACCGTAACGCAGACTGCAGAAGCTGCGGAAAAGTGGGCCACATCGCCCCAGCTCACAGGGCCAGAACCAACAGGAGGCCTCAGTCCGCACGCCACGACGTGACAGACGCACACACAACGGCCACAAACAGCATCCAGGTAATGAACTTGCCCCAGGACACCCCCGACAAGGTCAAAGTGCAAGTCTTGATCGAGGGGGGTCCCTGCCTGATGGAATTGGACACGGGATCCTCCATCTCCATCATTTCGGAGGAGACCCTCAGTAAACTCTGCCCCCACGACTGGCCGGCTCTGCGGCCCACGGAGTTCATATTGCAGGACTTTCAAAAGAATCCATTGCAGATCATGGGGTGGGCCAGAGTCAGGGTGGAGTTCAAAAATTTTAAAGGGCCCTGAAAATACTTGTGGTAAAGCGCTGGCTCACCACCCTATTGGGATTGGCTTGGTTTAAGCCCCTGGGCATCAAAATTGTAGGGGCAGACCACATACAGGCCCACAATTTCGACCAAGTGTGCCGGGAGTTCTCAGAAGTATTCGATGGGGCTCTGGGAACGTACAAGGGGCCACCTATCGCGTTGCAGCTGGACCCCACGGTTAAGCCCTTAAGGCTGAAGGCTTGGCGGGTTCCGTTTGCACTTAAGCCAAAAATCGAAGCCGAACTAGACCACCTTGTGGCCCAGGGGGTGCTAGAGCCCGTCTCCCATGCCACTGGGAAACCCCCGTTGTCACCCCAGTCAAGCCGAACGGGGACGTGCGCATCTGTGCAGACTACAAATGCACAATTAATAAAGCACTACAGGACCACCTATACCTTGTCCTGGTGGTCAGCCATGTCCTCGCCTCCCTGGCCGGTTCAAAGATTTTCGGGAAGTTGGATTTGGCCCAAGCATACCAACAACTTCCGGTGAATGAGCAAACAGCTGAGGCCCAGACCATTGGTTTGTTACTCTCACACTTTGACCCAGGCTGAGCGCAACTACCCCCAAATAGATAAGGAGGCATTGGCAATCATGGCGGGCGTATACAAATTCAATGACTACCTGTATGGTAGGCGCTTCATGATTGCCACAGACCACAAGCCATTGCTTGGCCTACTCGCCCCAGACCGCCAGACACCACAGATCCTGTCGCAGCGGGTCCTGCGGTGGAACGAGTTCCTCAACTCATACGCCTACAATCTCGTCAACCGCCCCGGCAAGGCAATGGGCCATGCAGATGCCCTCAGCCGCCTTCTGCTTCGCTTTCCTTGCCTTCGAAGGTGGCATTTTGCGCAGCGCCTTATCTGTCTCCGTTCCAAAAAAGGAGTCAGCTTCGCGTTGCTTAAGGCTGTTTAGCAACCTGAGCATGGTCTCAAACAATTCAGGTGCTGTCAGTGCATCCCGCTCCAGAATCAGTACAGTCTCCTCAATAGGCGTCAGAGTGGTCTGGAGAAACATCATGTAAGTTTGCGATGTACTGTAGTCCTTTTCTCCAGACTCATCGTCAATGTGGCGCCATATCAGAGTAGGACAGTGATCTTCTCCCAGCTTTTGAAAGTATGCTTTAACGGCTGGCCAACACTTCAACATCTTGTTTATGGCAGGCAAGAAAGATAGCCATCTTGTGCGTACATGTCGAAGCAGGTGATCACCCTCCATCTCCAAAAAATCAAACATCTCCTGAAGTTCCTCTGAGCGTTTGGCAGAAACAGAAAAATGACCAAAAGCCTTCAGTATGAGAGACTCGATGTCGCAGGTGAGCATATCACATCCTTTTTTGGCAGCATTGTGCACAATGTGTGCAGGGCACCTGGCGGGCACGATGTCTTCACGGCCTCTACTCAGAAGTGTGTACACAGAATGGTATTTTCCAAAGTTTACATTCGCGCTGTCTGCTGAGTATGCAGACAGACGAGCTAAGTCCAGCTGGTATTTTGCCAAGACATCCAAAATCCTTCGTGTGACATTCTCAGCCGTTTCATTGGCATCTTCATAGAAATCAAGAAGACGATTTGAAATGCCGTCCTTCAAAGTGAAGTATTTAAGGCATAGGGGGAACATTTTCCTGTTGCCATGATTTGATGCGTCGCTGGAAACGCTGTAGAAACAATGTGCTGTGTCAAGATCTAACAGAATCAGTTCTACAGAGTAAGGTGCCAAGACATCGCTTATCAAAGCTGCACCCTTTGTTTTCCCAAGGGTCATCTTGGTCACAGTCTCGGAATCGGAAAATGCGGCTTTGCACAATTTGACACCGCAATCAAGAGACCGGTATGATAACGCATGCCTGTTATTGTGGTATGCCAAGGCTAGTTCAGCAGCCGAAATTCTGGCCTGAGCAGCGGTGTCTTTTTGGTAGGCGAAAAAAGTTGTGATGGATTTTGAAGTTCCAGCTTGGCTTGCCGCACTCCTGTGAGAGTCGGTGTCCTTATGAGCTTTCACATCATTCACTCCACCGTGACCAATTCCTATCTCCTTAGAACACATCGTGCAGAATGCTTTGTTCTTGTCCTTTGTCTCTTTTAGCCAGGGGTAGGTGTTTTTCCATTCAGGATTGAACACAACCAAACGTTTGGGCTTCTTTTTTGGTGGTTCCTGGGGCTGGTGACCTTTGCCACCTCCAGCGCCTGATGTTGAAGCCATGGTCTGCTGTAAGGGCCTAGATGAAGAGGGCAGAAGAATCATAATTAAGTCCTCGCCACTTCTGGAAGACGTGGGCCTTGGACTCCAAGCTGGGGAGAGAGGGCTTGTTCAGCCGGGGGCAGGATTAAACCCGTAGAGGCCCATAGGCAACTGAAATCTTGGGGTCTCCTCTCGCAAATTATCTCCAGTCCTAATGCATGGAGGCTGGGAGGGCAGCAAGCGGGGGGGGGGGGGGAATGGGGGGTGAGGCAGCCTGGGGCATCTAAAGGCGTGGGGGCCCATGGGACGGTGCCTACTTGGCCTATGTGTTAATCCAGCCCTGCATGCAAGACTGCAATGAAGGGTATTGATGCAATAGGCATACACACACGTGTAATGGCAGTGTTTGTGCAATGGAAGAGGTAAAGGGGGGGGGGGGGCGGCTGCCCAATGGGAGCCCCGTTCACACGTTCACATGGAACCTGGTGCTGCTGCCGGCGCGTGGAAGCAGGCCTGGGATTCAGGGTCAGGTCAGATGCCACTGCACCTCGGCAAATGGGGGGAAGGGGGGAAGGCCACTTACTGTAGTCTGTAGGGGAATCCTTTTCTCTTCTTCTCCCCTCTCTCTTCTCCCCTCTCTCTTCTTCTCTCTCTCTCTCTCTCTCTCTCTCTCTCTGCAATGGGCAAGCAAAGCAGATCGAGTCCCGGTTAGGCCATCCCTCCACTGGAAATAATGAAGGATAGGGACACCTCCTTTTGGGGTGCATAGAATTAGACCTCCTCTACCTCAAAAAACAGGCGCCCTCCCCAGAGACCTGCATATCAGCTCTTCATTATAGCGTATAGGAATCGGTCACCATAGGGAATAATGGAGAGCCCAGCAGACCTTTGCCTCCCCCGCTTTCTGATGACCCTGAAGCGGGGGAGAGGGCCTCCAAAACGGGGGATCCCCTGCCCCCACCTGGGGATTGGCAACCCTATCTCATGAGCTTTGGATAACACAGAAAGAGCCAGAAGTGCACAGTCAATGGCAGGGGGCGATTCCACAGTGCTGCAAGAAACAAAGCCAAATAAAAGATGTTGTTGCTAAAGAAAAACTGGTGCATGTTTGTTTGTCAAAGACTTAGGATATAACATACTGTTTGTCATACTGATGTCATGATATAACTTCCCTTTTTCAGAGGAAGCGACATTGTACACTGGTGCACATGTTTGCACTCCCCCAACTCCCTGCCCCCCCACACACTGGTTTTTGTAGCAGGGGGAAACAGGGTAAATTGCTATCAGCCTAACATTTGTACAATTCAGCATCAAAAACCCATTAAGTATAAAATTACAAATATAAAAAGCAGCACAAAGTATATTGATCCTCCTTGTTTCGCAATGCATGTACTTGTGACAAAACTAGTAGTTCTACCACAAAAAAGCACAGTATGTACGTGTTTTGCACAACCAGAGGTAAACCTGCCGTGGGTCCTAAATGAAGGCCATTAGGAATATTGCTTTCTTCATATTCTGCTGTTTGTTTCTGCTAATCCCCACACTCTTCCACAATTTCCCCCAACCCATCCTCATAAAGAAATATCAGTGAAACATCCTTCATTCAAATACAAAGCTTAAAGACTAACGTTCAGCGGCCACAATCATCCCAGGGCCACTTCACTTTAAAAGATGCCTGCATGGATGGCACTGTCACATATTTCTTTATGTTGCTGCTTGTATTAAAGATTATTATATGCTTCTTATGTAAAGCATTTGCAGTTGCTTTATGTCACATAGAAGAAATGTCAGATGTTTGAGAGCCGCAAGACATGAACATGAGGAAGAGAAAGTGATAGAGCAAGAGGGAGGGAATGAGGGAGGCAACTTTAAATGCGTTCTCCAAGCCCCGCATCTTGACTGGCTTGACTTGGAGAAGGGAATGCCTTCTGCAAGCTGGCCAACAGGGCGGTGGGGGCTTTGAGAGCCGCATGTAGCTCCTGAGTCGCAGTTTGACCACCCCTGCTATATAATTTAACCCTAAAATAGCATTATGTATTAGAATCAGTTTTGCTAAGCTGACCAAGTTCTTTGTGGTACTCAGATCAATGTTTACACTGGGCAGACTGGTATTATGGGTAACAGATTACACACAGCAATTGTGACAAATTCTTAGAGCAAGAGCTGAAATGATCCAGGCCTACCTGGGAACTATGGCCATTACCTTAATAGTACGGCCTCTTCTGGTTACTCAATAACGAGGTGAATGGTTCCTCAAATAACAAGGCTAAGGCACTCAGTACAGGTTGACATTAGTTAACTAGTGATAAACAGGATAACAGATTCTCTTCAGAGTTGATGGGCTCAGAAAGGCTAAAAAGGAAAAGGCATTTTCTTCACCACACCATAAATCTTTCTACTATGTGCCTGATTACTTGAAAGTCCACACTTGCACACATAATGTGAAGGTGAGATATCTTTTTAAAGAATGTGGAGGAGGAACACACTGGAAAGTGAGTGTCTCAATTCACAGCAACTCAGAAACTGTAATATAGATTGAACACAACTCAGCAGGCATGAAATGCACCCTAAATTGCATATAAAATCCAACTTAAGATAAATTACAAGTTAAAATTTACAAATTATAACAAGATGGTAAAACATTAGAATATAAGAACATAAGAGAAGCCCTGTTGGATCAGGCCAGTGGCCCCTCCAGTCCCAACACTCTGTGTTGCATATAAAATCCAACTTAAGATAAATTACGAGTTAAAATTTACAAATTATAACAAGATGGTAAAACATTAGAATATAAGAACATAAGAGAAGCCCTGTTGGATCAGGCCAGTGGCCCCTCCAGTCCCAACACTCTGTGTTGCATATAAAATCCAACTTAAGATAAATTACGAGTTAAAATTTACAAATTATAACAAGATGGTAAAACATTAGAATATAAGAACATAAGAGAAGCCCTGTTGGATCAGGCCAGTGGCCCCTCCAGTCCCAACACTCTGTGTTGCATATAAAATCCAACTTAAGATAAATTACGAGTTAAAATTTACAAATTATAACAAGATGGCAAAACATTAGAACATAAGAGAAGCCCTGTTGGATCAGGCCAGTGGCCCCTCCAGTCCAACACTCTGTGTCACAGAAGAATATAAGAGAAGCCCTGTCGCATCAGACCAATGGCTCATCCAGTGCAACACTCTGTGCCACATAAGAACATAAGAGAAGCCCTGTCGCATCAGACCAATGGCTCATTCTAGTCTAATTTATTGGGAAATTATTGGGAAACCAGTCTAATTTATTGGGAAAGTGAGAAACTTCTGAGGTTGAGGGGAGGGACGGTGGCTCAGTGGTAGAGCATCTGCTTGGGAAGCAGAAGGTCCCAGGTTCAATCCCTGGCATCTCCAAAAAAGGGTCCAGGAAAGTAGGCATGAAGAGCCTCAGCTTGAGACCCTGGAGAGCCGCTGCCAGTCTGAGAAGACAATACTGACTTTGATGGACCGAGGGTCTGATTCAGTATAAGGCAGCTTCACATGTTCATATGTTCATCCAGTGCAACACTCTGTGCCACATAAGAACATAAGAGAAGCCCTGCTGCAGCAGACCAATGGCTCATCCAGTGCAACACTCTGAGCCACAGAAGAACATAAGAGAAGCCCTGTTGCATCAGAGCAATGGCTCATCCAGTGCAACACTCTGAGCCACATAAGAACATAAGAGAAGCCCTGCTGCAGCAGACCAATGGCTCATCCAGTGCAACACTCTGTGCCACAGAAGAACATAAGAGAAGCCCTGCTGCAGCAGACCAATGGCTCATCCAGTGCAACACTCTGAGCCACATAAGAACATAAGAGAAGCCCTGCTGCAGCAGACCAATGGCTCATCCAGTGCAACACTCTGTGCCACATAAGAACATAAGAGAAGCCCTGCTGCAGCAGACCAATGGCTCATCCAGTGCAACACTCTGAGCCACATAAGAACATAAGAGAAGCCCTGCTGCAGCAGACCAATGGCTCATCCAGTGCAACACTCTGTGCCACAGAAGAACATAAGAGAAGCCCTGCTGCAGCAGACCAATGGCTCATCCAGTGCAACACTCTGTGCCACAGAAGAACATAAGAGAAGCCCTGCTGCAGCAGACCAATGGCTCATCCAGTGCAACACTCTGAGCCACATAAGAACATAAGAGAAGCCCTGCTGCAGCAGACCAATGGCTCATCCAGTGCAACACTCTGTGCCACATAAGAACATAAGAGAAGCCCTGCTGCAGCAGACCAATGGCTCATCCAGTGCAACACTCTGTGCCACATAAGAACATAAGAGAAGCCCTGCTGCAGCAGACCAATGGCTCATCCAGTGCAACACTCTGGCCACATAAGAACATGAGGAAGGAAGGGAAGGGAAGGGAGGAAGGGGGGAAGGAAGGGAGGAAGGAGGGAAGGAAGGAAGGAAGGAAGGAAGGAAGGAAGGAAGGAAGGAAGGAAGGAAGGAAGGGAGGGAGGGAGGAAGGAAGGAAGGAAGGAAGGGAGGGGGAGGTAAGGAAGGAAGGAAGGAAGGAAGGAAGGAAGGAAGGAAGGAAGGAAGGGAGGGAGGGAAGGAAGGAAGGGAAGGAAGGAAGGGAAGGAAGGGAAGGAAGGGAGGAGGGAGGGAAGAAAGGAAGGCCGCCCCCCCCCACCGCTTTCGGCCCCCTTACCTTCTTTCAGGGCGGCGAGGACGAGGAGTCCGGCGGCGGCGGCGAGGCCGGCGCTGGCCGCTGGAGGGCAGCGGCGCAGCCAGGCAAGCCCGGCGCAGCCAGGCAAGGTGACGGGGGGCGGGCGGGGAGGAGGAGACGGCGGGGGTTGGGGGTGGCGGGCCTTGGAGGCCGCGGCCGACCGGCCGAGCCGCCGAAGCCTCCAAGGGGGTGAGTGGCGGCCGGGCGGCGTGCGGGGAGGAGGAGACGGCGGGGGTTGGGGGTGGCGGGCCTTGGAGGCCGCGGCCGACCGGCCGAAGCCTCCAAGGGGGTGAGGGGCGGCCGGGCGGCGTGCGGGGAGGAGGAGACGGCAGGGGTTGGGGGTGGCGGGCCTTGGAGGCCGCGGCCGACCGGCCGAAGCCTCCAAGGGGGTGAGGGGCGGCCGGGCGGCGTGCGGGGAGGAGGAGACGGCGGGGGTTGGGGGTGGCGGGCCTTGGAGGCCGCGGCCGACCGGCCGAAGCCTCCAAGGGGGTGAGGGGCGGCCGGGCGGCGTGCGGGGAGGAGGAGACGGCGGGGGTTGGGGGTGGCGGGCCTTGGAGGCCGCGGCCGACCGGCCGAAGCCTCCAAGGGGGTGAGGGGCGGCCGGGCGGCGTGCGGGGAGGAGGAGACGGCGGGGGTTGGGGGTGGCGGGCCTTGGAGGCCGCGGCCGACCGGCCGAAGCCTCCAAGGGGGTGAGGGGCGGCCGGGCGGCGTGCGGGGAGGAGGAGACGGCGGGGGTTGGGGGTGGCGGGCCTTGGAGGCCGCGGCCGGCCGGCCGAAGCCTCCAAGGGGGTGAGCGGGACACAGGCGGCGGGCGGGGAGGAGGAGACGGCGGGGGTTGGGGGTGGCGGGCCTTGGAGGCCGCGGCCGACCGGCCGAAGCCTCCAAGGGGGTGAGGGGCGGCCGGGCGGCGTGCGGGGAGGAGGAGACGGCGGGGGTTGGGGGTGGCGGGCCTTGGAGGCCGCGGCCGGCCGGCCGAAGCCTCCAAGGGGGTGAGCGGGACACAGGCGGCGGGCGGGGAGGAGGAGACGGCGGGGGTTGGGGGTGGCGGGCCTTGGAGGCCGCGGCCGACCGGCCGAAGCCTCCAAGGGGGTGAGGGGCGGCCGGGCGGCGTGCGGGGAGGAGGAGACGGCGGGGGTTGGGGGTGGCGGGCCTTGGAGGCCGCGGCCGACCGGCCGAAGCCTCCAAGGGGGTGAGGGGCGGCCGGGCGGCGTGCGGGGAGGAGGAGACGGCGGGGGTTGGGGGTGGCGGGCCTTGGAGGCCGCGGCCGGCCGGCCGAAGCCTCCAAGGGGGTGAGCGGGACACAGGCGGCGGGCGGGGAGGAGGAGACGGCGGGGGTTGGGGGTGGCGGGCCTTGGAGGCCGCGGCCGACCGGCCGAAGCCTCCAAGGGGGTGAGGGGCGGCCGGGCGGCGTGCGGGGAGGAGGAGACGGCGGGGGTTGGGGGTGGCGGGCCTTGGAGGCCGCGGCCGGCCGGCCGAAGCCTCCAAGGGGGTGAGGGGCGGCCGGGGCGGCGTGCGGGGAGGAGGAGACGGCGGGGGTTGGGGGTGGCGGGCCTTGGAGGCCGCGGCCGGCCGGCCGAAGCCTCCAAGGGGGTGAGCGGGACACAGGCGGCGGGCGGGGAGGAGGAGACGGCGGGGGTTGGGGGGTGGCGGGCCTTGGAGGCCGCGGCCGGCCGGCCGAAGCCTCCAAGGGGGTGAGCGGTGGCCGGGCGGGCAGCGGCCGGCGAGGCCGGGGCGGGGATTGGGTCGCTGGGGGGGAGAAGGGAGGAAGGAAGGCTTACCTACCTTCTAAAGGTCGTGGATGGCCTCCCTTCCGGCGGGCGGGTGGGCGGGCAGGCAGGCGGGCGGGAAGCACGCAGCGGCGGCTGGTGCGGTGCTCCTGCGGCGCTGCTGGCGGCGAGTGAGGGAGCCTGCACGTGCGCACGACGGTGTGGCGGGCCCTACGCATGCGCAGAGCCCGCCACCCCGCCGTGCGCACGCGCAGGGACGCTGGCTCCCTCACTCACCGCCTTCCCCGCCGGTGCGCACGGCCAGCTGGCTATACCGGGACGTTTTAATGGTCCCGGTATAGCCAGGGCGGGAGGCGGGAAACGGGGGCCAGACCCGGGAAAGTCCCGGGCAACCGGGACGGTCTGGCCACCCTAGAGGAGCCTCAACCAATAGAAGGAAGAGAAGCTTGGTTCAGTAGCTCTGCTGTGTGATTGAGAGAGTCTGGGGAAGCAAGCTATCCCTCCCTCCTTCCTCCCCAAAGGAGGAGCCTCAACCAATGGAGAAAAGAGAGGTTTTGCTCTGTAGCTCCTGTGCGATTGGTCAAGTCTTGCAAAGCAAGCTGTGATGCAGAAGGAAGCAAGAGAGAGGGAGAAGGAAGCAGATGACAGCCAGTTGCTCAGGGGCCTGATAGGAGTCCTCCAGGGGCCTGATTTGGCCCCCAAAGTGCATGTTTGACACCCCTGGACTAAAGGATAAAATGCCCCCCAAAAATCAAGGGAGGGGGATGACCATTTTATGCCTCTTCTGTTTTCTTCTTCCTAAGCAAAGTGAGGACTGATCAACGCCCTCACGCATCCAGGGCTTCCAAATGCAAGCAAAGGAAATGCTAGATAGGTAGCGTTTGCAGAATCTGCAAACTAGAGCTGTGTGTGACTCAGGTTAAAATGACAAGCAATCCGGAGTGGAATTCTAGCAGGAGCTCCAGGAGGATTGGCTACATCGAGGGGGTGTGGCTTAATATGCAAAGGCGCTCCTGCTAGAATTCCATCCCTGCAAGCAATCATATTTTATAGTCCACCATGCAACCAATCAGAATCCAAACTGAGCGGCAGGAAGTATCCACAGTGGAGTTGCACAAACTCATACTTGTTTCAGGGATTTTAGGAGGTTTTCTTGTGGTCCAGGCAGGGTCGGCCCTAGACTGTCTGGTACCATAGGCAAGGCTAACTTCTGGAGCCCTCCCCGCCCCCGCCTGCATTGATAATAACATCACTGAGTCACATGGGAAGAGCCAATTCAGAGCCCCCAGAAGGCTGGCACCCTAGGCGATGATCTAGTTTGCCTAGTGGCAGGGCTGACCCTGGCTCCAGGAGCTCAGATCTCTCCTACCTACCCATATTCTGTTTGGAAACATAAAAGGTAAAGGTAGTCCCCTGTGCAAGCACCAGTCGTTTCCGACTCTGGGGTGACGTTGCTTTCACAATGTTTTCATGGCAGACCTTTTACGAGGTGGTTTGCCATTGCCTTCCCCAGTCATCTATACTTTACCCCCAGCAAGCCGGGAACTCATTTTACTGACCTCAGAAGAATGGAAGGCTGAGTCAATCCGGAGCCGGCTACCTGAACCAGATTCTGCCAGGATCGAACTCAGGTTGTGAACAGAGCTTAGGACTGCAGTACTGCAGTCTTCTTCTTCACCCAAAGGGTGATTAACATGTGGAATTCACTGCCACAGGAGGTGGTGGCGGCCACAAGTATAGCCACCTTCAAGAGGGGTTTAGATAAAAATATGGAGCACAGGTCCATCAGTGGCTATTAGCCACAGTGTATGTGTGTATATAACATTTTTTGCCACTGTGTGACACAGAGGGTTGGACTTGATGGGCCGTTGGCCTGATCCAACATGGCTTCTCTTATGTTCTTATGCAGCTTTACCACTCTGTGCCACAGGGCTCAGCATAGCATTCTCCTTATTCTATGTACGGAGGAGCAGAAGTATTAAGAAGAAGAGGAAGAAGACTGCAGATTTATACCCCACCCTTCTCTCTGAATCAGTCTCAGAGCAGCATACAATCTCATTTACCTTCTTCCCCCACAACAGACACCCTGTGCAGTGGGTGGGGCTGAGAGAGTTCTCACAGAAGCTGCCCTTTCAAGGACAGCTCTGCTAGAGCTATGGCTGACCCAAGGCCATTCCAGCAGCTGCAAGTGGAGGAGTGGGGAATCAAAACCGATTCTCCCAGATAAGAGTGCACGCACTTAATCTCTACACCAGGGTTTCCCAAAGTTTCTTCCCCGTGGTCCAGGCAAAGGACACTCAGGGAGCGATACAGAGACTGTGCGATGGCCAGGAGCTTTCCCCGTCCTTCTCTGATGTTTCTGAACCTCAAAGAAGGATGAGGGAGGGCTTCTGGCCAGTGCACAGTAGCACTCTCTGAGTGCTACAGGCATCAGCATGGGGGGCAGGGGCTGGAGTGTGGCATGCAGCGCCGAAGATAAATAGAGAGGGGAGGGGGCTATCAGGCCACTCCTGGTGACCCAGAATTGAGGCTTGAGTGGCCCGATACCTGGTCATGACCCTGCAAATGGGAAGCGCTGCTCTACACCAAACTGGCTCTCCAGCATCTTTGCTGAGATTTTCAAGGACACTCCTGCTAGGGCCAAGTACCGATTCCATGATGAGAAGGCCCCGTCATCCCGCTCTTCCTCCTGATGGACCTCCGCATCGATCACCACCTCCGCCTTCCTGCTGCATCTCCACCAATTCCTCCATAGATTTCCATTACACAAATTTCTGCAAATTTTGCTCTGTAATTAATTTCCTGAAGCATTGATTTCCCCTGTTTTCATTCCTCTGTGTCAACCCACACAGAACTGTTGTAAGGATGGATTGATCTTCCACATTACGTTAGTTGGTCTGCCCTAGATCAGACCAATCGCTCTTCATGAATCTAATAAGACCCTGCCTCAGACTTGCTTGCTAGAGAGCCAGTTTGGTGTAGCGGTTAAGTGCACAGATTCTTATATGGGAGAACCAGGTTTGATCCCCCCACTTCTCCACATGCAACTGCTGATGTGACCTCGAATCAGTCATAACTCTCTCAGAGGCTGGTCTAGAAATGGCAGTTTCTGTCAGAGCTCTCAGCTCCACCTACCTCACAGATTGTCTGTTATGGGGTGGGGGGGAAAGACTGAAGAAGACTGCCGATTTATACCCCATCCATCTCTCTGAATCAGGGTCTCAGAGTGGTTTACAATCTCCTATATCTTCTCCCCCCACAACAGGCACCCTGTGAGGTGGGTGAGGCTGAGAGGGCTCTCACAGCAGCTGCCCTTTCAAGGACAACCTCTGCCAGAGCTATGACTGACCCAAGGCCATGCCAGCAGCTGCATGTGAAGGACTGGGGAATCAAACCCAATTCTCTCAGATAAGAGTCTGCATACTTAACCACTACACCAAACTGGGAGGGGAAGGGAAAGGAGATTGTAAGCCACTCTGAGGCTCTGAGCAAAGAGCGGGTTATGAATCCAATCTCCTCCTCCACCACCACCACCACCACCACCACCACCACCACTTCTTCTTCTCCTCGTTCTTGTTCTTCTCCTTCTCCTTCCTCTTCTCTTTCTCCTCCTTTCAGGCAAAACTATGGCATTTAATCTGGCCTCCAAAAAAAAGAAAAAATCACCAGTATCTGGGAATACTCAAAAGGATTTTAAATATGCCAGGAGAGTTACTGGAAGTTCTAATCCATTACAGGAAAGAGAACACACATGTCTTGCTTGCAAATTTGTACTTCTAAAACCAAACTTTAATGCCCACTTTCTAATTCCTGCTGATGCCCTCGTTCTCCATAGACGATTTTTAAAAAGCACAAGTAAAGCCTCGCTGTTCCGCTTGATCAATCGGCTTCTTCCAGTTACCCTGAAAGGAGTCTTCTGATTGTCTAAGGACAACCCTACGTCTATAATTAAATAGAATCTTAATCCCGAGTCTGAATGCATTGAACAAAACTGCTGGGTTCTGATGAAGGAATTGCATATTATTCTTTCCAAAGAGCTACACCTGATCCATATTTAGGCAATCTGGTTATTCTTCCTCCAATTTTTTAACAGAAAGGAATCAAAGTCCTCTGAAATACCTTCTACCCAGGCCTCAGATTCAGCAGGAGCTCACAGGAGCACAGCTCCTGAACCTTTCTGAGGGTTCTCCCTCTTCCTCCCCACCTACCTTGTCCATTGAATAGTAGGTGCAGCTGCATAACAATCCCTGGATTAAGAGAGCGGGCAGCCAGCCAGCCACCAGGGGCTTTGCCACACCCCCAGCAGCCCTCATTAACCCCTGGAGAAGCCTGCACCACCCTTTCTCCATTTCTGATGTGATTTGGGGTGGTAGGTGACTTGCTGGCCTTTTGACTGGGGCGGGGGAGAGCCCCAGGTAAATGAGGCCTGCTTGGGCTGGCTGGATCTCTAGCCAGCCCAAACAGGTCTCGCTTGCCTGGGACTCCCGTTTCTTGCATCGGATTGCTTTTTTCTGGGGGCGGGGGGCATATGCTAATGAGTTATACTAATGAACTTTGCCACCTATTTTTCTACAAAATGACCCCTGCTTCT
The DNA here is from genome assembly GCF_032191835.1 of Heteronotia binoei. Lineage (NCBI taxonomy): Eukaryota > Metazoa > Chordata > Lepidosauria > Squamata > Gekkonidae > Heteronotia > Heteronotia binoei. The sequence goes on along the minus strand of NC_083223.1, from coordinate 17,166,037 downwards.
ACCCAAACATAAAGTATCATTTGGTTAATGATTCCCCCAAAGGTTCTAATGACAACTGGATAATACCTTCCTCCTACTGTGTGAAAAAAAGTGATAAAGCATTTAGATACGGCAGTATCTTTTGAGAAATAAATTGAAATTGGGCGTTCCAGGACAAATCCTGGGAGAATAGCTGTCTTGGATATCTGAATTTAGTCACGTTAAATATTAATATTTGCCCCTCTCCATTTTCGTATTGTACACCACTTCTGGCTGCCAGGGGGAGAGAAAAGTAGCATATAAATGTGTAAATAAATCCTTGGGACCGATCTTGCATAAGTTGAAATGGTGAGATATAGTAAAACAAAGCATTCTCTCCCCTTTGACTTTGGAATTTCAGCCACTGCTGTTTTCAAATGTGCACATCTCTTGAGTTTTCGTTTTCTTTAAAGCAAAAAACAGTACCCTTGAACGCTGAAGAGGGAAAGCACAAAAATATATGGCTATTAAAATTCTAGAGGCAAAGTGTTTTACCGAGAACAATATCCCAGAGCAAGATTTGGAGACTCTTGAATTCCAGAAGCATTATTCACTGAACTGGGGACTGCCACTGAAAAGGTCTCAAATGTATCCTCATTTCCAAAAGTCTCATGTCAACCAGTTTATTGCTGTCAGCAGCTCAGAGGTTGCCTGTCTTGTCTAATTGGCAGCTTGTGAACCATTAATAGAGAGAAGTCCAATTGAAAACACTTGCCACGAACCTTTACTTAAAAAAGAAAAAGCTTTGAAATTCTGCCCTGAGAGGAGCTCAGTGTGTGTGTGTGTGTGTGTGTGTCTGAAGTGTCATCAAGACACAGCTGACTTATGGTGACCCCCAGGGGTAGAATTCTAGCAGGAGCTCCTTTACATATTAGGCCACACACCCCTGATGTAGCCAATCCTCCAAGAGCTTACAAGGCTCTTTTTTGTAAGCTCTTGGAGGATTGGCTACATCAAGGAGGTGTGGCCTAATATGCAAAGGAGCTCCTGCTAGAATTCTACCCCTGGTGACCCCGTAGGTTTTTCAGGGCAAGAGACATTCACAGGTGCCACTGCCTGCCTCAGCTTAGCAAGCTCGGACTTCAGACCTTGAACTTCAATCTCAAACTGTGAGACACTGCAAAACGAATTAACCCCTCCCCTTTGACTTTGGAACTCCGGCGACTGCAGTTTTAAAATGCGAGTGTCTCTTGAGCATCTCTTGCCCTGTCCTGGATTGTCCAAGCTAATCTGATCTCATCAGCTACTTGGATGGGAGACCACCAAGGAATTCTGGGTTTGTTAAGAGCACGAACTCTAATCTGGGAGAACTGGGTATGATTCCCCACTCCTCCACATGCAGCTGCTGGGCTAGTCGCTATACCCTAAAAGCTCTTCTCTCAAGAGCTGTTCTCTCAGAGCTCTCTCAGCCCCACCTTCCCCATAGGGTGTCTGCTGTGGGGAGAGGAAGGGAAAGGAGATTGTAAACTACTCTGAGAGAAGGGAGGGGTATAAATTCAACTTCTTCCTCCTCCTCCTCTTCTTCTTCTTCCAGGCAAAACTATGGCATTTAATCTGGCAGCCAGAAAAAAAAAATACATTATCAGGGAATACTCAAAAAGATTTTGAATATGCCAGGAGGGTTACTGGAAGTCTTAGTCCACTATAGGAAAGAGAACACACACTTCTTGCTTGCAAATTTGTACTTCTGAAACCGAACTTTAATGCCCACTTTTTAATTCCTGCTGATGTTCTCATTTTCCATAGATGATAAAAAAAGCACAAGTGAAGCCTCGCTGTTCCGTTTGATCATCCAACCAAGTACTAAACAGGACAGACTCTGCTTATATTCTGAGATGAAGAAGAAGAGGAAAAGGACGAGGAGATTGGATTTATACCCGACTCTTCGCTACCCAAAGGAATCTCAGAGCGGTTTACAAATCTCCTTTCCCTCCCCCTCCCCACAACCGACACCCTGTGAGGCAGGTGGGGCTGAGAGCTCTCTCCCAGAACTGCTCCTGAGCAGAACAGCTTTGAGAGAAGTTGTGGAGTTGCATGTGGAAGAATGGGGAATCAAACCTGGTTCTCGCAGATCAGAGTCCGCACGCTTAACCACTATGCCAAACTGGCTTTCACAAGATCAGACTATCCAGGACAGGGCTCATTGGTTGCCTGCAAGTCATTCCTTCCATCTTCTCTCCAAGGAGGTCACAGGTGATGTTTCAGGCTGAGAAAGTGCTACTGGCCGAAGGCCTCCTACTGATGATGATATTGGATTTATATCTTGTCCTATATTCTGAATCTCAGACTCTCAGAGCGATCACATTCTCCTCTGCCTTCCCCCCCACACACACACACAACAAACACCCTGTGAGGTAGGTGGGGCTGAGAGAGCTCTGACGGAAGCTGCCCTTTCAAGGACAACTCCTGCAATAGCTATGGCTGACCCAAGGCCATTCTAGCAACTGCTAGTGGAGGAGTGGGGAATCAAACCCAGTTCTCCCAGATAAGCGTCTGCACACTTAACCACTACACCAAACTGAGCTTTGTGGCCCTCCTAGAAAAACTATAAACCCTCCTAGAAAAACTGAAAAACTGTGAACTCTCCCTACTGCAAATTGGGTAAATGAATTACCACAGTGCACTGCCTGTGAAACACCTGATAATGACTAGTCTGGAAACGATGTTTGCATTTTCAATGGAAGGAGCAAATATGAGGAGAAACTCCAGTTTCGCCCATGTCCATATCAAGTTGAGGCTAGTTTGGTGTAGTGGTGAAGCGTGCAGACTCTTATCTGGGAGAACCGGGTTTGATTTTCCACTCCTCCACTTGCACCTGCTGGAATGGCCTTTGGTCAGCCACAGCTCTCGTAGTCCTTGAAAGGGTGGCTTCTGGGAGAGTTCTCAGCCTCACCCACCTCACAGGGTGTCTGTTGTGGGGGGAAGAAGATAAAAGAGATGGTGGGCCACTCTGAGACCCTGAAGTTCAGAGTGAAGGGTGGGATATAAATCCAATATCATCATCTTCTTCTTCTTCTATCTGATTTGTGTGATCTTCCTTCTTGCTTGGTTTGTTATGAATTCATGCCAATGGATGCCACAAAGAAGAATTGAAGAAGAATTGCAGATTTATACCCCGCCCTTCTCTCGGAATCAGAGACTCAGAGCGGTTTACAATCTCCTATGTCTTCTCCCCCCACAACAGATACCCTGTGAAGTGGGTGGGGCTGAGAGGGCTATCAAGGACAACTCCTGCAAGAGCAATGGCTGACCCAAGGCCATTCCAGCAGGATCAAGTGGAGGAGTGGGGAATCAAACCCGGTTCTCCCAGATAAGAGTCAACCACTACACCAAACTGGCTCTCACCAAACTGGGAGACAAAATAACTCTCTGTCCTGTCGGTCCCCGGTCACCTTGGCCTGGATAGCCTAGTCTAGCTCAATCTCATGAGATTTCAGAAGCTAAACAGAGTCAGCCTTGGTTATTCCTTGGATGGGGAGGCTGCCAAAGAAGACCAGGGTCACTAAGCAGAGGGAAGCAATGGCAAACCACCTCTGGTCATCTCTTGCCCAGTCCTGGATGGTCCAGGCTAGTCTGATCTTCTCAGATGAACATATGAAGCTGCCTTCTACTGAATCAGACCCTCGGTCCATCAAAGTCAGTATTGTCCACTCAGACTGGCAGCGGCTCTCCAGGGTCTCAAGCTGAGGTTTTTCACGCCTACTTGCCTGGACCCTTTTTAGTCGGAGATGCTGGAGATTAAACCTGGGACCTTCTGCTTACCAAGCAGATGCTCTATCACTGAGCCAAAAGTCAGTATTGTCTACTCAAGACTAGCAGCGGCTCTCCAGGGTCTCAAAATGAGGTTTCTCACGACTACTTGCCTCGACCCTTTTTAGTTGGAGATGCCGGGGATTGAACCTGGGACCTTCTGCTTACCAAGCAGATGTTCTACCACTGAGCCAAAAGTCAGTATTGTCTACTCAAGACTAGCAGCGACTCTCCAGGGTCTCAAAATGAGGTTTCTCACGCCTACTTGCCTCGACCCTTTTTAGTTGAAGATGCCGGGGATTGAACCTGGGACCTTCTGCTTACCAAGCAGATGCTCTACCACTGAGCCACCATTCCTCCCCTTAGATCTTAGTAGTTATGCAGGGTCAGCCAATGACTGATTCTGCAGTAGCAGTTTCTCCACCCTCAGGGTGCTGCTTTCCTGGGCTCAACCGATCGATTCCCCATCAATCGCTGTGCAGTCGCATTTTGACCCGCCCCTCACTCCAATTTCCCCTGCATCTTCCTGATCTCTTGAACAAGATCAGGAAGATGTGGGGGGGGGGGGTTGGTTTGTACGCATGCGTTAATCAAGCCGGCTGTGTGCTCGTCCTCCCCTTCGAACTGGAATTTTAAATAGCTCAAAAGAATGTAAATAGCTCTTTGGCAAGTCTATTTGAAGAACGAGCTTACTTACGAAGGTCTGAAGATCATAAGAATTCCTTTCTGGGGTCCCAGAGGGTAAGACAACAACTTTTACTATCAAATTAACGAGGCAACGCCCAGGTTAATTTCTCACCGGTCGCGTGTAACTCCGGAAAAATAATCATCATGGCTAAGACAATTAAAGAATTATCTGAGCAGATAACAGCTTTCCAGGCTTTAATAATGTCGTCCCAGGACCAGATAAGATCTGAAATTAAATCAGTCAGGGATGCTGTTATAGAGTTGACTGCAGAGCTCAAGGACACACGGAACATTGCAATTTCTGCTAATGAGCTTGCCTTATCTAATAAACAAAAAATACTCCAGCTGAATTCGCAACTTACAGAGCTCTCTGATCGTAACAGAAGAGCGAATCTGATCCTGGGTGGAATTTCAGAGGAAATAAATAATAAACTCCTGGAAGGAACCCTTATAGACTGGATGGGTGAGCAAGGAGTCACTCTGCAATCTCAGGATATTGAGAAAGCTCATAGACTGCAAAGGAGACAAGATGGGGGTGCCCCAAGGGAAGTCATAATTAAATTTTCAAGGGAAAAGACTCAGCAGATAGTTTTCAAGACTTTGAAAAAAAGGAAAGACCTTTCTTTTAGAGGAAGGAAAGTTTGGGTGAAAGAAGACTTCTGCCAGGAAACCATCAGAAAGAGAAGGCTAATGAGACCCTTTGGGCAAAAATTATATGACAATAAGATTAAATTCTCTTGGGGGTACCCCTCCTCAATAATTATTTTTAAAGACGAAAAAAGGCTGGTGGCCCGCAACCCTAAGGAAGCAAGAGACCTCCTCACTCGCCTGGGCATCGCCACAGACGACCTGAGAGACCCAAGAGAGGAAGAAGAAGAAGAAGAAGAAGAAACAGTGGAGCTCGGTGTGGACCCGGGAGAAGGAAGCTCAAGTAGACAAGAGAAAAGGCCAAGAACGGACTACTAAAGGGAAGTATAAAATATTTTGAGCTAAATTTAGCTATAAGCTAGAAGGGGAGGGCGGGATGCGTGCCCCCTGGAAGGTGGAAGACAGGATGATGGTCTCATCCAGGAAGTTGTCTGTGCCACAGGGGAAGGGAATAGGGGGGGGGGGGGGGGGGTTCAGTAAGAAGTATAGAAAAATACCCTCAGCCATTAGGGCCCAAGTCTGTTACATATAAAGAGAATGGATAGATCTTTAAGAGTCCTTTCACTGAATGTGAATGGCCTAACATCAAATCTTAAGAGATTCAGAGTAATTAAAATGGCTAAAGAACAAAGAATAGATTTGTTGTGCCTTCAGGAAACTCACAAAAAAATAAATGATAGAAAACCATTGATAAAAGATCTGAGGTGGCAGGTTTTAGCAGAAGCAAGAGGGTCTTCCAAAGCTAGAGGCGTGGCTACATTGATTCGTAAGGGTATTAAGGTGGAGAACATGGAAAAATTAGTAGATAAGGAAGGTAGATACCTCTTAGTTAAGTTTAAGTTGGAAGCCATAAAAATCACTATAGTAAATGTTTATGCACCAAATAAAAGACAAAGGAAATTCTTAAACTTGGTTTTTAAGAAGATACAACAGTTTTCAGAGGGCGAACTAATTGTAGTGGGCGATTTAAATACGGACATAACCAAGAACAATAGTATTAAGCTAAGAGATTGGGGCTTGAAGGACGCTCATGAGTTCATCAATACGAGACCCAGCCCGACACATATTTCTTGTAGACATAAAACAGCATCCCGCTTAGATTATATAATTTTGGAAAATAATAATAATATGGTGGTTAAAGAGATCAAGACCCATCCAATTTTGATTTCTGACCATGCCCCTCTAAGTATTGAATTAGAATTAAATCTTCCCTCGAAAAATAGACCTTGGAGGTATAACAACCTGGTAATGGCAAAAGAAGAGGATAGGGAATACTTAATGACACAGTTAAAATTATATTTTAAGGAAAATAGAGGAACTGTGTCAACTAATATATTATGGGACGCTGCTAAAGCGGTAATAAGGGGCCATTTGGTTAGGAAGGAAAAAGACATAAAAAGTGAATGGTATAAAAAAAGGCAAACAAAACTTAATGAATTGGAGGAGTTACAAAAAGAAATAATGGGAAAGTGTAATCCTAGTTTACAGATTAGAATTAAAGAGATTCAAAAACAGTTGGAGGCCCTAGATATGGCAACAATGTGGAAAAAGGAAATAATGGTTAGGAACGACTTCCAGAGGAATAACATTAATACAGCAAAAAGGTTAGCTAATTATTTGAAAGTTAAAAAGGCAAAACAATCAATCAGAACTATTAAAATTAATAATAGTACAACTCAAAACTCTAAGGAAATCACTAAGGCATTTGAAGACTTCTATAAAAAATTATATATGAAAAAGAATATAACAGAGGTGTGGGACGCACCTAAGCTAATCATAGAGGAGGAAGCAAAAGCCTCACTGGGTGCTGAGATTACACTCCAAGAGATAAAGGAAGTAATAAAAGCGCTCAAAAAGGGTAAATCACCAGGGCTGGATGGCTTTACTTCTGACTTTTATAAAGAAATGGTAGAAATTATAGCACCTGAATTGCAGGTAGTTTTTAACGAAGTCTTGGAAGGAAAGAAAGCCCCGGACTCATGGAAGGAAACAGAAATAATTTTGATATTAAAGCCCCAGAAAGATCCGGAAGAAGTAGGTTCGTGTAGGCCCATTAGTTTACTAAATCAAGATTATAAGATTTTTGCTAAGGTTTTAGCAAATAGACTTAAGAGAGTTATCCCGTCAATCATAAAAGGGGACCAATACGGTTTTATTGAGGGTAGATCTATTGCCCATCCTATTAGAAATATCTTAAATGTATTGCACCATGGCCAAAAGAAAAAAATAGCTTTGTTAAAGTTGGATGTTTATAAAGCCTTTGATACTCTCTCACATGAATTCTTGTGGCAAATATTAAAGAAGATAGGTTTAGAGGAACGGTTCTTACACGCTATACAGGAAATATACAACGGAGGTAAGGCCAAAGTTAGAGTCAACACTGACCACTCACAAGCGTTCCCAATTCAAGGGGGGGTAAGACAAGGCTGTCCACTATCCCCGTTTATATTTATAATAGCTATAGAGCAACTAGCAGAGCGAATTAGGAATGCCAGGAGAATAGAGGGGTATAAGTCAGGTAATGAAGAAATGAAAATTAATTTATTTGCGGATGATATCATAGTAATTATGTCTAACCCAAAAGACGGAGTTAAAGAGATTAAGATAATTTTAGATGATTTTGAAAAGTGTTCAGGGCTCGGAGTGAATATGGCAAAATCAGAAATTCTATACCTTAATGTTAATAGAGAGGATAAACAGGAAATAAATAGGATTACGAATATAGGAATGGGAGCCAAGAGATTTAAATATTTAGGGATAGTCCTGCAAAAAAATATGGACAAAAATGATAAAGGAGAACTATGGTAAAATATGGAAGAAAATAGAGAGAGATATGAATAAATGGAATCATAAAATACTAGGGATATCATCTAGAATAAGATCTCTTAAAATGTTCATGATACCAAAGTTAATGTATTTATTCCAAACGTTGCCCTTAGGCTTGAGGAAAAATCAAATTGAACAATGGAATAAAGCAATCAAAGTGTGGATTTTTAATAATAAAAACTGTAGGTTTCATAAGAGAATTCTATACAACCTTAAATCAGAATTAGGTTGGGGAATCCCAGATTTAAGTAAATATTATGAGGCCTTCCAACTAAGAGCGTTACTAGATTTGAGTGAGGACAAGGTACAGAAGTGGATTAATTTCGAGAATGCAGTCAACAGTGGTATTGGAAGATTTGGAATTTTTTCCACAGTGTCGACAAAAGATCTAAAATTAGCTATAGGGCCCAGAAGAGCAGCATTAGAAACCTGGATGAAATGGTACCCACAGTGGCTAGGGAAGGTTTCAAGGTGGAGCCCCCTAGAAGCTATTGTTAAGGAGGTGCATGCTATAAAATGGTGGGAAAGGCTTAAAAACAAAGGCTATTTTAGAGTGGACGATATGTTTAGGGGTGGTAAACTAAAACCCTTACAGGAAATTATAGAAGATTTAGGTAATCAATACTGGTTAAACATAGCAGGCTTGCATAAGAGAGTTAAGAAGATCAGTGAAAAGGGAGAGCTTTGGTTAGATACTCCAATGGAAGAGATATATAAAGTAATGGCCAAACAAAGGAAGGGTCTAGTGGGGTTACTATACAGGAAAATGATTTTAAATAAAGATAAAATAATAGTACATTTACAAAAGATTTGGTGTCATGAAGGTCAGTTAACAGAGGGGTTGGCTGGGAAAATCTTGGAAGGTCTAGAAAGGATTAAAGTAATCAAATTTAAAGAACTGGAATATAATTTTTTCACAAAATGGTACAAAACTCCCGCACAAATAGCCAATATATTCCCAGGAATGAGCTCCAAGTGCTGGCATTGCAAACAATTTAAGGGTTGGTTTGCACATATGTGGTGGGAGTGTGAAGAGGTTAAACCCTTTTGGGGGGAAATTATTCAATTTATTAGAAAAGTCTGCAATGTACCATTAACCATTGACTTTAATATGATGTTGTTAAGCACAATAGGAAGTCCGGCACTAAGTAGACCCACTCAAAGCCTTGTCAAGGCAATGATACTAGCGGGGAAGGCGGTCATCGCTTTGGGGTGGAAAGATAAAAGTAAATGGTCAATAGAAATCTGGCACAGCTATTTGTTTGATTACATACAGTCTGACATCGTGGCAACAATCAACAAGGATTCCACGTGGGAAGATAAAGTCAAGGAAATCGAGACCAGATGGAACCCTTATTTAGAGTGGATCTCAGGAGAAACAAGGAAGGACATTCAGTGGAAGATCAGGACTTTGTGCCCTTGGCTGAGGGGAAAAGACTAAGAGAAGATGGGGAGGGTTGGGGAGGGGAGGGTTATTTGTAATTCCAACATTCATATGCTGTAATGGCCAATTGTACAAAAGTCAATAAAACATATATATATATATATATATATATATATATATATATATATATATATATATATATATATATATATATATATATATATATATATAAAAAGGGAAGATGTGGGGGGAATTGGAGGGAGGCGCGGGTCAAAATGCGCCCATGCAGCAGCTAGTGGGGAAATCAATCAGTTGAGCCGAGGAAAGCAGAAGCCTAAGGGCGGAGCAACTGCTACTGCAGAATCAGCCCTTGTAGTGCCAGGGGCACATTTTAAAACGGACTTGAGGTCCTTCAGGATGGAGCCACCAGCTGCAGGGTGATTAGTCCCTGATGCTAATGAAAGGCTGGTGGTTAGAAAAGGCGAGTCTTTTTCTCCTAACAGTGCTCCTGCCTACTGGTTAAGCCAAGGAGCAGCAGTGACCTGAGGGGCAGTTTTGATGTCTTTGAAACCCTGGAGGGTGGCTGGACCATTCCAGGAGGGAGTTCCTGAAGGACTTTAGTTGTTGGACCTTTTGCCTTTAACCTAAGGGTGAGGCAATAGCTAGCAAAAGTTTGTTATTTTCTTTTACACTGTGTTGGGGTTTACCTGCCCCATTAAATAAAATTTACTTTAAAGTTTTGTTAATCTGTCTCTTTGTCAGTGGCTTGCCAGGCATCAGTGCCTATCGTCTCTACTTTAAGAAAAGGGAAAAATCATAGCCAGCTGCGGGGGAGCTGGAAATTGTTGAGCCCTTTAGAGGAGAATTAGGGTGGGCTGGGCCCTATACATAACCTAGCCTGTTGGCAGCAATAAGACAACATAGCCTGGCAATTAGGCTGGCCTCCCTTTAGGGAGTGGTAAGGTTGCCAAGAAATTCAAGAAGTATCTGGGGACTTTGCGGGTGGAGCCAGGAGACTTTGGGGGTGGGGCCAGGAGACATCGGGGGTGGAGTCATGAGTAAGGTTGGAACAAGTACAATTGAACTCCAAAGGCAGTTCTGGCCGCCACATTGAAATGGATTGCACACTTTTTCAATGCCTTCCCTCCATTAGAAATAATGAAGGTAGGGGCACCTTCTTTGGGGGCTCATAGAATTGACCCTCCTGGTCCAATCCTTTTGAAACTTGGAGGGTGTTTTGAGGAAAGGCATCAGATGCTATGCTGCAAATTTGCTGCCTCTGCTTCAAAGAACACCCCCCCCCCCAGAGCCCCAGATACCTGCGGATCAATTCCCCATTATTCCCTATGGGAATCATTCTCCATAGGGAATAATAGAGTGCCCAGTAGACATTTCCCTCCCCCCACCGCTTTCCCTGCCCCCTCCCTCCCTCCCTCCCTCCCTCTCTCTCTCTCTCTCACACACACACACACACACACACACACTGGGTCTGGTTCCTCCACAACTTTACTTGCTCTGAAAACGAAAGCAAAACTAACTGAGGGTCTGTGCTCTGACGAAACTGCTGCCCATGAAGCGTGTCCAGTTTCCTGCTCAACTTTAAAGGCACACATTTTAAAAACGGACCTGTTTGCAGGTTTCTAAACCTGCCAGAGCTCTAGAGGTACATGGTGACTGTGGGGGCGGGGCTTCCCCCTGCCAGCCAGCTGGCTGGGGGCAGGGGGAAGCCTGTAAAACCAGGGGATCCCCTGCTGGGCCCTGGGGATTGGGAAGCCTAGGGAGTGGGGAGGTAGTTCAGGGAACACCTGGGCACTACAGTTCTAGTCACTACTTGGATGGGAGGCCACCAAGGAAGTCCAGGGTTGCAATGCAAAGGCAAGCAATAGTGAACCACCTCTGAACATCTCTTGCTTTGAAAACCCTACAGGGTCACTCTAGGTTTCCCAAGACTTGACAGCAAAAAAAATAAAGGCCCCAGTCAGCAGTGAACATTATTGGAAGGCCATTTGGAGAATGGAGCAGAGAGTTGTGGTCCAAGCCCCTGGTTGTTCCTTGCAGAGAAGGAGGAGGAGGAGGAGGAGAAAATCTATACCCCACCCTTCTCTCTGAATCAGAGCCTAAGAGTGGCTTACAATCCCCTTTATCTTCGTCTCCCACAACAAACGCCCTGTGAGGTGGGTGAGGATGAGAGGACTCTCACAGCAGCTGCCCTTTCAAGGACAACTCCTCCAAGAGCTATGGCTAACCCAAGGCCATTCTAGCAGCTGCAAGTGGAGGAGTGGGGAATCAAACCCTGTTCTCCCAGAGGAGAGTCCGTGCACTTAACCACTACACCAAACTGGCTCTCAGTGGGCTGCTAAACTTCATTAGGGCCACCCCCAGCCCCCCTTGTGTTCTCTGAGTTGCCTATCTGGAAGACAGATGTTCCCCCTCAAGGATCCAGATTCCACCCAGGGGCTGTCCATTCTAATCCTGCCAACACAGCAAGCGGTCTAGAAGACCCCGATGGATCCTGCTGTTTGGATTTAATTTTGTTCCATAACTGCTGCAAGAAGAGCTATCTTTTCATCCCGGTCTTCAAAGAATATCTGTCTCCCAAAGAACATTTCATTGCTTTCCTGCTCCTTGCATTCCCATCTGCGGTGATATTTATGTTATCTTAAAGTCAATGGAAATGCAACTCTTCAGAAAATTATCAGCCTTCCAGCAACAGATTGCCATTGACAGATGGTTCTTCTTCCAGCTAGAGTTTCTTCCTCTCCTTTTTTTTCCCCTGGTCTAAGTCTTTATGGTTTATTATCTCCCTTTTCTTGCATTCAGAGTGGCAAAAAAGTTGCTTAAGTCCAGAGCAGGGGTGGCCAAACTGCTGCTCGGGAGCCAAATGTGGCTTTTTCATACATATTGTGTGGAAGAAGAAGAAGACTGCAGATTTATACCCCGCCCTTCTCTCTGAATCAGAGTCACAGAGCGGCTTACAATCTCCTATATCTTCTCTTCCTACAACAGACACCCTGTGAGGTGAGTGGGGCTGAGAGAGCTCTCACGGCAGCTGCCTTTTCAAGGACAACTCCTGCAATAGCTATGGCTGACCCAAGGCCGTTCCAGCAGCTGCAAGTGGAGAAGTGGGGAATCAAACCCCGTTCTCCCAGATAAGAGCCCACGCACTTAACCACTATACCAAACTAAAGCCCCCACTGCCCTGTTGGACAGCTTGGAGAAAGCTTGGATAAAGTTTATATCTCTGCTACCTAATCTTAAATAGGTACACACATTTCTCTCTTTAAATCACTTCTTCAAGCCAAGCCAGCCAGAGGCTTGGAGAATGCTTTTAAAGTTGCTTTCTTTCCCCTCCCCATTTCCCTCCCTCCTTCCTTCCTTTGTCTTGCGGCACTCAAACTCCTGACATTCCTGTCTTGCAGCTCTCCAATGTCTGACATTTATTCTATGTGGCTCTTACGTTAAGCAAGTTTGGCCACCCCTGGTCCAGAGGAACTGTGTGCATTTTTCAGCAGCAAGACTGGGGGTCTCTGGAGCCTTGATAACATTCCCCTACTTCTCAATTTGTCTCAAATCTGGGTCTCGGTTTTTAAAGCAGAGGTGAAGGGTTAGGGCCGGCGTCAGCATACCCTGAGGTGGGGATTCTGCCAGGGCCCAGGACTTCGTGAGGGGGGAGCTGCTGCTGCTGACCCCCATTCCCATCCTTCCATTGCCACCTGTCTGTACCCATGCCCCCAACTGCCCAGAGTCATTAAGGAGGAGCATGAGTGTGGTGCAGAGTGAATCATAGACTTGGAAGAGACCTCCAGGATCATCTAGTCTAAGGGTGTCAAACATGTGGCCCAGGGGCCAGATCAGGCCCTGAGGGCTCCTATCAGGCCTCTGAACAACTGGCTGTCATCAGCTTCCTTCTCCCTCTCTCTTGCTTCCTTCTGCATCACAGCTTGCTTTGCCAGGAAGGAGGGAGGAATAGGTTGCTTTGCCAGGCTCTCTCAATCGCACAGCAGGGCCACTGAACCAAGCCTCTCTTCCTTCTATTGGCTGAGGCTCCTTCACCTCCTGGTCTAAGGAAGGAAAGAGCCAGAGCTTCTTTGCCCAGTTCCATGGATTTCATGGGAGAGATTCAAAGAAAACATCTTTAAGACCAACGAGTGCTAATCTTGAATTGTGTTTGTCTGTGTCCTTTCAAAAGTTTATATCTCTGCTACCTAATCTTAAATAGGTACACGCATGGCCCAGCCCGACAAGGTCTCATTTATGTCAGATCTGGCCCTGATAACAAATGATTTTGACATCCCTGATCTTGTCCAATCCCCTGCACAATGCAGGAAATTTACAAATACCTCCTCCCTACACACACCCAGTGTTGGACAAATCAGTAAGCCTGAATGTCCTTGACCAATAAAAGACAGACAGCTGAAGTCCAGGTGAAGGAGGAAGGTGAAAGTTTATTGCATTAAATGAAGGGTGGAGCTGCTCTACCTTCTTCCAAGATGGTCACAATCTTATATACCCTTGAGGACACATTGGCACATGTTGGTACATATGTATACTAATTGGCTGCAACCTCCTGCATAATTTTATCATGAGAGCCAGCTACACTCTACTGATATATCTTGCCATGCTGGCAACAGCTCATTGCACAGGAAAAAATTCTACTTCACATGTGCCTTGACAAGATAAATCCAATTTGGGCTACAAAAGCCCCCTAGTTCTATAGTTGCTTAGAAACACAGTAGAAATGCAGTAAGTAAGGCATAGTGCAAGGTTATAGATAAGCAGGCTTTTTTGTAGAAAAAGCCCAGCAGGAACTCATTTGCATATTAGGCCACACACACCCTGACATCACCATTGTTTCACCCAGGATTTTTAAAAGAAAAAGCCCAGCAGGAACTCATTAGCTTATTAGGCCACACCCTCTGACACCAAACCAGCCTAGGGTTGCCAAGTACCTTTTTATCTCCAGCGGGGGATGAACTGGTACCATAGAGTTTTCTCTCCCAAATGGCTAGAGTGTCCGGGAAAACTATAGCGTTTCCCCAGAAATGCCTAGAGTGGATGCCCTGCAATGTCATCAGCACGAAGACATCAATTCTGGATGATGTCATCATGCCGGCGGTGTCAGGGGAAGGTTCCTCCTGCCTGCGCAATATGGGCCAGTGGGTTGGGAACCTCCCAGGCAGGGGACCCCCCACCTGAACTGGGGGCTTGGCAGCCCTAAGCCAGCCGGAACTGCGTTCCTGCTCTTAAAAAAGCCATTTAGATAAGACTGCAATGTTGGTAACTCTTCTGGGTTTTTTTCCTTCTCACTCAGACCTAGCTGTGTGTGAACCCTTAAGGAGGTTACATCTGCAGGTCTGTGACCTTCCCGACGACAGTTGTGACCCCGAAATGACAATGAGCATTTCCCTGGGTGTGGAAGAGCGGTGACCCTCCCGGTGGCCAGGACTCCCAGCTATGTAAACTGGCTAATGCTGTTGGGGAAAAGGTGTGCAGGCGACTGCGCATGGGTGGTGGAAGGGCTTGCAAGTGGAAGAAGGAAGTATTGGCAAGTGGGGGGGGGCAGATGCTGTCTGCCCAGCCCCCCCCCAAAAAAAACCTAGAACTGGCCCCGTGTCTATGGATGTGCATGTGTTCCAGAGCACCTGCATGCTGACTGGTTGTGAGAGTCATAAGTGCAGCCAGAGAATTTGCTGCGGGGAGAAAACCAATGCAGCAGTGCTCTGACAAGATAATGGTCTGTATGAACCATAAAAATGACAACAGAAAGCAGAGCAGCATACGGAAAAAGCCAGACATCTGTTTCCAGGCTGGCACGAGTCTCTTTTCCCATCAAGCATCTCAGTTTCTGATTTCTTACTTTCCGTTATGCCGAACGATGAAAGCAGAACCAAAAAACAATGACGAATCCAGTGAGCCCTAGGTTAAGCTGACGGACTTGCTGAGAGAAACGACCGTCTTTGGAATTCATCTTCCCAGCTAAGCCTCATCAATGCCACATCTTGACTTAACGGATTAGTGTTGTGCATTGTCTGATGGAAGGCCTCTCCACCCTATAAATTTCAGGAGGAGAGACAGGTGTCCTATGCAAGCCAAAGAGCAGGCAATGTGGCACAGTGACTCTTTGCATTCTGCTTTCCATGAGATCCGGGCTCTCTGGTTAGCATTACAGAAGATCTGGATTGCGGCAAGCTATTAAATTTTCAAGAGGGAAAGCAGCCATTACGATTTCTCTGTCCCAGCCGTCTTTGGTGATACCTGAAATCTGTTTGGTACCTATCAAGTTATAATCAGGGCTTTTCTTGTAGCAGGAACTCCTTTGCATATTAGGCTATGTAGCCAATCCTCCAAGAGCTTACAGAATGCCCTGTAAGAAGAGCCTTATAAGCTCTTGGAGGATTGGCTACATTCAGAGGGTGTGGCCTCATATGCAAAGGAGTTCCTGCTACAAAAAAAGCCCCAAGCTATATTAAGTTTATACAACGCATTCTATGTGTATTTGCCATCTTCAGCTGATTTGTGATGACCCCGTAGGGTTTTCAGGGGAAGAGAGGAACAGAGGTGGGTTGCCATTGCCTGACTCTGCATAGCAACCCTGGACTTCCGTGGTGGTCTGCAGGGCTTTTTTGGTAGAAAAAGCCCAGCAGGAACTCATTTGCATATTAAGCCACACCCCCTGACATCACCATTGGTGCACATAGGGTTTTTTGCAGAAAAAAGCCTAGCAGGGACTCATTTGCATATTAGACCACACCCCCTGGTGCCGAGCCAGCCGGAACTGCGTTCCTGTGCGTTCCTGCTTAAAAAAAATAGCCCTAGTGGCCTCCGATCCAATGAAGAGGGTCATTGCTGCTTAGCTTCCAAGATCTGAGAAGATCATGCTAGTCTGGGCTAGCCAACTCAGGGCTTCAGGGCTGGAATATATTCCCCTCTTTCCATCCAGACTGTATTCCATTCTCTGGTCACTCCATTGTTTCCATGCCAATCATCTGTCAAATTTCATGGATTGTCATGGAGCAGAAGATCAAGAGCAATGAAACAAAAGCCCATTTTTATTCTCTTCCCCCCCCCCCATCAATTGGTACCTTGGATACTCCCCCCCCCCAATTTTGTGAATGCATACTTGGTACAATCCCATGATTCAGGGATCGCAGGAAAAAAAATGAACATGTGTAAGAACATAAGAGAAGCCATGTTGGATCAGGATAATGGGCCATCCAGTCCAACACTCTGTGTCACACAGTGGCCAAAAAACCCAGGTGCCATCAGGAGCTCCAACAGTGGAGCCAGGACACTAGAAGCCCTCCCACTGCCCCCCCCCAAGCACCAAGAATACAGAGCATCACTGCCCCAGACAGAGAGTGCCAACAATATGCTGTGGCTAATAGCCACTGATGGACCTCTGCTCCATATGCTTACCCAGTCCCCTTTTGAAGCTATCTATGCTTGTAACCACCACTACCTCCTGTGGCAATGAATTCCACATGTTAACCATCCTTTGGGTGAAGAAGTACTTCCTTTTATCAGTTCTAACCCTACTGCTTAGCAATTCCATTGAATGCCCACGAGTTCTCATATTGTGAGAAAGGGAGAAAAGTCCTTCTTTCTCTGCCTTCTCTATCCCATGCATAATCTTGTCAGCCTCTATCATGTCACCCCTCAGTTGATATTTCTCTGTTTACTAAATGCCACTGGAGTCTGTCAAATGAGGACATAGGGATTTTTTTTAAAAGAAGAAGACGACGACTGCAGATTTACACCCTGCCCTTCTCTCTGAATCAGAGTCTCAGAGCGCCTCACAATCTCCTTTATCTTCCTCCCCACAACAGACACCCTGTGAGGTGGGTGGGGCTGAGAGGGCTCTCACAGCAACTGCCCTTTCAAGGACAACTCTGACAAGAGCTATGGCTGACCCAAGGCCATTCCAGCAGCTGCAAGGGGAGGAGTGGGGAATCAAATCTGGTTCTCCCAGATAAGAGTCCGTACACTTAACCACTACACCAAACTGGCTCTCTAAGGTCTATGAGTGTTACTTCCTCAATTCAGGACTCATCAGAAAAGTGTCCTCAGGTCTTCAGTAATGTTCTCTAAGGTGATAACTGTAGCTAGAATATACATTTATGTCAAGAGAGATGGTCACAGTATCAATCAAACGAACAGTTTAAAGATCAGCATTTGGCCTGGTCATAAATTTAAAGCAATTGCCTTTTTCCTGATGTGTCATCCAACTGTTAAAGAGTAACATGGGGGAGAGTTCCCTATCAAAAGTTTACCACTCTACCTCTGTTCCCAAACCAAGACCAAAAGCTTGGGATCACACCTTTGAATATCAAAACAATCTGCTCTTCTTCAAGAAACATAAGAACATAAGAGAAGCCATGTTAGATCAGGCCAATGGCCCATCCAGTCCAACACTCTGTGTCACACAGCGGCAGAATTTTTTTGTGGCTAATAGCCACTGATGGACCTCTGCTCCATATTTTTATCTAAACCCCTCTTGAAGGCGGCTATGTCTTTTGGATCTTTTGGATCTACATCTTTTGGATCATGTTCTTGATTGGCTTATACCGATCAGGGGATCAGTGGGTGCAATCACATGAGAGATTTGGCCCGACCTAGTCACACCTCCCCTCCAGATTTAATGTGTATGATGATGAAGAAGACTGTAGATTTATACCCCACCCTTCTGTCTGAATCAGAGTCTCAGAGTGGCTTACAATCTCCTATATCTTCTCCCCCCACAGCAGACACCCTGTGAGGTGGGTGGGGCTGAGAGAGCTCTCCCAGAAGCTGCGCTTTCAAGGACAGCTCTGCAAGAGCTATGGCTGACCCAACACCATTCCAGCAGCTGCAAGCAGAGGAGTGGGGAATCAAACTCGGTTCTCCCAGATAAGAGTCCACACACTTAACCACTACACCAAACTGGTTCTCAGTGTGATCACACACTGACATCTGCTCCCCATATCTACTTCATTTTAGGATGGCCTGAGATCAAATTAAAACTCTAAAATGCATGTAGGGTGTGTTTCCCAGCTTTCTAAATGGCTGGGGGCACAATGCACTTGCAGGAGCTGTCTGAATGCTCCCCTTGTGCATGTGCAGCCAGTGCTTCTCCTGGCAGCAGGTGGGGGCTGTGTGATTGTCGTGGCATGCATCAAAGCCGGGATACTGCTGTGCCAAATCCCCAGTGCAGTCCCACCTATCATCCAGTTTCCTATAAAGTTAGCATAACCATCTGGTACAAATTTTTTTTCCCCAACATGGTGCACTATTTCCATCGGGAACAGGGACCGTCCTGCTGCATCTCCAACACACTGCTTTGTTTGTTCTAAGGGCTTTTTTTTGTAGCAGGAGCTCCTTTGCAAATTAGGCCACACCTCCCTGAGGTAGCCAATCCTCCAAGAGCTTACAGGACTCTTGCAAACAGGGCCTACTGTAAGTTCTAGGAGGACTGGCTACCTCACAGGGGTGTGGCCTAATATGCAAAGGAGCTCCTGCTACGAGAAAAAGGTCCTGGTTCTACTGATTTGAAGATGTTGTCATCAGCCAGCCTGAAGCTACGGAAGTGTATGTAGGAAGATAGATTTTGATATTTTTATTGCACCTGCTTATTCTTGCCTTGAGCTACTTTTTAAATCTTTTCAATAAAGCCTGTTGCTTTTATTGGGGTGTTCACTAGGCGCTAGGCAATTTAGGTGATCGCCTAGGGTGCCAGCCTTCTGGGGGCACTGAATTGGGTGCCTCCATGTGACTTGGTGACATTATCAGTGTGTTGTTGGGGGGGTGTGTGTGCCAGAAGTTAGCCTTATCTAGGGCGCCGGATAGTCTAGGGACAGACCTCATCTTTTGCCGTCCCCTTCTTCTTTTGCCTTCTGTCTTTCCCAGCGTCAGGGTCTTCTCCAGTGAGTGCTCCCTTCTCATTGGGTGGCCAAAGTGTTTGAGCTTCAGCTTCAGCATCTGACTTTCCAGGGAACAGTCGGGGTTGATTTCCCTGAGGACTGACTGATTGGATCTTCTTGCAGTCCAAGGGACTCGCAAGAGTCTTCTCCAGCACCACAGCTCAAAAGCATCTATTCTTCTGCGCTCAGCCTTCCTTATGGTCCAGCTCTCACAGCCATACATTACTATCAGTAATATATCAGTAATTGTATTATATTATAATGTATATATACATTATATCAGTAATGCTGTCCAGCAATCGCATTTTTTGCTGTCCCCTTCTTCTTTGCCTTCTGTCTTTCCCACCATCAGGGTCTTCTCCAGTGAGTGCTCCCTTCTCATTGGGTGGCCAAAGTATTTGAGCTTCAGCTTCAGCATCTGACCTTCCATGGAACAGTCAGGGTTGATTTCCCTGAGGACTGACTGATTGGATCTTCTTGCAGTTCAAGGGACTCTCAAGATTCTTCTCCAGCACTACAACTCAAAAGCTAAATGCCACTGGAGTCTGTCAAATGAGGACATAGGGATTTTTTTTAAAGAGGAAGAAGACTGCAGATTCCCCACTCCTCCACTTGCAGCTGCTTGAATGGCCTTGGGTCAGCCATAGCTATTGCAGGAGTTGTCCTTGAAAGGGCAGCTGCTGTGAGAGCCCTCTCAGCCCCTCCCACCTCACAGGGTGTCTGTTGTGTGGGGAGAAGATATAGGAGATTGTAAGCCGCTCTGAGTCTCTGATTCAGAGAAAAGGACGGGGTATAAATATGCAGTCTTCTTCTTCTTCTTCTTCTTCTTCTTCTTCTTCTTCTTCTTCTTCTTCTTCTTCTTCTTCTTCTTCTTCTTCTTCTTCTTCTTCTTCTTCTTCTTCTTCTTCTTCTTAATCCAGACACTGTGTCCTGGACAAGAATTCTGCCTTTTTGTCTTCTATGAGTATTCATACCTACCCTTGACATTTTTGTCTTGAATGGACATTAATAGATCGGACTGTGAGATTTCATTGAATGCAACAGCTTATAGCTGTCTCTTTTGGATATTCTTTTTATATTATTTCATTTTATTACATTGGACAAGACCAGGCCTTTTTTTTGTAGCAGGAACTCCTTTGCATGTTAGGCCACACACCCCTGATGCAGCCAATCCTCCTGGAGCTTACTGGGCTCTTTTTCCAGGGCCTACTGGAAGCTCCAGGAGGATTGGCTACATCAGGGGTGTGTGGCCTAATATGCAAAGGAGTTCCTGCTATAAAAAACAAAACAAAAAAGCCTGGACAAGACTATATT
This sequence comes from Heteronotia binoei, assembly GCF_032191835.1. Lineage (NCBI taxonomy): Eukaryota > Metazoa > Chordata > Lepidosauria > Squamata > Gekkonidae > Heteronotia > Heteronotia binoei. Next base: position 17,145,514 of record NC_083223.1, on the reverse strand, counting down.
TACAACAATGACCAGGAGACATTATAAAAATATTCTTGATTGTTCAATGATGTTCTGCACTTTTTGCCAATCCCGAGGTAGGGACAGGGGATCCTCCGGTTTGGAGACCCTCCTCCCACTTCAGGGTCATCAGAAAGCAGGCGGAGGGGAGGAAATGTCTGCTCGGCGCTCCATTATTCCCTATGGGGACTGATTCCCTTAGGATATAATGGAGAATTGATCCGCGAGTATCTGGGGCTCTGGAGGGGATATTTTTTGAGGTAGATGCACCAAATTTTCAGCATAGCATCCAGTGCCTCTCCTCAAAATACCCTCCATGTTTCAAAAAGATTGGACCAGGCGGTCCAAATCTATGAGCCCCCAAAGAAGATCCCCCTATCCTTCATTCTTTCCAATGGAGGGAAGGCATTTAAAAGGTGTGCAGTCCCTTTAAATGTGATGGACAGAACTCCCTTTGGAGTTCAACTATGCTTGTCACAACCTTGCTCCTGGCTCCACCCCCAAAGTCTCCTGGCTTCACCCCTGGCCCGTAGCCACGGAGGCCGGGGCAGGGGGGCACGGGGCCCCTTCATTCAACCCCTCCTTAAAGCTCTGTGACTCCTCTGTTAGGCCGAGACCCTAGGCAAACTGCACCCCACCCCACTGATCAGCTGATTGATGGGTAAAAATGATGCAGTAAAACTGCTACTGCCGCCCCACTCCCTTTCTGGGCCTCCATGGTCGCCCCACTCCGTGGCGCCTCCCCCTCCCTCCCTTCTTCACACTTTTAAGGCCCAGGGAAGGGGCAGTGAAGCACTGCTCCAGGCTCTTTAAAAGGCAACCCCTCATCAGCTGAAGGCTGGCTGTTCCGCTCCTATGCCGCTCTGGCATGCTCACGGTCAGCGCTGGGGGCAAGGAGGCAAGGACGGCTCTGCTTTTTCTGTGGTTGGCTTGCTGCTGCCGCCCCCAGTGCTGATCATGAGTGCACCAGAGGGGCATAGGAAAGGAGCGGCCAGCCTTCTACGCTGGTTTTCCCACCGATCAGCTGATGGGGGGGTCGCCTTCCCTGGGCCTTAAAAGTGTGAAGAAGGGAGGAGGAGGTGCCATGGGGGGGCAGGCATGGAGCCACAGAAGAGGAGGGGAGGGGGGGCAACAGCCTCTGCAACAGTGTTTTAAGGCCCCCCACCTAAAACTTTATCTGCTGGAACCCCCCACACACACACCAAATTTTTTCTGGCTACGGGCCTGCTTCACCCCCCAAATCCCCAGATATTTCTTATTTATTTATTTTATTTATTCGGGATTTGTATCCCGCCCTTCCCACAAGTGGGCTCAGGGCGGCTTCCAACAATTAACAATTTAACAATTTAAGTATAAAACAATTAAATACTTGACATTTAAACATTAAGAACCAATAACATTTCAATTCATAAAAACAATGCAGCTTAAAACCAATAACATTGGTCAACATTTCTTGAATTGGACTTGCGCAACTCTAACTGAACAGCACTTGTCAACCTCAGAACAAAGGCTTTCCTTATGCGCAACGGATATGCTTGCACGTTTGGTGGTGCTCAAATGTGAATTCCAGCTGCTGGGAATCAGCAAGAAATCATAGAATCATAGGGCGTTTTCGCACTGACCTTCAAGTGGTGCGACCACCCTCCTCACGCCCGGCGGATCTGCAGGGATTTCGCACCAGAAGCGCCGGCGCACCCAAAAGAGCCGGCGACTTCCGTCGCGAAACCAGCTCAAACGGAAACCGCCAAGAAGCAGGAAAACGTTTGAGTCTGGTTTCGCGACGGAAGTCGCCGGCTCTTTTGGGTGCGCCGGCGCTTCTGGTGCGAAATCCCCTGCAGATCCGCCGGCGTGAGGAGGGTGGTCGCACCACTTGAAGGTGAGTGCGAAAACGCCCATAGAGTTGGAAGGGACCTCAAGGGTCATTTAGTCCAACCCCCTGCACAATGCAGGAAATTCACAAACACCTCTCCCTAAATTCACAGGATCCTCATTGCTGTCAGAGGGCCATCTAGCCTCTGTTGAAAAACCTCCAAGGAAGGAGAGCCACCACCTCCCGAGGAAGCCTGTTCCACTAGGAACCGCTCTAACGGTCAGGAAGTTCTTCCTAATGTTGAGCCGGAAACTCTTTTGATTTAATTTCCACCCATTGGTTTTGATCCTACCTTCCGGGGCCACAGAAAACAATTCCACACCCTCCTCTATATGACAGCCCTTCAAGTCCTTGAAGATGGTGATCACATCACCTCTTTGCTTTCTGTCAATTTTGCCAGCGAAAGAGAGGAAGCAGACTTCAGAAGATCTGCTGGGAAGGGCGACTTCACTCCATGGAAATACCAGCCGACAAGTTGCAGATCCCAGCATGTTTAAATGGCATTTTTAAAAAAATATAAATGCATTTGCTTTTAATTGTGATTTTAGTGGAAGTCATTGATTAAAAAAAATACACGGCTGTCACTGCAGTGCGTTTTGTCTTGAGATCATATTCTTGAGTGTGCTGATAATGGAAAACTCCAAGACGAGCCCATTAATTATATTCATTGGATATGTCAGAGGGAAAATATTGGCCGATGCAGCAATTTTTTGGAGCGCAGCAACATTACAGATATGCAGATTCACACCCCCCCCCCCCCCCCCCCGGCTACAGAGAGCCTCCAGCAAAGTCCCTTGCGCAGGTGACATTTGTCGGCAATTTATGCATTTGTTCTGATTCCCTCTCACCACACTTGTTACCCCTGTCACTCAGATATTTGCTCACAGCTGATTTTCCACAGATGCAAAGCACCTTCCCATTCACAAAAATGGGAATCATATTCATCTGGAATGGGAACTCTTATTCATCTGGAGGTACAAACCCTCCAGATGAATAAAGGAATAGAATTCCACCCCCACCCCGCTCCTGAGTATTTGTTAACCTGCGGAACATTGAAGCCGATCTTGGATAGATTCAGAAGCTTTCAAATTTTTTCCTGTTCTTTGGCCCATGTGAATGATTGCAAGCGGGTTAAGTAACACCACAATTCCACTTTGTGGAATGCCCTCCCCGAAACCTGCCACAGTTCCGCAGGGTCTGTAAGACCGAATTATTCAGAGTTGCCTTCAACGGTTAGGGGGAGGTGGCTATTGCCTTACAGCACCAACAATCTCACTGAACTAATATAATGGAAATTAGAAACTCGCCATCTTGGACTTTTAATATGTATGAAAATGTTTTCTTATATATTTTATTTTAAAGACGATATGTTTGTTAATTGCTGATGTTTTTAAACTGTTCTTAGCTGCCCTGAGCCTGTCAGGGGAGGGCGGGATATAAATTTGATAAATCAAAATAATAATAGAATAAATAACTCCTTAGGTTGCAATTTTCCTGGCCCCTGGGGGGGGCGGGGAGAAATGGGGAGGCGAACATCGGTCCTTACTTTTTATTTGTTATGCACAGGGCTTTTTTTGTAACAGGAACTCCTTTGCATATTAGGCCACGCACTCCCGAGATAGCCAATCCTCCAAGAGCTCGCAGGGCTCTTTGTACAGGGCCTATTGTAAGCTCTTGGAGGATTGGCTACATGAGGGGGGCGTGGCCTAATATGCAAAGGAGTGCCTGCTACAAAAAAAGCCTAGCTCATGGCTAATTGGAGACGAAGTTCATCCAAGGTGGCTACTGGGAGGCCAGTTTGGCAGCCCAAGGTCCTGAGCACGAATCGTTCCTTGTTCAGGGTTTGCAGACTGTGAAGCAGTTCGTTGTTTGTGTGTGCCTGACCTTGAGAAAGATGAAATCCCCTGCGGAAGACAAGGTTTCCACCCGCATCAAGAGCTTGCTGTATAGGTGACCATATATTTTTATATAACTCGGATATTGATTGCCCCAGGCGGCCGTAATATTGCATTGATTTGTCTTCAGCGCCTGGAACCAAAATGACCTTGGAATGAGACGATTGAGAGCGTTCGTGTGGGTGTTGGGGGAGGGGATATGTCTGTATCCCAGAAGGGACTTGGTGCTGGATTGGGACTCCCACGCCATCTGAGACCAGGAGCAGTTCAGGGCAGGGGGATGGAAGAGAATTTGGGTTGCAAAAATGAAAGCTCCTGGAATGGCCTTGGGCCAGCCAGAGCTCTCGCAAAGTTGTCCTTGAAAGGGCAGCTGCTGTAAGTGCTCTCTCAGCTCCACCCACCTCGCAGGGTGTCTGTTGCGGGGGAAGAAGAGAAAGGAAATTGTGAGCCACTCTGAGACTCTGATTCAGAGAGAAGGGCAGGGTGTAAATCTTGCAGTTTTCTTCTTCTTCTTTCACCTTGTGGTTGTTCCGTGGATTATTGTTAAAAATTTGCTTAACGGTCTCTATAAGAATGAACAGTAGAAGGTTTTTGTTCTAAATATTTTCAGCGTGGTTGAATTTTTAACAACTTGTCATAGGACAACTTTTCACAGGGGCTGTGCCTTTACCTCCATGCTTTCACCTGGAGGCTTGGCAACTCTAAAAGTGATTTGCAGCCCCTCTGAATGGCAAAGATAAGAGCTTGGATCCAGCATTGCACAAGCAGAAACAGAGAGGGACTTAACCAGGGGTGGAATTCTAGCAGGAGCTCCTTTGCATATTAGGCCACACCTTCTGATGTAGTCAATCCTCCCAGAGCTTACAAGGCTCTTTTTTGTAACCTCTTGAAGGATTGGCTACATCAGGGGTGTGTGGCTTAATATGCAAAGGAGCTCCTGCTAGAATTCCAGTCCTGGACTTAACACCATTTCGTGTGTGCAAAATCTTGTGCAACTTCTGCTGTTTTACACCCTAGAAGTGCCTAGAAATTAGTTTGCACCACATCATGAGCAAAGGAAGCTGAGGATACTCACAATAACAGGCCTAATTAAGGGTGGGAAGGTACTGGCTGGATGTTAGGAAGACTTTCTGGACTGTCAGAGTTGTTCAACAGTGGGACCACCTACGGGAGGGGGGTGAGCTCCCCCTCAATGGAGCCTTTAAGCAGCGGCTGGAAAACACTTCTCAGGAATGCTGTAGGTCAGAGGTGATCAAACTTGCTTAATGTAAGAGCCACATACAGTAAGCGTCAGGTGTTTGAGAGCCGCAAGACGGAGGGAAGGAAGGAAGAGAGGGAAGGAGGGAGGGAGGATGGAAGGGAGGGAGGGAGCAAGGGAGGGAAGAAGGGAGGAAGGGAGGGAAGGAGGGATGGAGGATAGGAGGGAGGAAGGGAGGGAGGGAAGGAGGGAGGGAGGGAGGGAAGGAGGAAGAGAGAGAGGGAGGGAGGGAGGGAGGGAGCAAGGGAGGGGGAAAGGGAGGGAGGGAGGGAAGGAGGGAGGGAGGGAGGATGGAAGGGAGTGAGGGAGCAAGGGAGGGAAGAAGGGAGGGAGGGAAGGTGGGAGAGAGGAAGAGAGAGAGGGAGGGAGGATGGGAGGGAGGGAGGGAGCAAGGGAAGTTTTGTACTGGATCCAACTCGGGGGAGGGTGGGGTCCTTACTTCTTCCAGAAGGTTGAGCCACAGAATAGGAGTTACTGCTGAAAGGATCTGGGCTGGGGCTATCCCTGGATGAGTGTTGAGACAATGAACGGAGGAGGTGAGTGTGAAGAGGGCAGTTGCCATGGAAGTTCGCACAGGTGAGAATTCCTGACTCTCCGGGCTGGGTTCCCTGGGGGATTCCTTAACTCTTGCAACAAAGGCACCTTCCCTGAACGAGAGTTGGGCTATCAAGTGATAAGCGGAAACATTGAATCCAAGTTTTTACTGGCATCCACGTGTATGCGCTGAAGCATACTTCTGTGTGCCAGATTGGGACCCATGAGTCAGACCAGAGCAGCTCTCTCTAGCTCAGCACGGCAGCGTGACTCGAACCAGGTGCCAGAGAAGACGATGACTGACAGCAGCAGCGTAATTCACTCATCGCTTGTCATGTACATCCCACGCCTGCCAATCTCGGGAGCAGCGATATTCAGTGCAGGAGGATACTTGGCAGGATGATCTTATCTGGGTTGGATTTGCCTATCTGCAGAAAGAGCTTAAAATAGCCAGTCTACAACGGTCTCCAGGCGGTTTAGAACTCCGGATTGCAATACAAGCAGTGGACCTGAAAACATATGAAGCTGCCTTATATTGAATCAGACCCTCGATCCATCAATGTCAGTATTGTCTGCTCAGACTGGCAGCGGCTCTCCAGGGTCTCAAGCGGAGGTTTTTCACACCTATTTGCCTGGACCCTTTTTAGTTGGAGATGCCGGGGATTGAACCTGGGACCTTCTGCTTCCCAAGCAGATGCTCTACCACTGAGCCACCGTCCCTCCCCCGCCCTTGTCCATCAATGTCAGTATTGTCTTCTCAGACTGGCAGTGGCTCTCCAGGGTCTCAAGCGGAGGTTTTTCACACCTATTTGCCTGGACCCTTTTTAGTTGGAGATGCCGGAGATTGAACCTGGAACCTTCTGCTTCCCAAGCAGATGCTCTACCACTGAGCCACCGTCCCTCCCCCGCCCTTGTCCATCAATGTCAGTATTGTCTTCTCAGACTGGCAGCGGCTCTCCAGGGTCTCAAGCTGAGGTTTTTCACACCTATTTACCTGGACCCTTTTTGGTTGGAGATGCCAGGGATGGAACCTGGGACCTCCTGCTTACCAAGCAGATGCTCTACCATTGAGCCACCTTCCCTTGGAACGACTCACTCCAGCTTGTTTGATTTCTGCCAAAGGGCCACAGACTCAACCAGGAGTCATTTTGTAGAAAAAGAGGTGCTGGAGCTCATTAGCACAACTCCTTTGCATAGGCTCCACAGCCCTGCAATCACCGAAAGGTGTACTCGATTATATCAGCTCAGCATCTACCTTCAAATGCTTCTTGAATTGGAATTGTCATAAAAATACTCCCATCATACTTCTGAAATGACTTTCTCCTATGAGGCCACAGTGGCATGAAGATTTCCATCCGTCTGCTTGTTAAGTTTTGGTTATTTTCCCACAGAGCTCAGAACCAAGTATCTGGGGAGGAGGTTAAGGGGGGGGAAAAAGAGCACAATAAGATTTAGAGGTTTGAGAGCTCCGTTCCTGTGAGTGCCTGCTGAAAATGAGGTTCGGACATCTTTCTCTCCTTGAAACCAATGGGATAGGCATCCCATTCCTAGCCATGCTTTCTCAGAATAAGCCCCACTGGATTCAATGGACTTTACTCAGGGCTTTTTTGTAGCAGGAACTCTTTTCCATATTAGGCCATGCCCCCTGATGTAGCCAATCCTCCAAGAGCTTACAGGGCTCTTTGTACAGGGCCTACTATAAGCTCCAGGAGGACTGGCTACATCATGGGGGTGCGGCCTAATAGGCAAAGGAGTTCCTGCTGCAAAAAAAGCCATAGCTTTACTTACAGTGAGCATGTTTAGGACTCAAGGAAAGGAAAGGTCCCCTGTGCAAGCACCAGTCGTTTCTGACTCTGGGGTGACGTTGCTTTCACAACGTTTTCATGGCAGACCTTTTTACGGGGTGGTTTGCCATTGCCTCCCCCAGTCATCGACACTTTCCCCCCAGCAAGCTGGGGACTCATTTTACCCACCTCGGAAGGATGGAAGGCTGAGTCAGCCTCGAGGTTTAGGACTCAGGCCCATAGCTAATCAAGGGGGCAGGGGGCCCAACCCCTGGCAGTTTTTAGGGGGGGGGGGCTCACCACATCCCTCCTCCCCATCCCAGGGCCCCCTCCTGCATGATTTAGATTATGTAGGCGGGCTGCCCTGAGCAGCCATTGCTCCTCCTGCACCATTTAAAGGGCCCATCAATCAGCTGATTGGCTGGCCCTTTAAATCATGCCAGCAAGGAGACTACTGCTCTTGCACACCCTTCCCATGTAATTTAAATTGTGCAGGAGGGGGAGGGGCTTCCAAGACTTGATGAGATTGGTCCAGGGCTTTTTTTTTTTTTTTTTTTTTTTTGGGGGGGGGGGGGGAGCAGGAACGCACCGGAACGCAACCTCAGCTGACTTGGCATCAGGAGGTGTCGCCTAATATGCAAATGAGTTCCTGCTGGGTGTTTTCTTCACAAAAAGCCCTGTGTGAAACAATGGTGATGTCAAGGGGCGTGGCCTAACATGCAAATGAGTTCCTGCTAGGCTTCTTCTGCACAAAAAGCCCTGTGTGAAACAATGGTGATATCGGGGGGGCATGGCCTAATATGCAAATGAGTTCCTGCTAAGCTTTTTCTACACAAAAAGCCCTGTGTGAAACCATGATGATATCAGTAGAAGGCAGGTTTGTGGGATAAAATGAAATAGCATGAGGAATGGAAATCAATAAAAGAGCAGCCATCCTTTTTTAAAAAATGTAACTTTCCCAAGTTTTTGTAAGTTTGTGGGATCAAGCCTTAAAATGCTCCCTCTACATGTGGAATTAAGTAGCTATCCTCACTTTCTTCCCAGGAGTTCAGTTCAGGATATAGCTGAAATCAGAGGTTTTTTTCGTAGCAGGAACTCCTTTGCATATTAGGCTCCACCCCCCGATGCAGCCAATATTCCAAGAACTTACAGGGCTGTTAGTACAATGCCTACTATAAGCGCCGGGAGGATTGGCTACATCAGGGGGGTTTGGCCCAATATGCAAAGGAGCTCCTGCTACAAAAAGAAGCCCTGCCTGAAACAATCTTTTCTTTTACCCTCACAACAGTCCTGCGAGGTGGCTTAGACCAGGGGTGTCAAACTCATTTCTTCGGAGAGCTGGATCTGACATAAATGAGACCTTGTCGGTTGGGGGGGGCAGAGGGCCTGGCTGCAGGAGCACAGGGATAGGCCAGCCACCCATGCCTCCCGGACAGCCTGGAAAGCTTGGGATGGGGGGAGAAGATCTTCCCTGTAGGGTTG